>NW_026294413.1:37410517-38010517 GCF_007827085.1 Peromyscus californicus insignis | reverse complement strand
TGTTAGGATACTGTCCACATACAATACAAGATTGTGGATCCTGATCAAAAGGAACTTGGTATCCTCAGACTAGGCCAGCTTGGTAGAGATGGATTTCTGTTTGGACTACAGCTCATTGCACTAAAATCAGAATTTGTCCGCATTAAACAATCAGAGTGGGCGGTACATGATTATATATGAAATACACAGTAAAAGGACACCAGAATACATCATGTGGCAAGGAGACTCAAAGAATTTGAGACAGTTTCCTCAGGAATGCTTAGCTAAGGGATGTGCTTTATATGGCCAAGGAAGATGTCATGAAGCTTAGCAAAGTGTAGGTGCTACAAGGTTCAAGGTGGAACATTAGTGACTAAGTCTCACTTGTTAAAATGTTAATACTTGGACATTCTCCAGAGAAACATTGCTTTTAAAAGGACCATGCTTGATTCTAGACCCACACAGCAAATGCAGATATAAGAGCTTAACAAAATCTGCAAAAAGATAGAGTTCAGAAGTTCAGTTCCATCAAATTGCAGGTTCTGGAAAATGCCTTGGCTTTCCAAACATCTTCCCTAACAAAGACTATAACTAAGACTAAAGTTTCATAATATAAGGGAATAATTGAGCTACATACGAACACTTTTCAAATAAAACCAGCACTCTCCAGGGGCTTTATAATGCATTATCCAAAATGATTACTATATATTCAGATCTGTACAGAAACATGAAAATGTGAGCCATATTCAGTAAAAAAAAAATGCCATTTAAAAAACATATTCCAGATGGTCCAAATGTTTAGCAAACAAAGATCTTAAAGAATCTAATGTGTGTGTGTGTGTGTGTGTGTGTGTGTGTGTGTGTGTGTGTGTCTTCATGGAGCTACAGAAAACTATGTTGAAAGGAAAGGGAAGGGGAGAGGATGGGGGAGAAGGGAAAGGAAAGGAAGGGAGAGGGAAGGGAAGGGAAGGAAAGGGAAGAGACAGATGGTTTTAATAAAACAGAGCAGTGGCTTGAACAGTCTACACAATGTAACAGAGGAGTTAAAAGATCCTGAATATTGCCTTTGGAAGTAGAGATTGGAGAGGCTGGCTAGAGGTAGGACAAATGGGAGAAAGGGAGGAAGAGAGGCCGATGAGAGAGGAAAAACAGGAATGTTTAAAAGGATAAGTGGAGAGGGAAAACTGCCTCTGTTTTCAGATTACATGATCAGTATACCTAAAAATCCTAAAGAATCTACAAAAACTATTGCATTAATAAATTAATTTAGTTAGCTGAGCAGTGGTGGCTCGTGCCTTTAATCCCAGCACTCAGGAGGCAGAGGCAAGTTGATCTCTGTGACTTCGAGGCCAGCCTGTTCTATAGAGTGAGTTCCAAGACAGCCAGGGCCACATAGTGAAACCCTATCTCAAAAGGCAACAACAACAAAAAATTTAGTTATCTAACTGGATAAAAGTTCAATATGCAAAAATAACTTGTATCTCTACACACTACTAACAAATTAGAAAATAAAATATTTAAAAGATGAAGATCATTTATAGGCCATCAAAATAATATTTCTAAGAATAGGCTCATTTTATGAGCTCTATATACTAAAATGACAAAACACTACCGAAAATCTAAGAAGATCCAAGTCCAAGTAACTGAAGAGAAATATTGGTTCCTTATATTATGTTCCCAGAAGCATATAGATTGATATATCCATTCTCCCAAAATCTACCCTGTACAAAACCCTAACAACAGAAATTAACATTGCTCTAACTTTTCTATACAAAATAATTTTGAAACTGAAAAAAGTAAAATGATAACATCATCTGATTTCTAGACTTAAACAAAGTTACTGCTGTCAAAACAGTGTTAACAATTTATAATGTTAGAAAAACATATCATGATAGAGTCCAAAGTCCCTACACACATAGTCAAGTAGTCAAGTCATTTTTAACAGAACCTCTGCCATAATCTGTTAAAGAAACATATTCATTTCTTCAAAAGAAATTACAGAATATCCATCTTGACCTCCTGTCTCACACCAGACATAAAAATTAACTTGAGATCAACCACACCTGACTTTAAAGATGAAAAAAGTAAAACTCCTAGAAGAAAATACAGGAGAGAACCTCAGTAAGGTTGAGATAGACAAAGCCTATTACAAAAACTGAAATTAGACATAAAAAGTACTGATGAAAAAAGAAGCAAATTTTGTAGAAAGTTTTCTAAAAATTAAAAATTTCTGACTGGCCTAGGATGAATGAAAATGAACATAGCCAATTTGTACATATGTGGAGTCAGAGTATATTATAGAAATTCTTGCTTTTTAAATTTTATTTATTTTAATATGCATAAGTATTCTGTCTGCATACATGTTGGTGTACTACATGTATGTCTAGTGCCCAAGGAGGTTAGAAGAGTGTATAGGATCCCCCTGGGACTAGAGTTACAAAGTGTTATGAGATACCTCCTGGTTGCAGGTTCCCATTGAGGCTAGAAACAGGCTTTGGATGCTCTGATTTGGAGTTACAGGTAGTTGTGAGCAAACCATCATGGATGCTGGGAACCAAATTTGGATCATCTGGAAGAAAAGAAAGTGCTCTTAACCACTGAGCCATCTCTCTACCTTCCAAATCTGGAGTTAAAAGTTACATTAAAATAGTCTTTTTTTTAATCAGTATTTGAGGTTGTCGTCATCTGTCTTAGTTTTCTCTCTATCACTTGATACAACACCAACCAAAACTAACTTGGGGGAAGAAGTGGCTTATTTAGCTTTGCTTAGTATGCTTCCTTATACAACTCAGGACCACCTACCAAAGGGTGGTACCCCCCCACACACACACCCCCCACACACACAGTGGACTGGACCCTCTCAGATCAATTATTAGTCAAGAAAAGTGGCCCAACTGACCTGTGTACATGTCAATATTATGGGGACATTTTCTCAGTTGAGGTTTCCTTTTCCCAGATGACCTGGGGTTGTATCAAGTTGATCAAAAAACAAATAAGAGCTAACCAACACATCATTCCTTAGATTCAAGCTAGAGGAAGGTGACTCACAGCTCTGGCCCTGTCTTTCCCAGATCCTGAACTCTGCATCTCCAGTGGGATCTCCTATCCCTTACTCAGTTCTTCCCTTACCAGAACCTGAACACTCTCTAGTCAACAGTGTGGGAGTCAGCAGGCAGCGTGGGGCCATGATGGGATCACCTAGTCTTTGTTCCTCTTCTTAGGAATTATTGTCATGGTCCAAACCCTAGACACTATTGTCTCATATGTTTTGTCTAATGTTCCAGTTGCTTGTGAAAGACAGGTAATTCTGGTCCATGGAGCTGAAAGTAAAATCACTTGCAAGAACATTTTCATCTCTAGAGTTTATATCTTTAAAGTTAGGTGAATGTGACAAGAATTCTATGTACCTTGGTTAATAGCAATTTAAAAGAGAGGGCTATGGAAACCTTCTCATGGTATTATATGATTTAATCTATATTAACATTTTGTAGGTAGCCTGGAGACCGGGTTTGGTTTGGTTTTGTTGATGCTGCTTTAAAAAGAATGTCTAAGATGTTTGCTAATGACTTATAAGATTTTTATGTGAATTGCACTGAGCTGAAGTTACATACAGTGTTCAAGTGTGTGACTCAGACTGTAATATGGTCTATAACTAAAGATCCTTGATGTTTTGGGGTTCCTTCAGTGATAATAACAATATTTCTAGCCTGTGGAATTGTAAAGGTACCTTCTCTGTGCATAAGTGAAGCTAGAGAGCATTTAAGGGCATCAATTTCCTTTTTAAAATGGCTACAGTCACCTTGAAAGACAGTTAATCATTAGTTTCCAGTCCAAGATAAAAAGCATCATGGTCTAGGCTCAGAGAAAGAGTGCCAGTGGACCTCAGAGTCTAAAGTCATGTTCCAGTGCATGGCAATGCAGTGAACCAAGGAACTGTCTATAGTCTAGAAGATGGGCAACATCTTTGTATATGCTCCTACCTGAGCATGCACCGTTGACCTTAGTTGCTATACAAAAATTATTGACCTCCATTAGTGGGTGCTTGCTGCTTTCCAGAGGAAGAGGTCACTCTCCTTCTGCATTCCTCAGGAGAAAGCAATAATTATAAAGCCAATCAGGAAAGAATTTCTACTCATTAACTATTTCCAAAGGGACAATAAGCATTATTTAAATTAATTTTGATTAAGAAAATTGTCTTTTTACTTCCCCTTATTGAGCAGCTGCAAAAATCTTTAGTGTATCATAATGTTATTGCAACCTGTGTTTACTGAACATCAACATCAAAGAAACTGCTACCAGGCAAAGTATGAGAAGAGGACCACTCATTAAAATGGCTTCATATTTTCTCATCCTTCCTGAGATTGCCAGCCATTCCCCAACTGTGATGTGTTTTATGATACAGACAGAGGAAGTTAGACAATGATCACCAGTTAATTTCTATCCCAACACGTGACAAAACACATCATGAAACACAATCGCTTGGTCTAGGGATCACTGGGTCATGACTTCTACATCACCCCAAACAACAGCTAATCTTTTGCTTTCTGGAAACCGCTTTAAATTTCGAAAGAACCCAGAAGCTACTACCCCTTGTGTAATATTTACCGGTGGCGAAAACGGACCACAAAGTACAACGAAACCCACTTTAAGAGTTTATTTTGAGGTGTGAAGAGAGAGGGGGTTTGTGGAGGCACTCTCTGGAAGGGAGGTAGCAGAGAGAGAGCAAGGGGCAGGCAGAGTCTGCTTTTAAAGGAAGCCCAGAGCATGTGCATAGGGGCTTATGTAGCCATGCTGGGTATGCGCATAGATTATGTAAGACATAATGGCCATAAGATCCTGGGGTGAAAAAAAAAAAAGATCCTGGGGTGACTAAGCATTTTGCCTGAATGCTGACAGCACATGCACAGTGGTGTGACCCCAGAAGTGGTTAGAGGATGCTGGAAATGAACACCTTGGTCACAGGTATTTAAACCAGAAGGCTCTGTGGTAGAATGTAGAGGAAGTTTGGAAGAGACTTACACAAAATTGGCATTGATGAGTCAAAGATACATGGCTCACGTATTTTCTGGTTATTTTAGTCAGTGATACTTCCCTTATACGCTTTATGCCAAATATACTACTTGTGAAAGAAGTATGTGTTTACCAAAATTACAAAATTATTTTTAATAATATTTTATACTTTGAAACTGCCATACATTTATATAATACATATCCTCCACCATTACCTCCCATTATCTTTCTACCATGCAAGGCTCCAAGAACTTGGAGGAAGGGGGAGTAGAAAGGATGTAAGAGCTGATGGGAAAGAGAGCTTTGAGATGCTGACTTTTGGATATGGTACAGCTAGTGTGTGCATGCAATGACAGCAATAGTTGTTATTACACATAATTTGCAAAAGGTCAAACTGGTCAAAATAACAGCATAGATGGGAGAGGGACCCAAGACCATACACCTATAGACAGTTGCAGGCTGCTGAGAGAGGACAAGAGTCTTAGTTACTTTTCTATTGCTGTGATAAAACACCACAACCAAAGCAACTTGTAAAAGAAAGTGTTTAATAGAGCTTACAGTTTCAGAGGATTAAAGTCCATAATGGCAGAACAAAGGCATGGCAGCAGAAAGAGATGAGTCCCAACACTTTGATTTGCAAAGAGGAGGCAAAGAGAGACACTGAGAGTAACACAAGTCTGTTGAAATTTTAAAGCCTACCCCTAGTGATACATCTCCTCAAACAAGGACCAAAACCTGCCAATCCTTCCCAAACAGTTCCACCACCTGGGGACCAAGTATTCAAATACATGAACTAACAAGGGTGGAGGTATTCTCATCCAAATCACCACAGGGAATCTCTCTCCTTTGTAGAAGTGGCCACTGGTAGGTTGATGCCACCCCAGTGCATGGCCACACACCCATGAACATAATGGGCATCCTAAAGTGTTTGGCTTCTTTAAAGTTTCATTAAAGCATTAAAAGTCAAGGAAATTTGTGATAATTTTATTAAAATATTTGATTGTTTGTAATTCACTAGGTTCTTGTCTGAATTCTAAAGGGGACATTAGGAAGACCTTTTTTTTAATGGAGAGGAGATAATCTCATGTATTAGCTCTCTATTTCTACAAAAACAAAACATAAGTCGACTAAAACAGGTTGAAAACTGCCATTCATTATAATATAACAAGATTCTGTGCGTTAGTAAGACAATGACATGTCTGGTGATAGACCTTTCAGTGGTCTGAGCTGTTACCAGTTTGCAGCCTGCCTGTGCTGAGATGCCTGGAGTGACAAAGATGGTCAGGCTTCTTAATACCACATAGTCTTTAATTCCGGGCTCTTTCAAATGATGGCAGAACCAATTCAAAGAATAAGCAAATCTATAAGTCCCTGTGAAATTTGCACAACATCCTGAGGTACCGTGTTCCATCAACGGATGATGGTCAAAGTCAGTCTGCATGCAAACAGCAGAAAACAGGCCTCTTTCAAGAGCTATGAAGAATTCACAGCTATTTGTAATCTACAACTTCATATCTCTGGATCTTAAAAACTACTTTTAGAAATACATCATGGATATGAATAACAAGAAAGCAAAGCATTACCGAATGCTAGTTCAGGGCAGTTAATTTTGTTATTTTTAATAATACTAAGAACTATCATGAATGAATAACAGGTTTTATTGAGAGATATAAAGAAATTACAGTATATAAAAAGTTAAATAATTTGCCCATGATCGTGTGTACGCATTAAAGCAGAATTTGGACCCAAACAGTTGAATGAATTCTGAAATCAAGTTTCCTGAATAACAACAATATTTTTTGTAATATACAGTCATAATAATGCATAAATTTTCAGTTATCATAAATTCAATGATTCCAAACAATAAAAAGGTAGTATATCACAATACCATAACTCAGAAATTCTAGTTAACTTATCTGTTTTCTCTGCTGTGGAATCCACAAAGGCAAATTTAAGGACAAACTGTTAACTGAGGCTCTTGGAAGAATCCACTTGCAAATTCATCCAGATTGTTGAGAAAGTTAAATTCCTCACTGCTGAAGGACTAGGGACCCTTCTCTGGCTGGCTGTCAGTTGGAGGACATCCTTAGCAATAAGAGGTCTATGAGTGGGGATTGTGTATGTTTCAAGTCCAGCAGCAATGCATCAATTCTTTTCATACTAGAGTCTTTCAGGCTTTCCTTTTTTTGCAGTAGCTGACTATACCTAGGGGAAGTTTGCTACCAATAAGGGAGCATGTGACCAATGGACACCACCCATATGATGCAGAAGAACCTCCTTATTTTATTACTTATTAATTACTTATTACCTTAATTGCACATACAAATTCCTTGTTTGGCTGTAATGTAGCACATAAGAAGTTCCAGGAACTACATAGCTGTAGGCTATCCTGCCTACTGCAGTCATTAAATACACCTGGAGTTAAGAGGGAAAAGAAAATTTAAGTCCAGTGAGTTAGCAAGTATTTATAAATGTATATTTGAGTTGTATTTTACATAAGACATTACTAGGCACATACTATGTTGGGAAGGAAGAAGGAAATGCCTATGAAGAAGGTCTTCCATGTAAGTAAATGCAGATTATACAAGTTAGGACACAAAGGAAAATATGAGGTATTTGTGGTAAGGGATAATGACTAGAATGATAGATTCATGGGAACAAGTATTGGAGAGCTATGCTAGAGAGCAGAAAAGGTGAGCTGGTGGATAACCATAAATGCCCTAGAGAGGAATTTGGGGTTTATCAACAGGAAACAATTCTGTTTTGGTTGACTGGATGAAAAATTAAAATGACCTCTTTGGAAAATAAATCCAACTGGTAAAGAAAGACAGGAAGGAGGAAGGTAAGCAGATAGTCAGGTATGTTAGGAATTGTCATAATCACCCAGTTGTATAATATCTCTTGGAAGGAAAGAAAATGAGTGAGAGATGTAAGGAAGAAACTACTGCCCATAAGACTGACTGAAGGAGGAAAAGGAAACTGGTCCTGGATTAAGGGGGTTGGAGGGATAAGGTGGAATCTGCTGCAAAGAGGATGTCTGGGTCAGCTAAAACATCAAATGTGATTGCAACCCAGAGATTTTTGCTCTGCCCTAGTAAGGAACAGGCAGGGTCTGTATCCTGCTCAGCCTTCTTGTCCCACTGTTTTTCTATTTAGGGTAAGTGATGGGTTTCTCCACAAAGCAGGCTCCCTACTGGAACCCCCTGACTTCAAAAGCTACATCTCTAGACACAGAAAAGCAGACGCATTTCTTTTTCCTACTGAAAAGTTCCTTTTAATATTGGGAGTTATTTTCCAAACAGTGGTTTAATTAGTGTTATTAATTTCTACACTTAATGAAAAATTTACAGCTCTGTGGTTGCTTCTGAGGATTCTGTATATTTGGAAGTGAAAATATCTTTTTTCCTTTCTTCTTTTATTTTAAATACAAGACTTTGATTGACTGAGAATCTTCTGAACTTTAATCTTTGAGGGGGCATCTCTGCATCTCAGAACTGATATATGTAATAATGAAAAAGCTCTCTGACTGAACAAGAGCATGGATTAAGATACTGCTCTTGAAGGTGCTTGTTAATAAACTATCTTTGGCAGGCCTGAGATTTACAGGGGGCATCATCGAAGTAGCCACGCTAATGGGGACATATTGACAGTTTTCTTCCTTAAAGAAGAGGCAAACAGGATTATTCGCTTCAACCACAGCTCTCTTGGGAACTTAAGAAAGGACTTACTTTGTTTCTCTTTTAATAGCTTCTCCTGGGTACTTTATGGACCAGTTCTCTCATTTCAACTATCTGATCCCAAGACATAAATTAATTTTAGATGCACCTTTTATCCATCTTGTCTGTTGCAGCAATATTTGCTATTTGTTTGGGTTGCCATGAAGATAATTGACTTCCTGCCGTGCAGAAGTCTTGTTTGGGGGTATTAAAGGAGTTTGGGTCCAGAGATTCTTTAATTTTCAAACAGTAAGGAGAGCCATTTCATCAATGAAGCGTTTGTGTACATTTCCCGCTTACAATTGAAATGACTTCTTTTATCACTTTGGGAAATTTCCCTTTTTACTTTCCATCTCTTCTCTTTCTATGGTTTAACCTCTGCTCTCCAAGATGTTGACTAAAATCACGGCAAAAGGGAAGCAGTCTACTTAGTAGTTGGGGGTAGCGTGGAGGGATAGCTTCCCAGCACAAAAGTTCATGAAAAAAGAAATGAGCAACCTGAAAAAAATAGTGAATTATAAAGGAAGATGCTACATTTTATCAAGGCAAGAAACACTCAGAATATCAATTCATAAAATCAATCTCCTAGTGTCCAAGTCAGAGTGTTAAAGATTGGATCCCTCTGGAGTTTGTATTAGTCTTGATTTTATAAAGGTGATTGTTGGATTCTGCTATAAATTTTTAGAACAGGCAGACACAAAGTTCCTCTTCAGTACAAAAAAGAAAAACTAAGAAATGAATAACAGTGTTAACAATCATTCGCTTGGGGATATACAAATAGCAAAATGATAAAATATATTCTATTCACATTCCTTCTTATCTTGGGCATTTTAACTATCACACCAATTGTGAAAATTTTCACAATATACCACCCAAAGATTTCAATTATTTTAATGGCATTTTGAAACATAAGGATCAGAAGGACATGATATTTGTTACATCTCATCTCTAGGAATCATGGGTTATGTTATTTCTACACATATATTTTATAACATCAAAATACAATCATCTATCAGTTATCCATAAGGCTAATGTTTTTGCTAAGATATTTTTTGTACTTCAAAAAGGTATTACCAAAAGAAAAAATTAAATCAGTGATCAAAAGGAGAATTCTTAGGAGCAACAGTCGCGAACAAAACTCTAAGAGTCTACTTCAATTCTTTAAAGTACACAGCACAAAATCAATTTGCAATGACCCTGAGAATCAGTCTTCCTCACCACACGACAACAAAAGAAATAGGGGATGAAAACAAATTAAAGTAGATTCTTAAAAGTCATTTTTGCCTTCCAAAGATCCCAGGGTATCACTGAGGTAGGGACACTTTCCAGCACATCCTCTAAATGTTTATCAATATCACTGTGTCTTTTCACAGCAATTACTTTTAAGCAGGTATTAGGTTGTAGTTCCTTTTCTTATTTCTCTTTCATTCTCATTGCTTGTTTAGTCAAAAAGAAATCTGTTTTGAGGGATTGTGATTAACACAGCACTATGCTAAGTGATTGAGGGGAAAAATAAGTGATATAATCTTGACAAGTACCAAGGAGAGAATAATGTAACTGGATACATGTCCAGAAGACCAGAAGGAGTGAGGAACCAGAAGTGGAAGAGACACTGTTTCAGGTCCACCTCCTATGCATTAGCTTGTTTAACACAGGGTACTACGTCCAGTTTACTGTCAAGGAAGCTGGACTTTCAAAGTGAGTTGCAATAGACAGGGTTTACATTTGACTCTACACGTTTCTCTTTTCTAATCCAAACATTAAACCACTAACCTACAAAGCTTCCTTGGTTCAAATATAATAATTGGTTTCAATGATGACATTTAAGCTGGGCCAGAAAAGATTTAAAGGTGTGTAAAATGAAGAAAGGGATTACAGGATAACAAAGAACCCATGGAGGACAGTGCGTAATACTCCTGGAGAGGACACCGATAATGACTAAGTATTACATAACCCTCATTTGATCACGAGCACTATGCTATCTGCTTCCCACACGTTGATTTATTGTACCCTCACAATAACATCCTCATGTGAGATATTGTTATCATTCTTATTATAAAGGAGGAAAGTAAAGCTCAGAGAGATCAAGTACCCAGTTCAAAATCAAGCAGCTAGTAAATGGCAGACATGACTTGAGTGATCTGGCCTCCAAGCCTAACTTTCCACATTCTCCTATACCCTGGACACAGACCTGCCTCCCTAGAATCTGGTTATGAAATGTAGGGGCAGAAACAGGGTGAGGCAATTATTGAACACTGTACAGAAGTAACTGAAGTCATGATGAGGTCCACCATCACCCATCTTTCTAGTCTTCGGGGGCTATCATCATCATCATCACTATCACCATCCTCCTCCTCACCATCATTCTCATCATCATCGTCACCATCATTGTTATTATTTACTTTTTTATGGGAAGGATAAGCTCACAAAGAGCTCTTAAAAAGATAACTTTGGAGCAAAGAGAAGTGTGGATTGGGGGAGATAAATTCTCAAGGCACTTTGTTTGATTAAGAGCAGATTTACAAGTAATCAAATATATACAAGAGTACACAAAAATTATACATATTACATATGCATATGCATGCAAAACACACACAACACATGTGTAAGTGACTCAGATCACATACTCTCTTATAAAAAATACAAACATCTATACATCTAACATATTTATGTGTGTGTGTGTATATATATATATATATATATATATATATATATATATATATATAAATCACAGCACATTCACAAACATCCCATACACATGTACATTCGATCATACGACACAATTCCTCTCAACTAGGTGTCACATACCTAGGCCCCTCTACTTATACAAACTTATATATAAACCACACACACCATAATCCCGTATACATTTACCACTCACATGCCACTCATGTGTGTGTGTGTGTGTGTGTGTGTGTGTGTGTGTGTGTGTGTGTGTGTGTGCATGTGTATATACATATATATATGAAGAATATTCAAAGAAAAGGCATGAATACACATATATATGAGGAATGTGTGTGTATGTGTGTGTATATCCAGGCCCTTGCTTTGAATATGAGGTATGGACTCAAAAGGTAATGATCACTTAAATGTATTTATGATTTGCTTTCTGCCTCCCCATCGCACAGAGAACACTTTCCAGAATTCTCAAACTTCAGAAAAAGAATGCCTCACACTTCCACTTTTCATGTTATGGTCTGATATTAGAAGAACTGATCTGGATTCATACAGATTGTTTTCAGCTTGAAGTCATGCTAGGTAAGCTGTTTAGGCATGATGGCAGCATGGTCCTCAACTTTGCAGATGATATTGTGGTCACTTATGTCTCAAATTAAGCAGTACATTTTGATTTCCTTGCTTTCCTCCAGCTTCCTATAAGAAATCATCTGTTTTACATCTGGACAATGGTAGTATTCTGATCACACTGAACAACTCCAAGAAAAAGAATCTGGTAGAACTAAAAGGAGACTTTAAGTAGACTTCATGTTTAATTTTATACATTACTTTGTGTAATAAATGTAGAAACATAATATTTACTATTTGTAATAATAACATGTCTGTTTCTAAACAACATAAAAATATTCTTGACTCAAAATAACTGCCACCTCGATGGCAAATTATATCCAAAGTGTGGTTTGTATTCGTAAATTCTTTTTAAGGCTTCAGGAAATTCTGGAAAGCAAAACCACATTTCTGAGCAAACATGGTTTAAGTTTCACTGAGGGACCATGAAAACTACATCCTGTGAAACACACACAGGGTATTTACAGGAAATGTGCTCTGAGATACTGAGCCTGTTTGGTCTGAATGGAAGATCACATTTTCATATTTTAAGGTCAAATTACATCAGCTTCTTTCCAGTAAAAAAAAAAAAAAAGCATCGTCCTAGAATGTTAATATCTTTAAAGCCTCAGAGCCTCACTATTGTGATCTCTCAGGATAATTCACCAAGGACGAGACTGATGAGCTGCAGTAGCCATTTAATACCCCGAGTTGTGCTGAGGAGAAAAGGATTTCCAGGATAAACCATTTGCAGGAGAAATTCAATCTACAGCCCTTATTTTCAGAACATACATTTAGAGTAGCAAAAAGAAACCACCAACACACACAAATACATATTCCTCCTGTCTTATATCTGTTTCAAATTACTGGTCTAATTTAGAACTTTGGCCTTTATGATTACATAAAATAATTTCAATGAAAGAAATGACAAAAGTGATTTATCAGAGTGTTCCCTCTCCATACTTTTGACCCTCCTCACTGTGGACTTTGTGGTATTGTTATGCTTACAGAACCACAAAATACATTTGAAAGTCATTTCCTGAGCCCCACCCTGCCAGGTGAAGACTGATACAGAACACCAAAGGGGATCTCACGTTTGTCCTCGGTGTGCCTGAAACCCAGCTGGAGAGAGAAGGTACTTAGGGGACTATCAGGAAACAAAATCACAGCCGCATGAGCAGGGTGGGACCCATGGCTTTAAGAACGCAAGCTGGGGTTGAAAAGGCTCTTGCATACTTCCAACAACAGGAAATGAAATTCTCATTTCAGGAAACATAAACTTGAATTCTGCTGAGGGACATTTTGGCTGCTGCGGCAGATGTCTGAGACCCCACGCTAGAAATAGGGAGTGCTAATGATTACAGGTGGTTATCACACTAAAATGACAAACAACGATAACAAAAAAAATCCATAAAAACCTGAGTGGCTTCTGCTAGGCTTCCTGGCGTATTTTCAAACTGCAAAAGGTTGCTCATAAATTATCTTTCAAGTTGATTTCCTTTTTCTCTGTGTGCCAGTGAAATGCTTTAATGAACATCCACATCAGCTTGGTGGAATTGGGAGTTAGCACCATTTGTGGAAAACAGGTGAGGTTATTGCTCAAGGACATACCTTAGTGAAAGATGTTTCCACCACAGCAAAACATCAGTGAACTCACAAATCTCCTGGTGAATTGGGGACAGCCACTATCGAAGCAGGAAGGTTTGGGTCACTGGGGACTTTTCCTTATGGAGTTGTACAGATGACTCAGAGTCCCCCGGGCACATTCTGAGCACTCATATTCCTTCATCATTCCGCTGGCATGAGCAACCTGAGTTTCCTGCACAAAATCACATCCATATCTGTCATGAGAAAGAGTCAAACTGGATCAGAGGCAGCTCTTCCGCCCACACATGTGGGGAAAGGCACCACTGTTAATATTCCTGCTGAAGACTGAGCAACCTAGATCTATAGGTTAAGTAAATGCTGTATCAAAATTGCCAGCCTACAGGGGAAATAGCTCTATGTGCCATTTGCAGAACACCTATCATGTTCTTTTTTTTTTTTTTTTCTAATCTTGAAGGATTAACTATTGCTATTCTTTTCTCACAGACTTCAAGAGGCTAAACAATCTGCCCAAGGAAGGCCATACATATAGCAAAAGGTAAGACTTTCTGATTCTGTATCATTATTCTCTCTACTCTGGGGTTGGAAACAGCCCATAAGAGTATTACAATTTTCAATTTAAGCAACATAAAAGCATGGTGATCTACTAGGTCGTAACTGTACTGAGTTAATACTGAAAGAAGTTGATAAAAAACAAAAGCTCTTTGGAAGTCCAGCTAATATTATTTTGTGTGAGAACAAGCTGAGGAAGGAGTTCAGACCACACATTGTAACTTCATTTAAACAATACAACATCCTACCCAAAGTGGACAGTGATATGGAACATTGCTCCCTCTAAGATAACAATTCCACATGCATGAAAGCCTCCTCAGAACCTCGGTGTGAACGTTGATGATTTGTCCAGCCATGTACAGTACCTTATAGAGTGTACCGAATGGAAATCTGGACCCAGTCGTATTATGAATCCACATATTTTCTTGGTGAGCGGTTAATCAAAAGTCAGGATTTCAAGTAAAACATTCAAAACCACTGTGCTGTCCTTAAGAAAATTAATGTTTCTCAAAAACTACTAAAATTTCATTCACTTACGATGGAATGAATAAAAATGGAAAGTGAAAGATTCTTACAAAATATTAATCTTTCTCTCTTCCTTTTGCAGTTTAATAGAACCTAGATTATGCAAACTTCCCAGCATTTTACATGAAACATCCTGTCACTCTTTAATTGTTTTCCTCTTTCATCTCTCTGTGGAGGCAATGCCTTCAGAGTCACATAGGTGTTGAGATTTGTAATAGTGTTAGTTGTCAACCTGACAGAATCGAGAATCATCTGAGAGATGGGTCTCTAGGCATACCTGTGGGGGATTATCTTGATTCCAGTAATTGAGGTGAGAACACTCACCCACTGTGGGTGGAACCATTCCCTAACAGGAATCCTAGATTACATAACAGGAGAGGAATGAACTGAGCAGCTGCAAGCAACTGTCATTCCCTGCCACTGCTGCTTTCTCTTTTTGATTATTTTATTTTTAATTATGGGATGTGTCTGTGTGGTGAGAGGATACAAACATATAACCACTGAGCCCAGGTCAAGGATATCAGATCCCTGGCATTGGAGTTACCATTGTGTCTCATCTGATGTGGGTGAGGGAAACTGAAAACCAGTCTTCTGCAAGAACAGTAAGTGTTCGTGATCACTGAGTCAGCTCCTTCTCTGCTTCTTCACTGCAGATGCTTTGTGATCTGCTCCCTCAAGCTCCTATGCCTGGGATTTCCTAGTCTTGACGGACTCTACCCAGAGCTGTGAGCAAAATAAACCCTTCCTCCCTTGAGTTTCTGTTCTCTGGGTATTTTATCACAGCAAAAGGAAGGGTTACATAACAAAGGAAAGAAAGCAACCCATTCATGCATTCACTTAGAGAGTGTCTGAGGATCTACATGATCCGGGAGGATAGATATCCTTAACCAATCAACAGTTCTACATGTTCCTGGAAGATAGCTATCCTTAACCAATCAACAGTTCTACATGTTCCTGGAGGATATCTTTAACCAATCAACCGTTCTCACCTTTTTGAAACTCCTGTTCTAGTGAGGAGAACAGACAGACAAAAAGATAAATAATATAGACTATGTATTGAACAGTGGGCAAGAATAAAAATAGAGATAGTAGGACCTGAGATGCAATTTTAAATGTAGTGATTATTTAACGTGATAGCTAATATAATCAATAGAATGCTATGAATTGCCTGGGGTTTCTATAATGAACACACTAGGTGTTGTCTTAGTGTTCTGGAAGCCAGCATCCTACAGAGCTCCTGAGGGTTATGAGGCATCTTTGCCACAGCCATACCTATCTCCCCTCCCCCATACACACACCCCAGAGATTCTGGTGGTCTCAAGTTTTCCTTGCTTGTAGGTAGGATTTTTCCATCTCCAAATTTCCTCTCTTTTGTTTTTGTTTTTATTTTATTTTTGATTCATTTATTTTACAAGTGTTTTGCCTGTATGTATGTGTGTTCACAATGTGTGTGCCTGGTGCCCCTAGAAATCAGAAGAGGGTGTTGAATTTCTTAAAGCCACAAAATGGGTCCTAGGGATTGAACCCAGGTCTTTTCCAAGAGCAACAAATGCTCTTAACCACTCTTAACCCTCTCTTCAGCCTCTAAATTTCTTCTTTTTGTAAGGTCATGGGAAAATTAGTTTTCTTTTCTCATGACTTCATCTTAGCTTGATCATTATAAAGATCTATTTCCAAATAAGATCATATTCATAAGCAATGGTAATTTAGACCGTAATATCTATTGAAGCATCACAATTCAACCCATATTAAAAATGGAGTACAAAAATGCTTTAAAACAATTAAAAGTCCTGACAGTACCACGTAGAGGGAGGAATCATTAAAGGGGTTGATTGCACTCATCAGGGAATGGTGATGATGCCTGCTTCTATATTTAATAAAGGCTAATTTCAGCCCTACAAACATTCATAATGAATTATTTAATGTGAGCTGGCAAAAAAAATGTACCTATTGAACACAGATGTTGTCTTCTGTTGCTATTGGATTTGGCTATAAAATAAGAAAGGAATTAGTAGTCTCCTGGGAAACAAGGCAACACAAAGTCATACAGGTGAAGGTCTCCTTAGCCTACCTGAAGCAAAGCTGCATACAATGAGCCTATGCCAGGAGTGGCGCAGACTCACTGCCGTGTTTTTAATAAAACTAAGAAGAGTTTCTTTCCATGAAGAAAATGCAAAATATCATCAAGCTAAATTTTCCCCTCTGCCAACAAGTTAGGGATAATGTGCGTCATGTGGATCAAGCTGATCACATAAATTGAGGCTTTAAAGCACAGTATCTGAGCATTTCCCAACTGAGTACTCCTTTTCTGTATGAATTAAAAATGTCTAAAGGGGGGTTTATTAGAAGGAGACTATCAAAGCTTTTTATGAACATGCTTTCTCTTTTGATCTATATAATTTTCAAAAAGTGTTAGACATCTCATGATTTCTAGCACAACTGGAATTTTAAATCTCAGAATCAGAAGAAAAAATGCAAATAGAAAAGACATGATTCTGAAGCCATGTCTATTTTACCACAATTAGTCATTAAGCAGAGGAAAGGAATTTCAGCAAACAGCCGACTTTATCTAGCATTTTATCAACTAAAAAGTTCTGGGGAAGAAGGGTATTTTTAATATCTCCCAGCACAAATTTTCAAACTATTAGCCACAGAACTACAAGAAGGTGGACCTTAGCTTCCTGGCTGATTTCAGGGAGGAATGAAAAACTATGTCTTTAAACTGGTGAAATTTTTTTCAAATAATTCTGATTTACATGTCAATCTCCAGGTTATTAAATACCATCTATGTGAGTTTTAAGCCTCACCCAATAGAAAAACATTTAAATCACAGATGATACTTAGAAACGATAACTACTTTGAATATATATAAGCCTTAGAAGAAGATTATAGTCCCTTGAAGACATACTTGTGGATCACTGAGCCAGAACAGATCTGAAATGATTATTTATTCCTGAGATCTCTCAAGTATGTCAATATTAAAATGTAAAATATTGGAAGCTTTTTTTTTTTTTCAGGTCCTATTGCCACCCTTGTGAAAAAAGTTATGGTGCCCCCATAGAGTTGAGAGATTACCAAAGAGTAAAGATTTAAGAGGCCTGGTTTGCAACATAGTTCCTAAATGCATTCTAAATGCCTCTGTACTCACAGATAGCTGTAGCTCTCACTCCAAATCAAAGAAAAAGCTTCTTTGTGCTGCATATGGAGATATTACAGAAATGTACAACTGGTCAGAATGCAGATAAGTGGTCAGGAGGTGCCCAGCTCCAGTGGGTGCACCTGCAATGCAACCCCTACATCGAAGGCTCAGGCAATATGGGAAGGTGGAGTAGAAAGCTTAAAAGAGCCAGAGGACCAGGATGCCTGTTGCAAGATAGTGTTCCACATACCATAAGGAAGCTGTACGTGTGAAACAAGACCTGCATAATGACCATACCAGTCGGTATGCCAACACGGATGGGGGGAATTTCACAGGGCCTCACCCCTAATAAAGAGCTACCAGCAGCCGGGCGGTGGTGGCACACGCCTTTAATCCCAGCACTAGGGAGGCAGAGGCAGGAGAATCTCTATGAGTTCGAGGCCAGCCTGGTCTACAAAGTGAGTTCCAGGAAAGGCGCAAAACTACAGAGAAACCCTGTCTCGAAAAACCAAAAAAAAAAAAAAAAAAAAAAAAAAAAGAGCCACCAGCAATTAATGACTACTGATTTGTAACACACATCTTAAAAGGTCTTACAATAAAAAAAAAAAAAATTAGAGCCAGGTATTGGGGTGAAAGCTGAAAGATCAGAGAAGCAGAACAGCCAGCCACTCACTTATCTCTACGAAATCCTCAGCCTCAGGAGAAAGTGTTCCTGTTTCCTCATGCCTTATATACCTTTCTGTGTCCTGCCACATTACTTATTGGGATTAAAGGCATGTGTCACCACTGCCTGGTTCTGTTTCTCTCATTTAGCCTAGTGTGGCCTTGAACTCACAGAGACCCAGACAGATCTCTGCCTCCTGAGTGACAGGATTAAAGGTGTGTGCCACCACTGCCTGACCTCTATGTCTAATTTAGTGGCTGGCTCTGTCCTTTGATCCCCAGGCAAGCTTTATTGGGGTATATAATATACCACCACACTGATTTATATAACAATAACAATTATAGAAGAAGAGGCCATAAATTTGAGAGGACTTGGAGTGACATAGGAGGATTTGGATGGGAGCTTGTGTGGTCTTACCTAGGTCCCTTGCCTATATGTTATGGTTGTGTAGCTTGATATCCTTGTGGAACTCTTAAGAGAGGGAGCAGGGGCTGTCTCCATCTCTTTTGATTGCTTTTGGGACCCTTTTCCTCCTACTGGGTTGCCTTGTTCAGTCTTAATGTGAGGGGATGTGCCTAGACTCATTATAACTTGATATTCCATAATTTGTTGATATCCCTGGGGAGCCTGACCTTTTCTGAAGAGAAATGGAGGAGGAGTGGATCTATTGAGGGGGGCAGAGCACTGGGAGGAGAGGAAGTAGGGGAAACTGTAGTAGGGATATGATATATGAGAGAAGAATAAATTGAAAAAAAAAGAAATGATAGTAAAACAATGCAACAATAATTGGTGTCTAAATGGAAGCCAGAAAGACGTAGGGTTTATCTCTCTCTCTGCATGTTGGTCTGTCAGGTCACTGGATCACACAATATTCAAAAAAGGCAAAGGTGCCTATCCCAGTTAGCTTGAGTGGCTCTAACAAAACACAACAGACTAAGTGGCACAAATCGGGGTTTTTAATTTTGTAGTAGATCTGGAGGCCAGAAGTTACAGGTCAAGGTGACTAAAGAATTCGTTTCCTCTGCAGACTGTTTGGGACACACTGCTCCAGACATCCCCTTGACTTACAGATAATCACTTTCTCATTGTGCCTTTATATGGTCTTTGCTTAGAGTTCACAGATTTACTATCTCTCTGCTCTCTATTCTCTTTCACTCTTACCAAGACAGAAGTGAAATTAGAAAGTTCCCATCTTTGATACAGTGCATTCTGAGATGTTGGAGGTTAGAGTTTTCAACATAGGAATTTGAGAAGGGGATGATGCAATATATCCAATAACTGCAAGCCAGATGGTATGGGTATGGTGGTTTGAATGACCCCCATAAGCTTGTACATTTAGATGCTTGGTCCCAGTTGGTGGAATTGTTTGGGAAAGATTAGGAGTTGTGATCTTGTTAGAGGAGGTTTGTTGCTGGGGGCAGGTTTTGAAGTTTCAAAAGTCCATGCCATTCTCTGTGTGTTCTTTCTGCCTCATCCTTTTAGATGAAGATGTGAACTCTCGGATACTGCTCCAGTGCCATGCCTGCCTGCCTGCTGCCATGCTCCTTATGGCATCTTAGCAAGCAACAGAAAAGTAAATACAACAGGTGAGAACGATTGATTAGGTTTGCTGGTCATGACTCCTCTTTAACAAAGTGTTTCACTTTCTTTCAGCTTGAAGGATAAAGGGAGACTTTGTCTTACTTGTAAAAGCCACAACACTGTCATCTCCCTAAATGAAGGAAGAATTAACAAAGCATGGATTGTAAAGGCAGTATTAGTCTCCTTCAGTGCTTGAAGAGTGCCAGTCTCTCCCTCTCTCCCTTATGCTTTTGGAATAAAGAAACAAATGGACTGTAAGTTAAATCTTTAGAAACCACAACCTGTATGGAACCTATTTGCAGATTTCAAAGCCTTACACAGCACAGATAAGCAGTATCTGAATAGTATGTCCCTTGTATTTTGGCTATTTTGTTTGTTTGTTTACATCTTTCTAACTAAAGAGTGGCCTCTATAACAGTAGGAATTTATCACATATACAAAGTTTCCCATTTTCCCAGCATGCTAATGGATACTCAGCAATTATCCAGTTAGAACCTGTTGGATGAGTGAATGTTCCTTCTTGCTGGGAGAGTTCTAGACTAGCACTGTCAAGAGCAAGACAAGTCCTGTGATTACAAAGTCACTGCATTTGGCTTTTCTGAGTAACATGGTTTAGATTTTCTACCCATTCTAGACCAAAGAAAGGCAGTTTGATGTTATGATAAATCATAGTTATTTCATTTTATCCTACAGAGCTATACAGCCTCATTACAGTGCTTTCTCATCTAGCTGGAGGACATAATTCTGAAAATGCTTGACTTTGCATTGACTACATCTTCCTTTGGTTTGATTTGTCTGGATTCCAATCAAGGAAGAGCCCTCCTAGAAAATAACTGATGATAAGGTCACATATACTAAATTAATGGAACTTTTTAAATTTTACATGGCACCAAAAATTTTTGTTTCTTCTAATTAAGTATCTGACATGATTTATTTCATTAAAATTGTCCTTGAAGTGATGCAAATGCACTGTTCTCCTGGTTGGTGAAAGAACACATGCTTGACCAGATTGCATGGCTGAAAGGGGACAATATGTGTCTCTAGTGTGACCTTTAAAAATGCAGTCATTGTATATGCACAATCCTGTTTGCTTGAGGAAGGATTCCTTAGCATCCTTACTTTGTCAGGAATTCCAGGAAAAAAGGCATGCCATAGGCATCAGAGATAGCACACAACTTCAAGAGGAATTTCACTGTCAGCAAAGCCCTTCCTCTTCCATTTCTCCTCAGCTTCTTGGGAATGAAGGCCATTCTGCTTTCCCAGGGCTAGTGCTTCCAGCCCTGTAAGCATCAAGCATGGAGAGTGCAATAAGAAGCAATGGGAAAGACTGGATGCTGTTGCAAAAATTACACTCTCATCCTCCAGCTAGAGATTACCTAAAGGGAAAACTATTTCAGCCAAAACCTGCTCATTTCCATGAAGCTAAAGACTCTGAGTCTTTCCTGAAAGGCATCAAACTTTGAATATCTCCTGCTAAAGAAGAGCTGATCTGCAGGGACTCTTGCCTATTGCTAGGTGTTATGAAAGAAGGTAACTCTGTGCTCTCTTCCTAAAACATAGTCCTGAAGTTCTCCCTCACTCTAACACTGAACTCACTGTTTATAAGTACAAACTATGAGTCTGGAAATGAGAAATCTGATACTGTCAGCACAAGGGAAGCAAAATGAAATGAGGAGGAAAAAAACCTTCACCCATCTGGACTTCCATATGCTCTGTAGCCCAGAGGCTAATATAATTCCTTGAATGTTGGTTATAAAGCGATGTGATATGGATAACAGCTATGCTCTGAGCTTATTTAGACAAGCGTTCTTTCTAGTCAATAAAGCTTTGGAAGGATTAAAATATAATCAGTCCAAATCATCTGTCCTGAGTTTGACCATTCACTGCACCTGCTTTCTGCCTTTCCCCCAATCTGATCCCTTATCCAGTAGTCCAAGTGACTTGGAAAATGTTGATAAATTCAGTGCCGAGGGTACTGGATACATGAGCAAGCAAGCAGTTCTTGGAAGATCTTTGCAAATAAATAGGAACCAGCTTGTAAGTGCCCTCACAGGCTACAAGACTAGTTTTATCATTGGATGATCAGCAAGTCTTTGGAGTAGTGCAAGGATTTTTGTTTGAAATGGAATATATTTTCTTGACAGTGTGGGCAGTGAGCAAGAGCAATCAAAGGATGAGAGGGAGGCATAGCCATTGAGACTGTTTCAGCGGAGACATGAAGACAAAATTCGAGCAATTCCGAGAGTGTGGAACAGAAAGAGCAGATTGAAAGTTGGGGTCAGACCTATACACTGGGTACTCTCTTCCCTTCAAAGAAACCAGCAAAATCAACTCCCTAAGAAATTCCTCTTCAGATGTTTGCAGTCCTTTATATATGAGAAATATTTCTCCCCTTTGTTTTTATGAGATAGTCTAGCTAGTCTAGAGCTCACTATGTAGCCCAGGTTGGCCTTGAACTTGTGATCCTCCCACCTCTGCCTGCCCAGTGCTGGCAATACAAGCCTGTGCCACCACCTCTGCATTATGAAGAATAATATTAAGGAGAGTTTTTGCATGCTTATTGAAGATGACTACTTAAAAAGGAGGCTCTTAATATTGTGTATAGGGCTTCCTTATCTTATAGGACAGCCGCTTTTAATACAGTAATTTCTCATCTTAACATATACATTGCCTCTTTATTATTTTTAAATGCCAGACTTTTCTGTGTCCTAATTTATTCTTTTATGCTAGATATAAAATATGCCCTTGATTTTTGTCCCTTTTCATTTCATTTCTAATGGTGCCTCAGATTTCCACCTCTAAAAGCTCCAGTAACAGCCTTGACCACCAGCCCTATAATACACTCCATAATGAAATGAAAACTGAATGGATTTCAATGACCAAGTTTAAATGTTTCTATGTCCTCTTATACAGACATCCTTTCAAATTGAAGAGCACATGATGGCCTTTCTGTCAATTCCTCAAAGAGAGACATGTAGTAACATATTTTTCCCCTAAAATTTTAACCCTCGTGTTAAAATCTCACAATGTTATCTGAAAGAATTTAAAAGATTTGTGAGTTAGCAGGCAGGATTAAACACTATCATTTAATTTACAAAACATTGCTCCATACTAACAAAAACTCTTGAATGATCCCCAGGAAGAATAATAGTGTGCTCCAAAGACCTTCATCTGTTAGAAAGGATAGGACAAGTAAGCTGAGCACTGATTATAGGTGAGCAGGTTCAAGGTCACCCTTAGAAGCAGCTTCAGAAGAGCCTCGGGTGTGTGATTTGAATTAGCCAGATACACTGACCTTAGCAAAGCTTGATGTTGGGGCTCAGGTACTCACAGCTCCGAGGAAGGTAGGATCTTACACATTTGAGGTAGGTAGCAAGAAGCATGAGACACATTTTTAAGGGAATTAACAGTTTCTAAAGAATAAGTGAGAACCATCTAATATATTCAATGAAGATTCTCAACAGCTTGAACGCCAATTCTTTTCATTGGAGAAGCGGGTATTTCTAATTCCTAGCTGCCTTTCTCTCTGTTATGAAAGTGATCACAGGGTAAAAAAGAGCCTGCCTTTCTTAGACCACACTCTGACATGGAAGAGGCAGCTTGGGAAGCCCTCACCTGTTTTCACGATAGACTGTGTTGAGCGATAGGCTCTCAGGAAGCAAACAAGCTTGTCAGCTCACCAAAAAAGTAGGAGACCGGCTGTCACTTTATTACACAACACTTAGCTTTTAATTTTATTCCAAAGACATGAGAACAGGAGTCCAATACCTGCTCTAATTTTTTTCTTAAGTAGCACAATAGAACTGAGATTCTCTGAGTCACAAAATAAATGTAATCAGGGCAGCTGCAATATATATATATATATATACATATATATATATATGTATATATATTCTCATATCTATATTCTTTATTTATTTATTTCCTTATGTTCACACAGAAATACACACCAGCCATTCACTCAGGGCCAGATTTTCAATGGGCCTTCTTAATTGTGTCTGCAGTCTTAAACGCCAGCTTCCATTTACACCAGTATAAGCCACATTTCAAAAGCAAATTGGGTACCTGCATGAACAAGCAGGCAGTTAGGCAGCTAATTACTGTTTGCAATTCAATTACCTAATTACTGTGGGCAAGTGCAGGTTGTTTGTGCAAGCAAACAGTCCCACCCACAAATATTGCTGATTTGATTAAGAAGGCTTAGGTGCAAAGATCCATGTTCACCACTAGTGCCTTAACAGGCTCAGTAACTCCCCCATCCTGGGCCCAGAGAGGTCCTGGTTAAACACCCTTCCAAGATTGGATTAGAGTAAAGCCTGTCTGAGTAATCCCCACCAATCCCTTCCCATGCCAATCTGAAGGCGACCCTGGGACTCCACCTTGCTACTCAGTGTGTTCTGGGGACCAGCAACCACATTAGCCTCCTCTTGGGAGTCTGGCTAAAAGGCAGAATCTTGAATTCTGTCCTAGATCTGCTGAATTAGAATCTGTATGATGGCAAAAGCTACTTAAGTAATGCACGTGGATCTTTGTGTTTGAGGAGCATCTCCCCAGATAATTGCTCAAGAAATAAGGTTTTCCTGGCACAGAATTATATAGAGCTGTTTATGCAAAGATTGCTTGATTTCTCTTTCAAATGAAAGAAGGGCCAGAGGAAGACAGCAGCTAGCACTTCTCAGCTAGCATGAGCAAACTGTATGCTTCAAGCCAAATCCCAAATAGCCTTTCAGGAACAAGTCCTCTAATTCTAAAAGTTCTTACTTAGTGCGTGCACAAGGAGAAGGTACAGATGGTGTGATTGGCTACCTCACTGCCGATCTACAGGTACATCTTTCACAGTCTCCATCCATTTAGGGTACATGTCATATTTGTCTTCATTTATGACCATGTGTTCAGTTACAAAATCATTCTGTGAATATTCTCAACCTGGGCTTGGATTCCTATTAATCAATCTGATCTGTCTCCAAGAATAAAAGAGTAAGAGGACTCTGTTTCATGAGCTCTACAGAGATAGGCCACACTGATCCATTTGCCCAAATAGAACCGAGAGGACAGCTGCACAGCCTCAGGGACATTTTCTACTCCCAAATAGACTGCTTCAATGATATCATCAATCTCCCTTGCTTTTGCATGGTGTAGAACCTGAGCACACTGCCACTTTAGGCAAAATTGTGTAGTTTGTCTTCATGATGTAGGGGAAGGGACTCCACAGGACTCAAGGATCTGACCCCACCATTTACCAGTTGTGTGATGTTGGAAAAGGCCCTTAGGCTTCAGTCTTTGTCCCTAAAATGAGAGAGTTGAATTGATAGCTTTCTACTTTACTTCCATTCTAACAATAATTTGCCTATAGTCCACAGCTTCTAAGTGTATTGTAACTGCCATGTGTGTCCTTAGAGTGTATTAGGTCTTATGATTTCACAATGTGGCCTTTATTGGATTCTGCCTCCCTCCAGTTTCCCAATGAGAATTGTCTCTCATTCAGCCCATCCTTCAGCTGGATGTCACGTTGACAATCTTCCCAAAAATGTGCAGAGACTATTAGGAGATAATTTAAATGTATTATATTCATACGGAAGTTTTTGAATGTGGATGGAAAACTCTTTTCCATAGCAGAGGACACTGATGAAATGTTAACTTGCATTCCTATTTAGGAAACTATGGCATTTCTATAAATAACTGAAGCCCTACTCATGAGACTATAAATGGCAAATCTCTCTCTCTTCGTTTTAGCAAGGAAGGTCCAGAAATTTTAACTCACTTGCTCAAGGAAGTGCTACTAAAATTAGAATTAATATGCCCTTCATCTCAACACTGTAAGGCCGTTGGGTCTCTTATTGTTATCGTTATACTGCAGTTTGCGGTAAGTGAATGACCAATCAGCATGATGATGAACTCTGTTTCCTGAAAGGTGAAGGGCAGGCCAGATCTCAGGCAGAGACTGCGCATGTCACTTCAGGGTTCCTTCCACAAAGAAAAGCGAGAAAGTATCTTTCCCAATGATGCTTTGTAGTCATAACCCAAGCTAAAGTTAGCGGGCTCTTACACAAAATCAACCATTCCACAGCTCAAAAGAGAAAGACAATGCTGCAGAGAACACAGAGATTACCTACCGCGAGGAAGGAGGGGCTAGGACATGCACCGAAAGCTCAGCTAGTCAGCCCCCGAAGCTCACAAGGTCAATGACTTGCCACCACTCTCCTGGACTAAACTGGACTCAACTAGAGGACCTCTCATTGCCCCTAGATTCTGAAAGCCCTTAGAAAAAGAGCTATGATCCGGGAGAATAATGAGCCCAAGCGAAATCAGAGTTCATGAGGCACAAGTAAAAACCCCACACGTGGATTCATGTACACTGCATGACAATGGAGTCGGGGGAAAACTGTGTAGAAGCTGATACAAAGTTTTAAAAATACATAAAATCTTCCTGGAGTTTAAAATGGCTAACTTCAGGGATTATTGCTGTAAATTCATTTTAATACAGATTAAAGAAAACTATAATGAAATATGTTGCTTTGTTAGTCCCCCACCTAACATGTTACATTCACCTTTGATGCCACACTTAAAATGAGCATGAATAAGGAAAACTAGGTCTGGAAGAAAATCTATAGAGCAGTGAAGAGATTTGAACCTTGTCATGTGTCCTCACAGGACAGGGTGTGAAATGCTTAGTCCTTGGAAAAATAAAAAGGCCCCGGGTGACCTGATGCCAACCTGAAGGTCTGTCATTTTCTAGAAGAGTTGGCTTATTTAGTGTAATCCCAAAGAGCAGAGCCAGCATCCACGTGAGGGAGATGCACGGTGGAGGGACTTCATCCAAAGGCTGAAGAGCCTCCTGAGGTCACTCAGCAGAGCAGTTCAAGCCCTTCTGTCTGTTCTCTGGAAGTGGTCCAGCCATCTGATGAGTGAATGAACAAGGTGACCTGCACCATCTCTCCCCAGCTCAAAGTCCATGTAATGGAGAGAAGCCAGTAGAAGACAGTAAAGAGGAGCAAATGCCAGGTATTTTTCTCCACTTTTAGCAAACGCTTCTTGTATCAGCAGTGGCAATGAATCATTTATTTTCACAGGAGGATGTTTAAGTAGATGGCGATAACATGCACAGAAGACACCTCCACAGAATTATAACCATTCAGGTATTCTCAGTGAGATCGTGGCAAGGTTATTTATTACCTATTAGTAAGTTTTATTTTCTACTAATGAGATAAAAATATTTTGTAATTATAACTAGAAAACTTGTTTTATCTGTACCTAATATGTGAACTCTTTCCATGCCCCCTCCTAAAGGACTATCATATCTCATTAGCAAATTTTATTTTTACCTGGCCAGTTAAACACACATTGCATTAATGACAAATCGTATAACTAAAGTGTTGTGTCCTTGTTCCATTACTGCTTTCTCTGCTGTTGTTATATAACTTCCATTTATTAAGACGTGACTGTCTTCAGGAGTGTGGCCATCTGTGTTATTAATGTAAAAACAAAACAAACCTGCTCCTTTTACCTTACATCCATCATCTCCCCTCCAAGAAGCTAATGATCATCTTATTCTGACTTGCCCAAGAGACAAGAACTTTTTTTCTGGTTTTGAAAGTACTCATTTTGAGAGTTTTAAAGTTCATCTTTTCTCTGTAGACCTAGGGGAAAAATCTCTAAAATTCTGACCATAAACATCATAATCAAATGTGCAGATGTCCATGGCTATTAATTAGCAAAGATACTGAAGATTAGCAGAGAAAATGTCCCTTGGCAGTTTGTCTCATTGTAGTACTTTGAAACTGTACGATGCCATCTACTAAAAGGGTAAGAAAGATAGCAGTCTATAAGGGAGTGATCATTTGTCACTCATAAGTAGAGCACTACACTACTAATTCTATCTCTACTATTTATGGAAAGACAAAACATAAACTGTTTTTTTTTTAAATAAGACTTCTGTACACCCAGAAAAGAGCTTATAAAGAAATTGGAAAGAGGACAGACATAAAGACTCCAGGAGCCATTCGTTTGTAACCTTGTTTGGAGTTTTATGTATATTTAAAATTACTAAAGAAAATGATTAGACTAGCTCATACCTGACAAAGAGGTAGAAATAGTCCGTTCTGGACCAGTAAGAATTTTTTTGTTGTAACAGCTTCTAAGACATCTACATTGCCCTATAATTCTCTCCAGAACCTCCCAAAAATATTTGTTGATTGAATGGGTGTTGTTTCCCAGGGACTTTAGCCCACTAAGGACTTGTAATTTCAAATTTGGCTGCCTCTCAATGATGACTATTTTTTTTTAACCAGACATATATGAGCAGCTTATGGAAGAAGCAAGAATACCCACAACAAAATAGATAGACAGCCAAGTTCATGCTCTTGTTTCAGAGTCCATGAACCTTCCCTGGGACTCCTTACACCTAATCACTAGTGTCAGAAAAGCAATCCTCAGCTCAGGCTGGCCTGTTCCAACAGCCTCATGCCAAGAAGAGACCTATGAGGCATCCATCGCTGCAGTTCTAAAGCCATCATGAAAATAAATAGCACACAGACATACACACAAATATCGTAAATAATGCTAAAGAGAAATGCAAGAAAATGGTGCCTAAGTAATGGCCATCAACTGAAAGACTTAGTTATGATGGGGCTGGGCAATAGAGAAGACTGTAGCTAGGATAAGAAGTTGGGGCTTAACTATTTGGGCTAATGGGAACTAAGGAAATTTTGTATTGTGTTGGTTTAGAGCTGATTAAAGACTGTTATTAATATCTGGTAAGGGTACCATGCAAGGTTTTAAGTACCACTTTCCTGGCATGCTGACTAGAATTGAGAACAGCAAGGCTGCTTTTTGCTTATTCTGACCTGCCTCTGCCCAAGCTGACATCACCATTCACCTGCCTTTCTACAGGATCCAGGAGGCATTAGATGTAATTGAGCATCCATAGCAAGTTCTGTGTTGGCAGTGAATGGAGTCATTCATTCTGGCTACAGGATCTTCATTACAATTGCATGAAGCCTTCACTGCAGGCCATATTATCAGAGTCTACTCAATGCTGGCACAAGGAGAACTGCCTAGTGGAGCCAGCTACAAATGTTGTGTCCAGCTTTTACGCACAAAGGAAGTGAGGGCTTTTATATATATATATATATAAATAAAAGTCCAACACCTGTTATCACTGATTCATCTTCCCAGCAGCACCAGGATGTCTCAGATTACATTGTCTGACTCTGGGGAAAGAGAATGAGGGCAAGGTTGAAGGGAAGGGATTGCCACTGGGAAGTCAGACGCTCTCATCTGAGGTTCCAGCTGCAGACAGGCATATTCCATACTGGAAGTCAAGCCAAGGTCTTACCAAATGATGGCTGAAAGCCTTCATAAAGCAGCATGTGAACCCTAGAGTCTACTTTCCCTGGCAGGAGCTGAGGAAGGGAGCAGTGGGGGCTGGCTATGATTTTCTTTGTCTGTGATAACAGAGCAAGGGAAGAGGTGTCACAAACATGAAGCAGAGGAAATGAGAGATCTTTATGCTGAGCCACTCGATTCACCACAGGGGGTCTGAAAACTACAAAGGATTAGTATAAACACCTGCGTGAGTACACGCACGTGCACATGGGCACACACACACACACACACACACACACACACACACACACACACACACACGGACATACTTCATACTTCCCTGGAATGTTCCAGAACACTAAATATAATGATTATTACTTTCAGTAGTTGTTTTATTGATCCTTCCATCTATGAAGCCCTCAATGCCTTCACTAGAGAGGGTCAGTCAGGAAATAATTATCATAGGGATTTAATTTTGCAAAATTGTAGGATCTGATCATATAAGACTATTGGTTTTACATCTGCTACTGAAGCTTAATATCTACAGGGCAGGCAGGAAGAAAAGGTAGTTGTCAAATGGGGCAGCAGGACCAAGCTAGACACCCTGCCAGTCTCACTGGACTCTGCAGGAGATATTTCTTCACAGCAACAATCACACCCCTTTCTTTAGCCAAAGCTCTGAGAAGCTAAAGGAGGGTCCAGTGGACAGTGGAGCAGCTCCGGGTTTAAGTGAACCTTGATACCAGTTGGGTGATGAATGAGCAAGTGGGCGGGTAAATGATAGGACAGGTAGGCAATCATAAAACTATCCATGAAATCGTCTGCTGATTTTGCCCCTCCAGACATTGTAGTTTTGCACCAAAGCACTCACAAATATGATATTCCTTAATCAGACACAAGGAAAAGAGTCTCCAGAAACACAACACAGTCTAGTCTATGAGTGTTGCAAAGCTGCCCCTAGGGGCCTTCAGAATTAATTTTCAAATGGGAGATAGCTGGCCTATAGATGTGGCAGTGATTTCCCAGGGCAGCTGCAACCCAGCACCATAGATTGGGTAGCTTAAAACCACAGACATTTATTCTCTCACATCACAAAAGGCTGAAGTCCAAATTTTAGCAGAACCATATTTCTTCCAAGAGCCCTTCAGAGCCTAAGTAAAAGTCCTGAAAGAAAGAATATCTGGTGACAGTCAGTAGTCCTTGTGTTTCTTGGAACTCAGCTCCTCCCCCTGCCTGTCTTCACGTGGCCTTCCCTGCGACTCTCCATGTTTTCCCCCTTCCCACCAAGATACTGATCCCACTAGCCTGGGGACCTACACTAATCCATATTAGTATCATCACATTTGCCACGGCTTTATTTATAAGTGCCTTGGCTCTGATACCATGTGTTTCCCAGGAGTCCATTATGATTCAAGGTTTGGTAGACAGGTGTTGCTATAGGAAAATGGTGAAGCCAAGTAGGAGGTCCTTAAATCACTGTCAGAATGGCTTTACAAGGTAGTTCTCACGAGACTTCTTTGTAGTTCTCCAAAGAGGATTGTTATGAATCCCCAAGTTAGATTCCATCAGTTTTCTCTGCTTTTAGATGGAGATGTAATCATTTGCTTTCTTCTATACACAATCTCCTCATTGCTTTCAGCCATGACGTGATATGACCAATGAAGTCAGGGTAATGCCATTTCCTTGAACTTCCAAATTGTGAGATAAATAAACCTTTTCTCTTGATAAAGTCAATTGTGCTAATGCTAAGATTATTAGTGGTTGAATGAAATCATATCCCAAGGTTCTGAAAGGTGATAAACTGTGGGGTATCTTAGACAAGCTAGTTCAAATGCTAAAGGGGAAGCCTTGAGTCAGAAATGAATGTGTAAACAAAGAATTTGGAAATTCTCTAAGAATAAGCTTCCTTTCAAAGAATCATATGCTTGTTTAGGAGTGTAGTTATGATACCAGGTAGAGCCTACATGTGTTGATGTAAAAATAAGGGATACCAAGAAGACTGAAAGGCATGCATTTACTATTTTCTTATTCATTTCATGGAACAGTCTACATTGTTATTCAAAATGGAAAATCTTGGCTCAGAGAGATAAATATTGCTCCCAAGATATTCCTTCAGAGAGCAGTGAGGCTGAGACTTAAACCCAGGATTATCACATTTCAGAGAGTAACTTTTAATTCCTCATATTATGTACTAGCTAATACTAGTGAAGTAAATGTTCCCAACCTTCCTTCTTTGAGATATCTCTTAGTCATCCTTTAATGCTTTTATTTAGTATTACCTACTCTCTGAAGTTTTCTTCAATCCACTTGGACAAAAGAAATCTTCTCTGACCTCACATATAATGTTTACTATCCTCCCATTGTACACATGCCTTTGTATGATGGAATCTACACGTACATCTGTTTCCTGCTTTATATGCTGATGTCATATCTAACCAGAACAGTAGCCCCAGGAGAAACCCAGGGCCCAAAATGTAACAGAAGTTCAAACTATCTCCTTAGCTGCAACTCCCAAGGAAGCAGATAATCTTAACAGCTAAAAATAAGTAAACAAACAAACAAATAATAAATAAATAAATAAAAGGACAAGGCTTTGGGGGGCTACCACCTAAAGGCTCACTGATGCCTTCTGTGTGGTTAATCATGATTGCCAACTTGATTGGATGTGGAATCAACTAAAACACAGACATGCTGCTGGGAAGTCTCTGATGGTGTTTCTAGGAAAGGTTAACTGAGGGGAGTAGACCCTCCCCATAGTTGGCTACACCACCCAGATCTAAAGATGCCTGAGGGAGAGCAGTGCTGCTTGCCTGCCTGCATGTGTTGCTGGTGAGTGTGTCTCTGCTGCTACTGCCATGGTTCTCTCATATCAGACTCCAATTCCAAGCCAGGCTGAAGACTAAAAGTTCTCCGGAATCCTTCAGGCCTTTAACTCAGACTGTGAGGCATTGCAGCCCCATGAACTGTGCATCTACCAGGTTCTCAGCCTCTCTAGCATGTGAACAGACATTACTGAACTGCCAAGCCCTTATCATGTAAGCCAATCTAATAAGTCCTCTTTATAATATACATTCAATCTGTCAGATCTGTTCCTCTGGAGAATTCTAAGATCCATGAACCTTTCAGCAACTGAATTTCACTCTTCTTTCTTTAGTAGCCCTTTTTGTACTCTTTCCTCCTCCGTAGTCCACAGGATGGTCTCAAAAGCCACAAAAGGCTAATTTGCTAGTTTTAACTACGTGAACATCTCTTTCCTCTCTAAATGTTTTACTCTATGCCGACTATGTCCTTCCCCCTGACTCCTCAAGGGATGATTTGAGATCAGTAATGGGAGCATCATCCAGGAGACCGATAGGAATCCAGAGTCTTTGGAACTTCATAATACTTGTTGCCTCAGACTCCATACTTTCAGAAGTTTTCTAGTTAATTCACATGTACGTTCACTTGAAAGTTGCACAGCCCTGGGTATTGGAAAGGGCTGTGCCTTAGAGGAACTAACACCTAGGCTAAAAACTTGCTATGCTAAGCTACTCTCCTTGTGACCTTTGGGAAACTACTTTGCATCTCTGACTCTCAATATCCTCAACTACTATGGAAACCATAAAGTGATCCAAGCTTCGTTGCAGCAGATCCTTAAGTCTCCCTACAGTTGCTAAATCAGACTCTCTCAGAAGGTTATGTTTTTAACAAATTCCCCAGCTTATCCTTAAGCATACTTTCACTTAATAGTCGGTACATCCAATCAACATAAAAAACAATCTTTCCTGTCTTCTTGTCATTGCCAGGGACATTAGAGTAATGCAAAGAAAAGGAACAATTTGAATAATCTCTTGGAAATTCATGTTCATGCCATATTTTGCCTTCCTTCTTTAGTCTACTCTCTCTCTCTCTCTCTGAAACTGATTTATGGAAGGAAATCATTTTATGTAAGACCTGCCATGATAGGCAACCAGTCATTCTCAACCATTCTGCCTGGGCAAAAATGTATGGTGGTAGTGGGTAGGTGTTGTTGTAAGTGGCTACTCATTGACTTTATAACTTGGATAGGAATACCAACAAGGTTTCCACAGAGATGCAATTTCCCACTTTTTAATTCTCAGATCGTTCTTCACCTGACCTCTCAGTAAAATGTTGAAAACCAAGTGCTTTCTTCTTATTGTTCTGCAGTTTTGTAGATCAAAGAAATCTCTTCAGCAGTTCCCAAAATCTTAAATTAGGGAAGAAATGACTGATAAACATTTGGTGACTTTCTGCTCTATGCCAGACTCTACAGGTTACCTTACGCTGTAGGTTCACCTACAGCTGCATATTCAGCAAGTCCCCTCTGTTATCCTAAGATGGAAATAATGATCTACAGCATTCCATAAGTGAGAATGAGTATTAGACACATTGTTTGCCATTTTCTTACATATATTTGATTCTGGAGTTCAGTTAGCTCAACATTGTCTCAAAGCATACAGGCATACACGCATGGGTAGACACACACACATACACACACACACACACACACACACACACACACACACACACACACCACTGAGAGCTGATATGTCTAACTTATAATCTATTCAGCATCTTAGTCCATTCATCATTTTCAACTTTACAGTATCATGAAACTCAGTTCATAAAATATTGTTTAGTACATTTCCTGTTCTTTGGGGCCCCAATACACAAGGTTAGGAAGAATTACTCAGGCACTAAATGATGACAAAGCCTATGAAGACTGGCTCATATTCTTCTTTAGAATGAAGAAGCCTGAGCAAAGAAATATGTTGATGCCATGTGAGAAAAAAAAAAAAATCTGATGTCAGGAAAGGACTCTGGAGATTCCCAAAAAGGAAGCAATAGTGTCTGGCTGAAGGAGACAGATAAGGTATGGAAAGGAGCTTATGTTTTGAGATGCAAGATAGAGCAGCGGAGGAGAAACATCAACTAAACAAGAGGAGGCAACAGGAAACTCCAGGGTCTATCCAAACAAACTGATTGCTTGCAAACCGGAGGGTAGGTTTGAGAAAGCAGGGAGCACAGAGGTTGGCAATGCTTTCAAAAGCCTGGAACGTCAAGCTGAGGGACATGTCAGGTATTCAGAAAGTTTCAGAGTTGTAATTTGTGGAGGGTGCTTAGAAGACACAAAAGCAAGCGGTATCAAACAAGAAGGCTGCAGTCAAACCAAAGCCTATGAACAAGTTTGGTTGGGAAGAGGAAGCAGATGACAGGATGCCATGAAATGTGTGCACATTCCAGAAGACTAGGTATGAGCAGGAAGGAGAGGAGACATCTAACAAAAGGCAGGACGGAGAGGAGGCCACTTGGATGCCTTGATATCACCAAGAACTGCTTATATATCCCTACTCCATTTAGTTTCTTAACCTTGTTGACTCTGCAAACTTCATTGTAACAGGATGAGTGATATTGCAGGGAGTCTCTGAGAAGTGATTGAGTGAAGCTGTAAAATGCCCCATTTAGAGCCAGTATCTTTAGACCCAGATTTCCTTCTCTCCCCATGTCCTTGTTGCTCAAAGCATGGTTGATACACACACCATCAGCAGCAAGAGCAGGAGGAAGGCAGCTAGAAATTAGCCTATCAGGCCTCTTCACAACCTATGAAATCAGAAGCTGCATCTTGACATGACTGACAGACATTCATGTGCACACTGAAGCATTGCCCCATGTGCCCTCTGGAATCTCCCCACCCATGTCCCAGACTTCTTAGCCTGAACTCCTCTACCCTTTTTCTACCTTCTTGAAAAAAGGGAAGAGAAAATGTGGGAGCCAGTGAGATATAGCAGGGACTAGAAGAATTCCCTATGACTACAACACAGCAGCACTAATTTTTTTCTTTTTGCTAAAACTGTCACTAAAAAGCATTTTTAAGACAGTTTTTCAAAGTGAGTTTCAAAAATGTTTGAAGAAAAATGACTTCCAAAGACAATTCGGTTGGCAGTTTTTCTGCCGTGTTTGTGTGGTTGGGACTGTCTCATTATTTTATTGGCATACCCGTAGTCAAGCTTTTAAAATGATATATAAAGAAAGAAGGCACTGTGCTGGTGACACTAGTAATCCAGTTTTTAAGGCAACAATCAGGACCTGTGGCTGACAGAAAAGAATCTTTGATTCTGTGGATTAAGGATCAAATTCAGTCCTGAACACCTTTGCATGTGGCCACCATTTAAATCAAAGCCTTTAGGCTCTTGACATCATAAAGCAACAACATAGCAAAGGATCAAAGGATGGAGAATTCTCTGCAAGGAAGGGTGGGTTTGGACACTGCCAACACGTGTATTCTCTGCACAGCATCAGCAAGACTGAGATGCTGGTAAGCTCGTGAGCCAGTAGCTCAGGCGGCAGAATCTGGCATTCTGATTCTGAGCACAGAGAAGACAGCAAGGTGATCTCTAAGGCCCGTGCCTGTGAAGGGGCATTAGTCATGAGAAAATGAGAGTCGCAAAACAAACAACCCCCGGATCAACATCTCAGATGTTCATCCACTATGGACTTGTATCTCTCCAAAACAGTCTTCAAAATACTTCACAAAATCTGCCTGGAAATACCCTCTTGAATTCCCTAACCCTGAAAAGAAACAGCGAGTGCAGGACATCTTCTGATGTTATTTCAGTTAAAATAAGGGAGAACCAGGTGGATTTAAAAATGTGTGTGTGTGTGTGTGTGTGTGTGTGTGTGTGTGTGTGTGTGTGCTGGTTGAATAGTATATTACACAATTAGCATTAATTTACATTCCTTATTGGCAGTATCATGATAAAGAAGAATCAGGATGATACCACTCTTTACCAGGTCTCACTGAGTTCTTAAGTTTAAAGATACATTTTGAATACTTAGAAAGCATCAGATAAAAAAATCTCCAAATTTAATGGAATCAGAAAAGACACACGTACACACACACACACACACACACACACACACACACACACACACGCACACACACAGAGAGAGAGAGAGAGAGAGAGAGAGAGAGAGAGAGAGAGAGAGAGAGAGAGAGAGAGAGAGATGGCAAAAATTATCCATAACAAAAACAAAAATTATATTGCCGAGACTGCCATTCTAGACTTGAAGATGCATTATAGAGGGTTAGTAATAAAACAACATAGTAACATGGTACTGGCCCAGAAAAAGACATGTAGTCTAGTGGAAAAAAAATACACGCAAACATGAGAACTCATAACTCTAGCCATCTGATATTTGATGGAGAGGGAGGAAAAAAACTGGAGAAATGAAAGGATCTTCAACAAAATTTGCTAGGAAAACTGTCTCCAGCAAGAGAGACTTACCTTCTACCTCTGGGGAGTAACCCAGGGCAACAGCAGTAGAAGATCACTGCAGAAAACTATAACCAATCAAAACAGAGTTGTTGGAGGCCAGCCTGGTCTACAAAGTGAGTTCCAGGACAGCAAGGACTAAACAGAGAAACCCTGTTTTGAAAAAGAAAAAAAAAAAAAAGCAGAGTTGTGGAGACCAGTCCCGATGGATACATCTACACAACTCCCCAGCATCTAAGGTTCAGAGAACATTGAAGAAGAAGGGGCAGAAGAGTTTATGAGAGCCAGAGGAGCAGGGAATTTGCTTCAAGCTTGAGTTTGCAAGCAATCCATAAATCCAAGCTACATCTGTAAAGTCTCATCAACACGACTACCAAAACATGAGCTGAGTAAGTCTGACACCAATAAACATGCCAAACTGAATGAGCTAAAGTCCATGAGGCCTCAACCCAACACAACGAACTACAGGCAACTGAGCAAAGCTGGGAGAGGAGAGGTAGTATTCCCCGGAAAGAACACACCAATTGATTGTCCAGTGCCAAAAGGTCAACCATGAAAACATACATGCAAGTAACATACAGTCTCAACAGGTGATGTTTAAGAACATATATGCATATACAAATACATATAGGCATGCACTAACAATGAAAATGAAGTCATGAATTTGAAGGAGAGTGGAGGAGTATATGGACAGGTTTAGAGGGAGGAAAGGGAAGGGAGAGATGCTATAATTTCCTGAAAATAAACAAACAAAAATACAGGGGGAACTACAGACATTTAACACACAGACAATCATAAGCATGGTCATGTTTCCCAGCAAATATCACCAAGTAGAAAAAAAAAGAATATGGCAAAAAATACAAATAGATAAATAATGGGCTAGGGATCTAAACAGAGTTCTCCATATAAGAAATAAAAATGGCTAAGAAATACTTCAAAAATTGTAAACTCCATCTTTAGCAGTTTCATCATCAGTAAGATTGGAATTTGATTTACTATTCTTAGGTGACATTTTGTAAGAACAATTTCTGACAGAAAGAAATTGCTCAATAAATGGAAAATCACAACTCGACTCAATGAAGAGATCAACGGATTGTGGGGAGCTAAGCCCTAATCGATATATCTACATCACATCTCCTGCATCTATAGCTCAAGGAACACTGAGGAAGAGGCTCAGAAAAATTGTAAGAGCTGAAAAGAAACCACCAAAGACCTTAAAGAACCAAAATAATAGGAAAGACAAAAATACGAAAGTCCTTTCATTGAATTTTTTGTTAAGAAGTTGCATGATAGCATAAAGACAGACATATAAGCTATTGGATATGAAAGAAGGAAGAGGAGAGCTTGTGCATGCATGACCAGCTGAAGATATACACTAAAGACACAGTGAGAAAAGAAAAATCTCTTTAATAAATGGTACTGGGAAAACTGGATATCCACAAAAATGAAATTATGTCCACTCAGGATAGATTCAAGATATAAATTTAAATAAAACCTAAAACTGTAAATTCCTAAAAAAAAAATTGAAAATCTTCCAAGCGTTGGTCTTGACAATGATTTCCTGTCAAGACCAATCATTTGACTGAAATCATAGTCAAACAAAACAAAGCTAGAAGGAGTCTGCATCAAAGGCAAAAAGCTTCAATAAAGCACAGAAAACAGCCAACAGAGTGTAATACCAGCCTATGGGGTGTGAGAAAATATGTGCAAACTGCATATCTGGCAGTGGGTTAATATCTAAAAAACAAAGGACTTTGACAACGTAATAGCTAAAGCAAGCAAATAAAAACAATTAAAAGATAGGCAAGACTTGACCAGCTACATCTCCAAAGAAGATACACAAATGGCCAATATCTAAACCAAATATGTCTACCATCATTAACCACCTGGGAAACGTAAAACCTCAGTATATATAGCATCATGCCCATGAAAAACTAATCAATCTTCTTTATAAAACAGAAAATAAATGTTGACAACAATGTGAAGATATTGAAACACTTGAGCACTATTGGAATGTGTAATAATTCAGTCACTACAGAAAATGGTATGGAAGTGTCCTGTCTGGTGGTTTTTTTTTTTTTTTTTTTTTTTTTGTCAACTTGACACAAACTAGAGTTAACTGGAAAGAGGAACCTCAATTTAGAAAATGCCCCCATCAGATTGACCTACAGGCAAGTCTATGGGATAGTGTCTTGATTTAAGATTGATGTGGAAGGTCCCAACCAACTTTGGGTAGTGCCATCCCTGGGCAGGTAGTCCTGAGATATATAAAAAAGCAAACTGCAAGTCAGTAATCAGTGTTCCTCCATGGCTTCTCTTTCAGTTCCTGCCTTCCCTGCCTTGAGTTCCTGCCCTGACTTCCCTCGGGAAGTGTGTGAGTTCCTTCTCAGGTCTGGAGTGTAATCTGAGAGTGTAAGAAGAAATGCATTCTTTCCTCCTTAGGATGCTTTTGGTCATGATGTTTTATCACAGCAATAAAAACCCTAACCAAGACAAAAGATTTCATGAAAGAATTGAAATTAAAATCTTGAGAAATTTGTTGTCCCATGTCCATTGCAGTGATATTGTATGTAGTTGCCATAGGTAAGAACAACCCACATGCCTAACACTGGAGGAAGATAAAGTAAGCAGAGTGCAAACATACAATAGAATATTATTTAGTCTTAAAAAGAAGAAAATGTGGTCATATACTACAGCATGAATGAATCTTGAGGACACAGTGCTAATTGAAATAAGTTGATCACAGAAGGCAAAATACTACAAGCTTCCACATATATGAGGCATATAAAGTAGTCAAATTCAAATTCAAATTCAAGGAACAGTAGTTGCCAGGACCTTGGAAGAGTGGCAATTTAAGAGTTGCTTTCCAAGGATTATGGTGTCCTACACAATGAAAATAGATAAGAGATCTGCTGAAGGTTATACTTACAATGACCAATGCTGTCATTGTATGTGCAAGCATCCATTCAGAGACTACATCTCATGTTGTGTTTTGTGCCACAGTAGAAAGAAAGCAGTCACTGCATACTAAAACTTAAAGTAAAAACCCAATTAGTGGAAGGGATTTTAAAGAGCATAATTTTTTCCTCTAAACCAATAGTCAGCCACAATTCAAAACCACATTTGATTTTGTTTCTCAAAGTATATTCCACAATTTTTCATGGTAGCTTCCTCCATTATCCTCAGGAAATTTTTCTTTAAAGTTGTCCTAACTCTATCATGAAATATGGCTTGTGTTTCCTTGTCCTAAGTCTAAATGTTTTATTTGGTACTTGTCCATGCCCCTGGGACTTCTTTGTGCGCCTTTTCTTCATGTTCCATAAAATTTTTAAAATGGCCCTGGGACTTTATCATGCTATAAAGGACTGAAGTTCCTTGGTGTTGTCGGGCAGATGGATGATAGCTCGGGCTTCATAATGAAATAACCACTTCAGCCAGCAAGACAGTTACCTCATCAAATTGCATTTTCTTCCCCGGCCTTCTTTGTTACCTAGCCCTTGTCTTTCAAAATGCCTGGAAGTGAGTTTCCCATTACCTGTATAATCAGCAATGTGACTACTTATATTTACATATAAATTAATTGTTACCTTATAAATATCTGAATTTCAGTATTCTAGACACCAAAGCCACATATCATGTGATCAATAGCCACCTGTGGCTAATGGCTGTGGTACTCGAAGATGTAGATAAGCATTTATATGTGTTTGGAGAGTTGCCATGGGTAACACCATTCTAAATGCTGCTCCTACCTTCCCAAACCCTCACTTCTTTTACCATATCAGGACACAGTCTCATCTGAAAAGTGAGAATACTGACTTTGAGACTCCAGGAAGAAGGCTGACCCAGATTGTTTTTTGAGGTTCCTCCAGAGTGTGAGCTTCTCTTTTCTGTGAATCTGAGATCTGACCCTTGGTCAGGAAGATAACTCCATTATAATAATGTTTCTCTGGAAAAAAAATATCAAATTTGAATTACATCATCCTAACTCACTGTCTCTGCCAAGAATATAACCTACTTAAGTACAGGAACTGCTTTCCAACTCCACAAACTCCTTATTGGGTCCAACATGGCAGGTGGTGCTTAAACCATCGAAGTTTCTTCATAGCCCAGCAGGGCTTGAAAACACTGTGATAAGAGAACTGGCTTCTCAAGGAAGGGTCACAGCATGCATATGAGAAGACATCTGGGATGCAGAATATTCATTTAAAAATGCAAGCCACATAGTCTTGTAAGTAATTAATTGGAGAACATAAGTTGGATTTGAACTAAAATGAAACCTCTGATTACACTTACTGTCTTCTGGATGATTAATGTATAAAGTATTTGCTGTTTACTAAACAAAGGATTTGTCTTTTCTTTACCATCTGAAAAATCTTGCTTAAAACACTTATTTTCAGGGATGTGATCATTTCTTTGGCACTTACTGGACTGTTAAATTGAATTCATGCTGTCCTTCCACATTTCCCAGCCTACTCAGGAAGTATGAAAATGGGAAGTGATGAGCAAGGCCTGGCCATGTTTCTACAACCACTGTGCTAACATTTATTAATGCCATTCAGCCCTGCACACAGAATACCACCTGGACCAAGATAAATGGTGAGTGGTATCCTTCAATGCCTGGGTAACTACCTTTCCACTTAGTCCAAAACAGAGTAAGTTTCCTGACTTGACATATTACTCACTTTTATCACAACCTTATTGAGATCACCATGTTTTATCACCACTTTATAAAATAATCAGATATATTTTGATGAAAATAACCTCCAGTGTAAGAGATGCTTCAAGTGCCAGTGTTGGCTCTAGGCTTTCATGGGAAGGGAAAATGAATCCAGAAAGAGATGAGCTATTTCTTTTTTTTTCTTTCTGTAATCTTCTGGGTCTTCAGTGAGGTCACCTCAGCTTTGTTGTGTCATTTTGTGTCTTTGTGTGAGAACCCAGAAGGTTGTTAGAACAGCCAGAAACAGTTTTAAATCTTGAGACTTACCAGCCTCCATAAGATAAAAGCTCAATTGTATAAATATGGATGTTTTGTTGTTGTTGTTGTTTCCTTGGGAGAAGGATAATAGCCCTCTTCTTTTTTAAAGAGTCCATGATCCAGAGGAGATTAAAAGTCCTGACTCTGATAGATTTGGAATGAAATCTACTCAGGATGAAGTTGCTACTTCTGCTACTGGTAGGTATTCTGAGTGGACTCATCCTATCAACTAGAGCTTTATAAAAAGAGGAAGAGGAGGAGGAGGAGAAAGAGGAGGAGGAGGAGGAGGAGGAGGAGGAGGAGGAAGAAGAAGAAGAAGAAGAAGAAGAAGAAGAAGAAGAAGAAGAAGAAAGGTGTGAATGCTTAAGTCAAGATCCTGCTGTTACCCTCAGCTTTTAATCATTGAGAAGTTATCAATAAGCCTTAATGATGGACTTTAAGAGCTATAATTATGATTTACAATAAGAAATAGATATTTGGTTTTTATACTCATTTTTGACACAACTCTTAACAGCTCTTCGACCCTTTGTAATTTCAAAAATGATGGGAGTTGTGAGAGTATCCTTAGTTATAATATTTGGTATTGTGTTTTTGGTTATCAACATAACTGCAGACCCACAGTGAAAGAAATATCTTACTGTTTATACAGTGAATAGATGTTCCTGGAAAGAGCCACACCCTACACTGAGCCTTCTGCAAGGCTGGTTAGAACTTCAGTAATGTGAAGAGGATGGAATGTTGTGAGACCACAGCCAAATTGTCTAGGCCGTCTGTAGCCCACTACATAGCCATCTGTTGCCCTTCTTTGTATGTGACCTAATGTCTTCTTAACCATGCGGTGAATCCTTTGAAATGTACATGCAGACTTTTAGGTCCTGCCAGCTAAAAATTGGGTCATCTATGAATCATATATATGTGATATATATCTTCTCTTCCCATAAAATGTCATAGAACTGTTATAGCATTAGAATACGGAACTGAAGGCAACCTGAATCTGTGTTACCAGACCAGAGCTACTCATATTTGGTTCCAGAACAAACTATTCCTTGTTCCCATTGAAGTAAGAGTTGTGTTTTTGTGTCAAGAACACCAATCTCTTTCCACCACATCTGTGATTATATTTCCTGGAAAGCTCCTAGGTTGCAATAAGACAGGGGATGGGAAATTTTAGCACTGTCCTTCTGCCTCCTGGGGCTAACTGATTTGATCAAGCATTCTTATACCATACTACCTATATAATAAGTCAAAAGGATGAGGCTTGTAGAACTTATTGTCCCATAGAAAGAGAGATGATAGGAGAGTGGCATACTTGGAGAAGGTACAGAAGCTCTCAACCCCTTTCCCATGCCTTGTACTATGTATTTGTCCATTTGCACATTCCTTAGTTGTATCTTTTATAACAAACTGGTATAATATGCAATACAAGTACAGAATTGTGGGAACCTTTCTAATTCACAACCAGTTGCTCAGAATCACATGAAGTAACCTGAGTTTGTGATCAGCACCTGAATGGGGCCATTATTATGAGTTTGAGCCCTTTACCTATGGGATCTCATGATATCTCAAAGTAGACAACCTCATAATTGAGTTAAATTATAGGGCAGCCAGTTGGTATCTACAAAGAACTGGAAAATGGTTCAGCATGGAAAACTACACACGTATTATCAGAGGTGAAGTATTAAAAGCAGAAATTGAAGTAAAGCCATTTTCCTATAGTTGGCCAATAGGAGAAGGCAACTTGGTCTTAGATACTATAGGATATGCTGTATACTCAATTACCAACCAACTGGCACACACTCTTCCGTTTAATCTCAATAGTCCTCAGATAGGTCTGATGCACTCTGTTATAAGATGAGAAGACCAAGGCTCAAACTGGATAACTAATCTGTTCAAGAAAACACCACTAATATAGTCCAGTTCCAATATTAGAGCCCACGCCACTGAATCAAGCAGTTTACCAGTCAACATTGCACAGCTAGGAACATCTTTCCAGAACCCAGGAATTCTACTGAGAATTAGTAAGAATTCAATTTTTCCGCCATCCTGCCAGAGACAGAAAGGGTGGCACAACTCCCAGGGTTTTTTTTTTAGCAGGGTGGAACAAGACTAATTTTAGAAGTCGAATGAGGAAGAATTAAGGTACCTCCTGGTAGACAGTCAACAAATTTTGGCTTTCATTAACAATGAAGAAAAAAAAAAGCTTCTATGGGCAGCAAGGCAGCTGCCTCCATTTTCTTTTGTGTTTCTCAGCTGGATTGCCCGTTTAAGAAGCTTAGCCCACCTGCTCACATTCATGGATCCTCTAAATAAAAACCTAGAAAAAAGTAGAAGTGATTCCTAACTAGCAAGGAGTAAGACACTTCCTTTCTCCTTTCAGAAGGAACAGAGAAGTTTATCTGAATACCAGTGTCAACTATTTGAAAGGAAGCTGTCCAGAACAGAGATTTTTCCACAATTCATGAAGTTTATTCAACCCCAGCAAACCTTTTCTGACTCCTGCTTTACTCAAGACAAAATGCTGAAGGAAAGGCGAAGACACATAGAGAAATGGGTGCCCATCAGAGGCTCACTGCTCATGGGTGGGACATGTACACACCGGGTCTGTACAAGCTGGCAGACATTAGTGCATTGGAAAACTGATTTTCAGACAAAGTTCCAGAGGGGTACAGGAGAGCCACAGGAATTCTCGTGACAGGAAGAAACACGGATGAGGAAGCTTGCCAAGAGCACATGCTCTCCTGGGAAGTAAAACAGTAAGACATTGGTAAGCACTAGCACAGCAGAAGTGCAGAAGCTGAGGAAAGCATGTGTCTCTGAAAAAAACAAAGAAATGAAAAAGAATGCCTGGGAAGACCAGGAAACACAGTGGCCATGGAGAGTTAAGGATAGAAAGGCAGTCCGCTTGACAAAGCTAGCTGATGCTTAGTGCGCCGATTTATCACTGCCGGGTCTGTCTCGTGGACTCTACCAGTGAAAGTGTAGTCAGACAAGCAACTCTAAGAAGAACCAGGAACATCTCAGACCAGCAGGAGCTCACATCTCACTCTGAATTGACGTGTCACAATATGCAGTTTTACAAAATCCTCCAGTAGGTCTTAGGCACACTAAGCACTTAGAAGCAGCGCTATAGACAGTATAGAGCCATTGAAGACTTCCAGGGGAGAGGAATACCACAATGCCTGCCTCCTTATCAGTTTCACTTCCTAGTTTTGTTTGCCCAAAAGAAAATGTGGTCTGAAAAGATTGTGTGGAGATCTTCAGAAATCAGCAATTCCTGAGTTTTAAGTTATGTGGCATTCTTAATACCATGATGACATCTCTTGCCGTCCTCTATCCTGCTTGGGACAGGAATCACTTTTATCCAGATTACTCACACTGTATAAGCTACTTGCCCATCAGCAGACATTTCAGTTACCAAAGTACTTCCTCAGTACCAAGGCCCAAATGTTCAAATCATCTTTATATACCCAAAACCAAAAAGCAGAAGAGCAATAATTCCAGCAATTCTGATATGATAGGGAGAAGCCCAAAAACACTTCCTTGAAGGAAAAAGAGGAAGGATCATGGGATATTTTGAAGAGAGAGACCACATTCATTTAATGTCTATTATAGTATAGTTACTGTTGTGATGTCTTACCGTGCTTAACTACAAATTAAGCTTTGGGATGTGTATATATGCAGGAATTTTAGTATACACAGCATTCAGTGATATCCACAGCTCTAAGCATCTCTTAGTGGTTTGGAACCTTCCCCCTGGTCTTAGAGGGGACTACTCGATAATCTGCTCTTAGTTATGTTTGGGACACACAAATGTGGGACACATTGTGAGGGCATGGAAGATGGCCATTTGATAAACAGTTATTCTATGACCCAAATCTTTTACTAAAATATGCTCATCTCTTGAAATGATAATTATTAAATGATATTTCAGTCACAGCTACACCATATTTGACTTTGGGGTATATAGACTATGGATTTCCTTAATGCAACCTATTTGTTCAAAGGGAAACCAGATTGCAGCCAAAAATAACTATAAGTCACTATCTGGAATCTATGTAAACAGGTTGTTTGATTTTAGATGGTTTGAAAATTTCAGAATTGTTTGAAATCTGGAAGCCCTTGATCCTGTGACATGGGATGATAAGATTAATCAGACAGGCTCAGTGGCCTCATTCCAGAATAGTCTCTAACAACCGTTATGCCCTCCCCCACTCCCCAAACACTCATTTTGAGATAGTCAGGATAATTTCCTTCATTTCCTGCCCAGGCAGCTATGGAATGTTGTAATTCATTGTTGGACAGCTACAGCAATCCTCCTTAGAAAAGGGGACATCTTGTCAAGGATACAGTTATTCTCAATTTTTGAGTTTATTTTTTATACAGCCGTGTACCCGCCAGATGTAGAAATAGTCTAGCTTGAGAGACCTCAAAGGGAAGCCGAATCTAACATGTGCATCCCTGCTTGGGGGTCAGTGCTACAAATACCCTCACCAGGCCGCCTGTAATCTTCTCTGCTCCAGCAAACAGTCCAACCCACTCCTTCTGGAAAATCCTCTGGACTCCTGGAAATAGCTCTTTCCTCGAGGAGTAAACTTTAACCCTCTCCTGCAAGCAGATAAGAAAATGCATCTTGCAAGTGAAGAGGAGCCGATTGTAATCCTCATTATCTCCTCTCTCCACATCCACCAAACAGCCCTGCTAACTTCTGATCTTTACTAGAAAGCTGTGGCGAGAGAGTAAAAGAGGGTCTGAAAGATTAAAATCTCTCTGTGTCAAAAGCAGAAAGCAGACTATGAGATGGGAGGCCTAAAGGGAGTGGGGAGTGAGAACAAGAGAAGGTAACAGAATACATCTATCAGAAAAGCCGAAGTGGGACTGCTGGGGAAATACTAGCCAAAGGAGAAGTGGGGGTAGGGGAGGGATAGAGGGAGGAAACTAACGAAGTACACTGATGTATCTGTGTGAGGACATGGGGAAGAAATCCGTTTCTTTGTACGCTAAGCAAAATTATAATGATGATGTATGACAAAGGAGAGAGAGAGCCACATAAAAATAGAGATTTCCCTTCGATAACAATAGACATGACTTGGAAGACTCCTGAGATCAGAGATGCTCTGAATCAAAGGAAGTTCCCTGAGAGGAAGAAGACATTAAAAGACTGAGAAAATGGCTTGGGTCAAGGGACACTTGTTTCAGTGTCAAGACCTGTAATTTAAATACCATGAATCACAAATAGTAAAAATATGACTGAAAAATTTCTACTCTTAAGACATCCTCTACTTTCCAAATAACTTGATATTTTGGTACTATTTCAGCTTTTTAGGGTACCTTAGAGTCAGGAAAATGGATTCTCTAGTTTCTTTCAAGAAATTGGTGTTTAATAGTTATTTGGGGAGTTCCTCCCAATAAAAGTTCATTTTTCCCCCATTTCTATCTCAGAATATCTAATACTTATTAAATTTTGGCAAGCGCAAACCAAGCTATCCAAGAAGTTCATACAATCACTCATGAGACTCTAGTCCCTGAGACAGGAAGGGGCAGAGGCTGTCCATGAGCAGAGTCAGCAAGTTCAAGGAAAAAAGTCGCCAGCAAACCTCTGAGTAACGATGAGTACCTGATGTGCCTGTCTAGCACCTTGCCGGGCAGAAGCTGCAACAAGGCAAATCCTGAAGGCAAAACCCCTTCTCACAAAGCTTCAGGCAGTCAGTGAAATGACAATTTCCATATAGTTTTATCAATATAACTGCAGCAGCCCCGTTAGATCTCAGGAAAGGTCTCCAGAGTAACTCGGGAGAAGCAATTCTGCACGAGTTAGTTGTCCTTAGAAATTACTTTTTGCCCCCTCTGTGCTGTGCATGGAGCCCAGAGTCTTGTTCATGCTAGACACATGCTTTGGCACTCAGCTGTATCTCTGGCTCTTGTTTTTACCATTGTTTGTCCTAGTTTTTGTTTGGAGACTGAGTCCTACTTGGTACCTCAGCATGGCCTTGAGTCAGGCCTAACCTTGAGCTAATGATTCTTTCTTCCTCCTCCTGAGTGCTGAGATTGTAGGCATGGGCTTTTATACCTGGCCAGATATTAATTATGATGAATTTTTTAAATAAATCAATCTGGATATGGGCAGGCATGATGAGCCAGCCCTAAAAGAGTTTAGAGCTTAGCTAAAGAATATCTTTAGCTAAGACTATCATCACTCTATTTGAGAACAAAAGACTTGCTGATTATTTTTGTTTTGTTTTGAAAATGTAGTTATTGTTCATTAAAACACAGTAGTATAATAAAAAAAAAAGAATTAAGTAGAACAGTCATACACATGCTCAAGATTTCCTTGCATCTTCAAAGAAGTTTGAATACTGTAGTCTGGGTGACCTCTGTTGGCATGGTCAGGAATTAATTATAGGTGGTCTGTAATTTTATGGGTGGGAAGGTCTGTGTCACCATCCAGTAGATTAGAACAACAGCTGGATGATTTAGGTTTGAATCCCAACTGTCCTATTAGTAGCTATTTTAAGTTCAACTCAAGCTCTCTATACCAAGATTCCCTATACGGGAAATGGGGCTAACAACTATACCAACCCCACAGAATTCCCATAAGAGTAAATGAGTTAACATGGCAAGGGCTATGCAAGATGAAAGCTAGTGCCGCGTGGATACCTAGTCAATAAACGTCTATCAAAACAAGGAGGCTGCATCATAATTTGTCTTAGGCAATGATTACTTTTTCTGTGAGTGACATGATACTTCTATAAGGGAGGACACCACCTGTCTGAAGCAGCCTCACTCCCAACCAGACAATGTCATCCAGACAATGTGCAAATAAAAACAGGTCTGTAGATGTCCCTCCAGATAGGTCACATTGAGTGGTATAAATACCCCCAAGGTTCTTGCCATGATAAAGCCCAGCCCCGGTTCTTGAATTAATAACAGATATTCACAAAAGTAAGAAGTCTCTTATGAAGGGATTAGAGATCCTAAAATCTGACAGCAAATTAGCATTGTACTCAAGCCATGTCATATATATTTCTTCTCTTAAATCAACACTGAATTTAATTACATTAATTGGATTTTTTTGTCTTACTTCAGATTATGTAATTAGCTGGAGCAAATCTCTGCTTTCCCTATTGTTCTCCACCAAAGTTCACAAAAAATAAAAATCACTGTTTCTCTGGATCACTTTTTAAAAATTACACTTAGGCATGCACACTGCCCCTAGACTGACAGACTTTGACAAAACTAATTTCCCATCCTCTTATCAGAGGTCGGTACTGAGGCAGCAGCCACATGGAAACTATTTATAAGCTGCACAGGGCAATGAAATGCCAGCAAGTAAAATTGGCTGCCTTTTAGATTTTACACAGACATTCCAAATCCCAGAGAGATTTCTTTTCCAAAATTTTAATAATTAGTCATTTTCTTAAGCTGTGACAAAAATAAAGAACAAAAGCTTCCCTGGGAGGAGGTTAGGATTGCTACACCCTACTTTGTCAGGCATCTTACTAAATGCCCCACCAAAGAGGGGCAGGAGCAGACATCCTGCCAGCCTCACTGCAGATAAAAACTCTACTGACAGGCAGTTGAGTCCCTGACCTGCAAATTAACACGCCCTGTTTTTCCAGATGGCCGTTCTCCAGAGTGTGGGCTGACAATCATGTCAAACAGGGCGAAGACCTGACCACCAGCCTCATTTTCAATTGTGAGTAAAATCAGGATCTGAAGCCAGGTCTCTGAAGATCAGATGCAATGACATGAACTTGGTCCCCTAATAAATCACAGCCAGAGTGAACGTTCAGGAGAGCGGATGCTGGATGATTCTGCTGGCAGGGTGAATTATGTTAGTCTCACATGTCCCCTTTTGCCTTGGCATGAAACTTGGAGAGAACTTTAATCAGTTTCTAAAACTCCACATTTACCTCCTGTTTAAAAGCATTGTAGTTGTAGTTGTTCTTTGGGGAAATCATCTTACAGATGGCCTCAGGAGTAAAATTATATATTTGATATTTATTGTAAGGGGCAAAGCTCAGAGCAAAAGTCATAGTTTTATCCAGGAATTATTAGTGAAGAAAGAACAAAAATTATATATCAATTCATTGTTGAAAGAATGACGGTGCCATGTCGTCATTTTTTGAAGTATTTTTAATATTTTATGTTTTCTATCTAGAAATGCTGGAGATAAGTAATAATGCTTGAAAATTACGATTTACCTTGTGAATTCAGCTTTGGTAGAACAGGTGGTACTTAAGAAAGCATCACCAGTCAATATCAAAACATCATAGAAATATTGATGTATTACCTCTGCGCTCTTCTTAGCGAGTTTTAAATGGGCCAAATAGTATAAATTCAGCATTTAAGCCTTCAAAAATACAAATGTTCTTTTCTGATTCTTAATGCAAAGGTGTGTACTCACGAAGAAAAATCAATTTGTCAGTCTGGTGTGTACATGACAGTTTTCATTTCTCGACGTGGTGGGGAGGAACACAGACAAGGCATATTGCTGGATGGAGCAAGAAACGTTTAGAGAGCTGGAATGTTTGTTTGTTTGTTTTTTCATTTACCACCCTGGATGTATTTATTATTTATTTTATTTATTTTCTATTTCAAGTAATATATGCATGAATAAGCCTTCCCTGCATATTTAAAACCAAACCATAAAAATTTTTTGCAAAGAAGCAAAACTGTTCACCTGCTCAAATAATCCTCTTCTACCTTTTCTCAAAGGGATGCACGTAAAAGTGCCAAAGGCCAAATGAGGAGAAAAAAATTCCTTTATGGACAATATTTCATATAGATCATGATTTTTCACATGTTGTAACTGATTTATTTATCTTGGACATAGTTTTATTTACACAGTCTGGCCTTGAATGTACTGTATATCCAAGGATAGATTTGAACTCCTGATTTCCCTACCTCTGTTTCCCAAATGCTAAAATCACAGGTATGTGCCATGACCCTCAGCCTGATCTTTCTTTCTTTCTTTCTTTCTTTCTTTCTTTCTTTCTTTCTTTCTTCCTTCCTTCCTTCCTTCCTTCCTTCCTTCTTTCCTTCCTTTTTCAAACAAATGCCCTTTGGAACCATGGGCTCACCTTTGGTTTCTTCTTAAATTATCAAAATGCAGTTTCTCATAATAGAATCTGATTTACTTCTTAAAAGAATAAAGTAGAACACTAATGGTTATATGTTATCCATTCAGTCTGTCCTGTTAGTCGTTCCCTGATATTTTTAAAGTTGGAGACATAAACTACCTACCCCTATCTTTTAAGCAGAGCACTTCTACATAAAAAAGTTTTTACTTTATTGAGAAAGTGCATTGCCTGGTTTCTCCAACTGGGTAATACCTCAAACCATTCTGGTTTCACATGAGAATGTGTAAGTCTTACTTGACACTCGCCTGTATAACAACAATGTGAGCTCCTGGTTATCATTTCATTTGTTTCTTGAACAAAGATCCCTGCCATATTGGTAACTTAATCATCATTTTCTACATGATACTACAATTTAGATAAATACAAACAAGGTAAGTTTACTAGATACCAGGAATTAGGAATTTGAATCTAAATGGCCTGATTCTAATCACAAAATATTTATGCTGCTTCTGTTGGCCATTAACAAAAATATGGTAGTTATCATCTTGTATTAATATATGTTCTGCTTCTATAACAGAATACCTGAGTTAGGTTTCTTTATAAACAAAAAGACCTGCTTAAATCATAGTTCTAGAGGTAAAAAGTCCAAGGTTGGACATTTCTATCAATTCATCATTCTGCTGCATCCAAGAAACACACCTTAACATCAAAGATAAACATCACCTCATGGTAAAGGGTTGGCAAAAGATATTCCATGCAAGTGGACCTAAGGAAATAAGTTGGTGTAGCCGTTTTATTATCTGACAAAAGAGACTTGAAACCAAAACTAATTAAAAAATATAGAAAAGAACACTATACACCCATCAAAGAAAAAATTCCACCAAGAGGACATTGCAATTCTTTATATCAATGCAGCAAACAAAAGGGTACCCCAATTCACAAAAGAACACTACTGTAGCCTAAATCATATATTGACCCTCACACACTGATAGTGGCAGACTTCAATACTATACTCTTACCAGTGGATGGGTGGGTCATCCAGACAAAAACTGAACAGAGAAATATTAGAACTAACAGACACATTATAAACCAAATGAACCTAACTAATTTTTTTTTAATTTTTTTGGTTTTTTGAGACAGGGTTTCTCTGTGTAGCTTTGCGCCTTTCCTGGATCTCGCTATGTAGACCAGGCTGGCCTTGAACTCACAAAGATCCGCCTGCCTCTGCCTCCCGAGTGCTGGGATTAAAGGCGTGTGCCACCACTGCCCGGCAAACCTAACTAATATTGGCAAAGCATTTCACCCAAACACAAAAGAATATACCTTTTTCTTGGTACTTCATGGAACTTTCTCCAAAATTGATCATGTACTCAGACACAAAGTAAGTCTCAACAGATACAAGAAAATTGAAATAATTCCCTGCATTCTATCAGACCACCACAGATTAAAGCTGGATGTCAACAACAATGGAAACAATAGAAAGTTTAAAAATTCATGGAAACTAACAGTTCTCTACTGAATGGAAAATGGGTCAAGACAGAAATAAGAAAGAAATTAAAGACTTTCTAGAATTCACTGAAAATGAATACTCAGCATGCACAAACTGAAGGGACACAATGAAAACAGTGCTAAGAGGGAAGCTCATTAATACTAAGTTATTGGTGAAATTATTAAGGCCACTCCACGTAGTTAAAGGGAGATTTATTTAATGGCATAGCTTACAAATAAAGGGATAGGTAGGTCGCGGGGTCTGGGGAAGGTGTATCACAGTCCAGCGGTGTTCTCTGGAGCTCTGCTCGGTCCACCTCCATTATCCAGGGTCCCACAACAGAGAGAGCGCCCAACGATCCAGATCTCGGGTCCCCAGGCGCCTCCCTTGGCCCCGCCTTGTAGGCGTGACAGTTGCCGAAGTCTTAATGGGGGTTGGAACTTCCAGATCAAAGCTGGAATGGCTACCCACTACACTAAGTGGCTATAAAAAAAAATGTAGACATCTCATACTAACAACTTAACAATCCACCTGAAAGTTCTAGTACAAAAAGAAGTAAGCACATCCAAGAAGAGTAGATGGCAGGAAGTAATCAAATTACAGGCTAAAATCAATAAAATAGAAACAAAGAGAACAATACAAAGAATCAATGAAACAAAGACAAATCTTAATCAAATTAATGAAAAGATGGAGAAAAAATATCCAAATTAACAAAATTAGAAACAAATAGGAGGACATAGCAACAGACAACAAGGAAATCCAAAGAATCATTGGACCATACTTTAAAAAAACCTGTACTCCACAAAATTGGAAAATCTGAAAGAAATAGATAGTTTTCCTCATAAATACCACTTACCAAAGTTAAATCAAGATCAGACAAACAATTTAAATAGACCTTTGAACCCTAGTGAAATAGAAGTAGTTGTTAAAAATCTCCCCCAGAAAAAAGCCCAGGGCCAGATATTTTTAACACAGAATTCTAATAGACTTTCAAAGAAGGGTCAACGCCAGTTGCCCTGACACCCAACCCATACAAAGATTGAACGAAGAAAGAGAATTACAGACCAATTTCCCTCATGAACATTGATGCAAAAATATTCAATGAAATACTTGAAAACTGAATCCAAGAACATATGAAAAAGATGATCCACCATGATAAAGGAAGCTTCATTCCAGGAATGCAGGGATGGCTCAACATACAATATCAGTCAGTTTAATCTACCATATAAACAACTGAAAGATAAAAACAATGTAATTATCTCATTAGATTCTGAAAAGGCCTTTGACAAAATCTAACACCCCTTCATGATAAAAGTCCTGGAGAGATTAGGGATATAAGGTGAAAACCTAAACATAATAAAGGCAATTTACAGCAAGGCTATAGCCAACATCAAATTAAATGGAGAGAAACTCAAAGAAATTCCACTAAAACCAAGAACAATACAAGGTTGTCCACTCTCTTGATATCTATTCAATATAGTGCTTGAAGTTTTGGCTAGAGCAATAAGATAACTAAAGGAGATCAGTGGGATACAAATTGGGAAGGAAGAAGTCAAAGTAGTACAATTCACAGATGATATGTTAGTATACATAAGTGACCCCAAAAATTCCACCAGAGAACTCCTACAGGTGATAAAAACTTTATTGAAGTGGCTGAATACAAAGTTAACTCAAAAATAACTCAAAAAAAATGAGCAACCTTCTATATACAAATGACAGATGGACTTAGGAAGAAATCAGGGAAACAATACCTTTCACAGTAGTCTCAAATAATATAAAATATCTTGATGATAATTCTAACCAAGCAAGTGAAAGACTTCTATGATACAAAAAAAAAAAAAAAAAAAAAAAAAAAAAAAAAAAAAAAACAACTCTGAGTCTTTGAAGAAAGAAATTGAAAAAGGTATCAGAGGTCAGAAAGATTTCCTATATTTATAGATTGGTAGGATTAACATAGTAAAACTGGCCAACCTTCCAAAAGCAATCTACAAATGCAATGCAATCCCCATCAAAATTCCCACACAATTCTTTACGGACTTTGAAATGACAATTCTCAACTTCATATAGAAAAAAACAAAAACTCCAAAACAGCTAAAACAATCCTGAAAAAATAATAGAACTTCTGAAGGTGTAATCATTCCTGATTTCAAATTATACTACAGAGCTATAATTAAAAAAAAAATCATCTGGTACTGGCATAAAAACAGATATCTTAATCAATGGAATAGTTTTGAAGATCTAGACATAACCTCAAACACATCCAGAGTTCTGATTTCTTTTTTTTAAATAAAGACTCCCTCCAGAAATATATGTTAGAAAAAACCAGCATCTTCAACAAATCATGCTGGCCAACCTAGGTATCTGCATGTAGAAGAATGCAAATAGATCAATATTCATCATCCTGCAAAAAACTCAAGTCCAAGTGGACCAAAGACCTCAACATAAAAACAGATATAATGAACCTGGGAGAAGAGAAAGTGGGAAATAGCCTTGAATGCATTAACACAGGAGACAACTTTGTGAACAGAGCACCAATAGCACAGACTCTAAGATCAACGATTAGTAAATGAGACCTCATGAAACTAAAATGCTTCTGTAAGACAAGGGACATCACCAATTGGACAAAGCAGCAGCCTACAGAATGGGAAAAGATTTTTACCAACTTCACATCCAATAGAGGAATCATATCCAAAATATATAAAGAACTCAAGAAACTAGAAAACCCAAATAATCCAATTAAATTAATGGGGTACAGGTCTGAACAGATATTTCTAAATAGAGGAATTTCAAATGGCTGAAAAACACTTAAAGAAATTTTCAGCATCCTTAGCCATCGGGAAAATGCAAATCAAAACTACTTTGAGATTCCATCTTCACTTGTCAGAATGCTAAAATCAATAACACAAGTGACAGCTTATGCTGGAGAAGATGTGGAGCAAGGGGAACACTCCTCCACTGTGGGTGGAAGTACAAACTTGTACAGCCACTATAGAAATCAATATGGTGCTTCCTCTGAGAACTGGGAATTGATCTACCTCAAAACTTAGCTATACTACTCTTGTACATATACCCAAAAGATGCTCCAACCTACTACAAGGACATTTGCTCAACCATGTTCATTGTGGCTTTATTCATAATAGCTAGAAAGTGGAAACAACCTAGATGTCCCTCAAAAGAAGAATGGATAAACAAAATGTGGTACATTCATACAATGGAGTATTACTGAGCCTTTTTTTAAAAAATGGCATGAAATTTATAAGCAAATGGATAGAACTACAAAAAAATCATCCTGGGTGATATAACCCAGACTCAGAAAGACAAATATGGTATGCATTCACAGAAAAGTGGATATTAGACATTAATTAAATGATAACCAATCTATAATCCATAGACCCATAGAAGTTAGGTGAAAAGGAGGGGTCTATGGGGATGGATGGATCTCCCTGGGAAGGGAAAATAGAATAAAATTTATGGGTGGATTGGAGGCCAGCAGGGAAGGGAAAGGAAGGTATCAGGTTGGTGGGAGATAGGATGGAGGGAGAGAGTGTAGGGAGAGATGGCTAGAATTGGGACACATTGGGAGGCCAGTGTGGAAATCTAGTACAGTGGAAACTTCTTGGGAATATATTAAGGTGATTTTAATGAGGAATTATAGTGATGGGAGACAGAGACTCAACTGGCCGTCTGTAGCAGCTAGACAATGCTTCCAGTGGCAGGTCTGTATTACATTCAGTTGAGTTGTTGACCAAGGGGTTCCCATGGAAATCCCTAAACAACCCAGACTGATTGCTCTCAACAAACTGAGAGCAGGGCCCCATGCTCTGACAACATCCACACAACTCATTGAACATGGAGAAATTGAGCTCGTGCCTATATGGAGCCTTCACCCATATGTTCTAGTCTTTTTGGTGCAGGAAGGTACCATACAGGCTTCTGAAAGAGAAACATCAACTCAGCCTCAAAACATTTGACCTACAATCTGTCCTCCCTGCAAAATATGCCAAGGCATATTCTGTGGTGGCACAGAACTTGTGGGAGTGGCCAACCAATGTCTGATTTGACTTAAGGCCCACTACATAAGAAGGAATTTATACTCAACATTGCTTGGGTAACCAAAAGCCAGAGACTAGATAGCTCAAAGACCAAGGGTAAACCCAAACACCACTGCTCAAATAAAATAAAATGATTCCTAATGATATTCTACTATACTCATAGATCAGTGCCTTGCCCAGTCATCATCAGAGAGCCTTCCTCCAATAGCAGATAGGAACAGATGCAGAGACCCACAGCCAGACATTATGCAGAGAGACAATCTAAATTAGAAGTCTTCATCAAATCCCTCCTGTCAGAGCTCAGGGAATCCTGTGGAAGAGGTAAAAAAGATTGTAAGAGTCAGAGAGAGTAGAGGACAACAGGAGAACCTGGCCCACTGAGTCAACTAAGCAAGGCACATATAAGCTCACAGAGACTGAAGCAGCAAGCAGAGGGCCTACATGAGTCTACACCAAGTTCTCTGCATATATAATATAGCTATTAGCTGTTAGTATTTTTATGGGACTCCTAACTGTGAAAACAAATGGGTCTTTTGCCTGCACTTGGGACTCTTCCTCCTGTTGGGTGGCTGTGTCTCAACTTTGATATGAAAGTTTTTGCCTCGTTTTATTATATTTTACTTTGTCATATTTAGTTATCTCAAAAGCCTATTCTTTTCTATGAGAGACATAAAGGGAGTGCTTCAGGAGAGGAGGGAGGTGGAGAGAAACTGGAAGGAGTGGTGAGAGGGAAAACTGCAATCAGGATTATTTTGTATGAGAAAAGAATCTATTTTCAATAAATAAATGATAATGACCTCAGGAATAGAAATAATAATAGCAAAATATCCATACTTTAATGACTCAGTAAGGCAATAGAAGAAATTACTGTTCCACTGAAAAAGTACTAAAATACTCCTCAAAATGCCACTATTCTGGATGTAAGCTGAAGTAAGTTAGGGATTTTAGTTAAATATGAAGTAGAGGGGAATCATTAAACAAGGCCTCTCAGTCCAGCGTGTGCCTCCAGCTGCCTATACACAGCACATATTCTGAAACATCGTAGTATTCCAAATGATTCTTTTCTTATTTTCATTTGGATTGATGTGCAGTAAAGGAGAGTAAGATATGCCTGAAAGTGAATTCATGAAGCATTTATTGACTGCCTTCTCTGTAGACGATAGTATTTCAGCAAAGAGCTCTAGACTTCCATGATATTTAATTGCAAGTGGCTCCAGGGTTAACACGCAATCATGTGTCTATTGTTACCCCCACTTAAATAGAACGGATTTGAAAGAGATATTGTATTAGTCAACTGTTGCTGTGTAATAAGCAACTCCAAAACAATTTTCACTTATTCTCACATGTGTGTGTAGCTGGCAAGCTTGGAGTCAGTTGATCTGTGTGAGCTAAGCTGAGCTGGGCTCAGCTCCAAGGTTCAGAGTGGTTTGGGGCTGGTCATGTGTCTTTTATCTTCTTGGATGAAAATAGTGTTTGGAACTTGCTGTATTCTGGCAAGTAACACATGTGCAGGAAGGCAAGGTCACCATGCAGGCTCATCTCAAGCCTCTGTGCCAACATTCTACTAGCAAAAGCAAGCCACCTGCCTGAAACTGAAGTCAAACAATCCAATAATGCTCTCTCACTAATGAGAGGGGCCATAAAGTCACACAGCAGGCCATGTGTATGTCTGGCAGGATGATGAAGAACTGATACCACTAAGACAATATTCCATATATTCTTACTTTCTGTTGGGAAGGTCCTGTTGGTCAGAGGTTGCAGTCTGCTATAGTTTAGCAGCTTTCTCTAAGCTTGGCAACATGGAGGACTCCCTCCCACTCAGCAAGGGCTTCTGCTCTCTACCTGCCCTTATTTGGAGAATGTTCTTTGGCCTGTATGCCTGACTTATCTCTAGCGTGACCCTTGGCACAGTTTCCTGCTAGAAGCCTCCCCTCTCACCTGCTCCCACTACCACCCCGCACTGCACATATGATAATTAAGACTTGTACTAGGAGCTTTGCTATAGGCTCCTGCTGCCACATATGAAGCCTTATGCTAGAAATATGCCCTTAATGCAAATTAGAGTTTGTCTCCAGGCTTCCCATGCCTATATATTCCCAATAGTCTGGAATAAAGCTGAGCTGATTCACCTAAGTCATCTCCCGGAGGGCTATCTCTATCATATCTTCAGCCATCCACCCTCATGGACCAATGCACCAATGATCCCAAGGAAGAAGCAGAGCCACAACTTTCCATAAAATGGCTAGATCCATATATATATGGATATATATATATGCATATATATTGCCTAAAATTAGAAGAACTATCATCATACAGTTGAGTAACATGTACTATTTCTTAAAATTTTTAACTATTTATTCTTTAAGATTTCAAAAGTCTCACCTATGATCTAGTCACTACAAATTTCTCTACTAACTCTAATTTTATAACAGTGAATTTTGACTAAAAGTTTATTACCCATGTCTACATATTAGGATCATAGAAAAAAATCCCATTTAAAGGAAAACAAGTAAAAATTAATCCACATACTCATTCATTGTTCCTGCCCAGTGCCTATCATGTAATACATACTTGTGAGAGAATCCACAGTTGCTGATAGTATTCTCAGAGACTGGTGCTCTGCACAGTCTTGGCTCATCAGATCCCACTCTATCTTTTCTCTGCTTGTAGGTTTATTCTGAGTCAGAGGTTCAAGCTTCTATCCTACATGCTTGCTGATTGTTTGGTGTGGTGATTGTTGGGGGTCCAGGGCTACCTTAATGTGTTAGGAAGGGATACCAGAGTGTGTCAGGTCCCAGTCGCTGCACAGATCCTCAGTGTAGTTACAGAGTGAAAAATATAACAGCTTCAGGCAGTTCTTTAGTCATCCAGGCCTTTAATAATCATAATAACCATAATTAATGAAAATATCCTTTATTAAATGCTTACTGCTGCCAGCACCATGATTAACAGTATCCACACCCTTAATGGGGATCATTGATTCTCATATCCACTAAATGACTAGAAATTAGACCTATTTTATAGGTAGCAAATCAGGGACTCAAACTGGCTACTCATAATGTAGAATGGTCATGCAGCTGTAAACCCAATGGATGCCTGTGTTGTTAGTAGAGTTTTGTGAATAGCCCCTTGATGTCTCTGTGTGTTGTCTAAAGTTGACTTCTTTGTTGATATTTTTATTTGATATATTAAAGGATTGAATGTAAACATTTCAAATCACATTTGAAGACTGAGATTTCTCTGTCATTCAAAAAAGAATTATTAACACATGAGCCCTGGTGATCCCAGATTCTCAGGAGGCTAGGTCAGGAGGATTATGATCTCAATGTCTGCCTAGGCACCATGGTAACATCCTATCTCAAAATAAAAAGTACCAAAAGGGTCTGGAGATGGACCTTTGTGAGACCCTGGGTTCAATTCTCAGTACCTATGGAAAAAGGAAAAAAGAAAATTTTGATTCCCAAGTGTTTTGAAATATAATAGATCGTCCAGTATGTAAGAACAAAGGAAATCAAATTTTTAGGAGAGCTAGAAGTCCCTCTACAAAAAAATAGAATTTTCCCAGTATGAATATGTCAGAAGAAAGCAACTAGGAAGAAGATTGTGAATGAGAAGAGACTTGTCAAGATGGGAGTCACATGCTAAGTATGTCAACTGAAAAACTCTGAGGAGGAAGAGGGAAAGGCAATATGTCCAAATGTTGGAGAACAAGGACTCAAAGCCAGTGACTTTGGATCAGACCCCAATTCCTCATCTAAGTGTCCTTTTGACCACTGACAAGTTACTTAATCTCTATGTTACTCAACCACTACTCAGTTTTCTCTCCTGTACAATTGGGATCATACTGGTGTATCCCATTATGAGGTTTTGCAAGTTAAACAGAATGATGCCCTCTGAAAAATTAGAGCAGGGCCAGGCAGAGGAGTACGTTTAGTGGGTGTCATTCTTTATTAGTTATACATTATTGGTGGAGTCTGGAGTTGAATAGAATTGTTATCTTACAACCAAAATAAGCCCCCTTCCCATAACATGTATGCACACCCTGTATGTCCCCAGTGGAGCCTCCTATTGGGTCACAGAAGGAACTCATTCTCAAAGGATCTAACAATCAGCCTGTGTCCTCTTGGCTGAAACAGCTCTTGACCATACTACAAACTGACCTTTCCTTTCTAAAAACCCCCTTGGAAACACTGACATCTTAAGAACAGAAAGTCTGTTAAACTTAGCACCCAAGTGGTTAGCAACTAGATCCCAGATCCCCTTTTCCTAGCACCCCAATTCTAATTTACTAATTCCTTCACCTGTAATATAGAACAACCACCGCCTTACAGATCGTTATGAAAGTTAAATGATACAAACGAACAATAACAGCTAGCCCAGTGCCTGACACGTAGTAGGTAGTTTTTAAATAGGCTTTTTTAAAGGGTGAAATCGCCCCCGGTAAGCACTGTTAAATAACTAGTGACTTAGGATAAAAAGGAAAATGGGAGTTGAGGAATTAGCACTCTCACCATTCCACTGTTGCCTGCCCCAAACCCTCTGATTCATGTTTGCCTCACATGTCGGCTTTTTTGTGAGGTAGATAGGTCAGAAAGCATGACTCCAGTAGAGGAGTACAGTGAGGATTATAGTAATCACCATTAATAGCTAGCTTCAAATATATAAGAAAATTGACTCCTGGTCAATTTCAAGAGGCTGAGTCTCTGAAAAACTGAATCTTAATTTATTTCTGCATGTCAGGAGGAGATCAGCTCCATGGTTGTCATTAAATTCGTTTGAGTTCTCATGACAGAAGGAGACTTTCCAGATGTACTCCTGTATCATTAAATAAGCACCTATGTGGTGTCGCCAGAGGTAAAAGATGTAAAGGCATTATAAGGAAGAGAAGAGCAAAAGCACCAGCATAAAAATTCGTCATATCAAGCCTGTCAGTGGGTAGAGATCCACAACCTTTACCATCCCCTGTTGACTACATCATGGATGTAATGAGGGAATCAACCGCAGAGGCCAACAATGGACAGACCACCATGCTGGAAACAAAGCTTCCTTAAAGCTCCATTTAGGATGCTGCACCTAACTCTCAGCACGACAGCTAATTTCTCACACCAATCAATCCATTGCTAGAAATGCTGAGGAGGGGAAAACAAATTGCCGCTGCTGCACGCTCTCCTGTCTTTCCCCAGATTCTAAATCTTGACACTGAAAATGATTTGCAGGCACAGGCACTCTCTGGGGCTCGGTGTGTTTCCTCCACCATCACCCTTTGTTCCTTCCATCCTGTCAGACAGGAAATGCGACCCAGAAGAGCGGCAGCACATCTGTGTCTTGCTGCAGGAAGAACGAACGGGCCGGGCGTTGCTGAGTCTCCTCTGCTTGAACTCACACGGTCTATCTCCTTAGAAAGTTTTAAACAGTCCTGAGTTATTCAGAGTCCTTTGTTCTCTGGACCAGTTCAGGGAACAGTCTCCAGGAATGTAATGGCTGTAACCTGCTGAGTAGTTTGCAGTAGACCCTAAATCACATACCTTTCAGGGTGGGAGCATGATATGGATATTTCTTCATCGTGGTTGTTGGGATCATAGTCTTTGTTTCTAGTTAATAGTATCAGTCCTGATCTGAATTATACTATGGCAATCTATTTACAGGTCATATGTTGGCCAATAGAGTGAATATAATGTTATCACATTAACAATAAGGGACTTAGAACTTTTCTTCAGAACATAAAATACCAGTAAAATACTTATTAAATAATAAGTTGAAAAAATGTGCACATATCGATGTCAAACTGGGATTTATCTGAGTAAACTATATGAAGAAAACATATCTATATGAACTAATAATCATTGATTCACTTTCATCATCAATAATTCATTTGCTTTCTTGTTGAAATGGGACTTAAGGGCAAGAAAGTCAGAGATGCTGAAAAATAAGAGCCTTGGGTTCAAACTAATAGCAAGAAGCCAGAATGAACTCAGATACTCTGGGTCAGGATGGAAAATGTCCCTAAGCTCAGTATAAGATGACTGGCTTCCCACCCCAACCCTAGGCAGTCCTTGAGCTAGAGTTTGTTGAACTAACAAGGTCTGGAGTTTAGATACCACTTGTGACCTGAGCCAGGTACTTTTCTACCACTGATCATCAGCACAGGTCACAGTAAACAGCAGCCTTGAAGATACCCATGGCACCTTCCACAGCTGTGAGAGAGGGACTCTATGATGATCTGTTGCTTGCTAATGAAGACTGTCCTGAAGGTAAGTCATTGAAAGTGTGCCCTCTACTTTGTATGTGTGGTTGTTCAAGTGGAAGCCAAAGGTTTCCTCTCCGTGGCACAAAACTAAGCAAAAAGATAAACAGCCATCTTTACCAGTCTAGTCCCTTGACTGGGGGAGATATGAATGTGGAATAGATGTTTTCTTGACTCCTTCACTCAGCAGCAAAACAGCCTCTTTGTCCCTGTGGATTAATGCTTTAGATACATGTCTCAGATATGAAAAACTTTAGCACATCAAACATTCCAATACAGAAGCATTCACCCTGAAGCAATGATCATGGATTATAATCAACATAATAGCCTAACAGGTATGCTCTTTAGATGAACAGGATAAAGTCTGTTTTCAAATAAAGATTCATATACATTACTCTGCCCAAGCAAAACTAACTAAAAAGTCATCACCAGGAAAGAAATTAGAATGCATCCAAATAATTTCTTCTGAATCATCTCTCTGTCTGCTCCTCATTGTCTCTCTCTTCCATTGTCTGTAGTTGCCAGCAAGTAAACATCAATGCTGAAGCAAGAACAAAGGCAAACAGAAACATATATTTATGTAAACTTGTATTGATTCAACTAGGAAGGAACTCCATAGCTTTCAACTCCGGAGTCACAAATCATTATGATCAGAAATGCTGACGTGTCTGGAATATATGAGAGCTTTCCGTTGCCATCAGAGCACAGGCCCATTGTGTAGCTATAGTTAATCTGGGAGACATTAAAAATAGTTTTCAGCCTCCACTTATCCTGTGCTATTTTGGGGAAGGGAGGACACAATGGCCATGAGTCCTGCCTTGTGTATTCAGCTCCACATTCAGTCACATTTGGAAAAATCTAAGGGAGGCCACATCACCTTTCCAAACATGAGAAAACTCTGTTCTTCCCCAAGATGACCCGAAATGTTCTAATTATTGGTTATTCCCTCTGGTCGGTGATGCAGCCAACAAGCGCATAGAGTTCAGTGAACCCACAAGCGCACAGCTGTTATCTTTGACTTGTGGCCAAAACAAAAATTGGAACAGAATTTACCCAGACAAGTGTAAAGGCTCCTGTTTAAAGCAGCTATTTTCTAAGCCAGATAAACAGCTTTGAAATGGAGAAGAAATGAATCCTTTTCAAAAATGTCTGAATCAAAGTGAGGTCAGCTTGCTGAAGACAAGATGTTAACAGATTAGCCACACGGCTGCGCAGACACCCAAAGCCTCCAGTTCCCTGGACTTCTTTTGTCAACGGGTTTTGTGTTTCAAAAACAACTTTCTGCACTTGGCTATGTTCATTAGTTCCTTCACGGTATACGACATGAAGAGTCAACAAACTGCTCTGCTGGAAGCTTCCATGAGCCAACAACTGCATGGGCCAGTGGCCTTTTTTTGGCCAATGGCATCAGAGGCTCTTATCTGGAAGTCAGGAGGGAAAAAAGAAACAAAGCAGTTTTCCCTTGAATCGGTGATTCTGGCCTTTGAATTTCCTCGAAGAAACATTAACAAGTGCCTCATTTTTTATAAGTGGCCAAGGGCCTGGTAAGCAATGGCTGGTGGGAGAGACAGGGGGAAATCGCCCTCCCTGTTCCCTACACAAACACTGTGTGCCTGTGCTAAGCTGGCAATCCATCTTCCGATCACCAAGCAGCACCAAGCGAGGAAGCAATTCACACTGCAGTAGTGCTCCTCCGAGCCTTTCATAGCTTGTTGCCTATTGCAGCTGCTTATATTGTACCAGCAGGTGGGTATAAAATAGCAGATTCCAGAGCCTGTGGAAGCCGTGTCCCAGGGTAGAAGAGGAGATGATTTTTTTTTTCCAGTAGAGTGAATATGCATATCAATGTACCTGAATGGAGAGCTGGGTCCTGGTGAGCTGTCATCAGCAGCAAATCCATCTGCACTTCCATCTCAAGTGGTCTATTTCGGCGATAACAAGGCTTCGGCAGCAAGGGGTTGAAAAGCCTGCTTTTCTCGATCCCTGTGGGGCTGCAGACCACATCCACGGTGCAGACAGCCTTGAGCCCATCAACTTCCCTTCATTCCCAAATTCGCCCTGCACTCTTCATTTTCAGCAGCTGTAAAAATCTCACCAGTTTTGAAGTCCTGGCTTTCGGGGATAGTAAGCATCAGGTACCCAGACAAGAAGGATTGCCACTAAACCTAGAAGGCCCTTTCTAAAATCCTCCATCGTTAAGGCAGTCAGCTGCATAATTGGGGTCAACTTTATACCCAATGGGCAGGGATAGTTATCAGAAGTCCATCAAGCAAATGGATGGGATGTTTCAAACCTACAAGCATCAAGCTTTTTCCAAAATAACAAGAAGTGACAGCTGAAGTCATGCTTAACAGAATCGGTTTTAAAATGTGAAATGGGGTTTAAAAGTGGCACTGCCTTCCTGTGGGGTGTGAATGAGGCTCAGAATACAGAGGGGGAGATCCCTAGTAAAGCCAGGACCCCTGCCTGCTTTGTCCTCTGAAAACTAGTTATCTCTAAATAATGCTTGAAAGGACTATGACGTATGAGCAGCAGAGGAGTGGGTGGTCCAGGCTGTGTACAACAACCTCCCGAGAAAGAGCTTCAGTGAACTTCAGGAGCCAGACCCATTGGAGCAATCCTTGCGACAATCTAGAACTGTTGTTTGCCTGGTAGTTTGTTTATACCAGACAAGCAAGGAAATGATGTCTGCCCCCTTTTTCCTCGTCATAACCAGATTTCCTGATATTAGTTTCCGTTATAGTTTCATGGCTTTCTTAGAATTCTTTAATACTTGGGGGCCAGCATATGTTTTCTGCAAAAGAGTATAATGGGTTAAAAGTGTGTGGCTCATTCCATCTCTGTCACAACTGCTTAACTCTGACATTTTACTTTAGCATGCCAGGCAGCTGCAGTTAATGTACAGCAAAATAGTGTGGCTGGGTTCAATAAATTGTATTTACAAAAATAAATTTGGGGTTAGATTTAGTTTACAGCCATAGTTTGTAGAGCCCTTTCTACGATACTACATCTTGAGCAAATCCCGTAAGTTTTTATTTCCTTTCCTGCATTTAATAACCTGCAATGGATTGAGGACTCCCTCATTCGCTCACACTTCCACTGTCTGTGCCATTGGGCTGGCCTCTCCTTTGATGAACGTCATGGGTGACATGAGTCTTCCCTCCATTTTAGTTGAAGTCCTGACTCCTAAGAATGTAATCTTATTTAGATATAAGGTGTTTTAAAAGGTGAAATGCAACCATTAGGGTGGATCTTCATTCTGGACAACTAGTGAACTTATAAGGAGAGACACCAGGAGTGTACACACACAGTGAAACCTCTGTGAAAAGGCAACAAGAATACAGCCATCTGCAGGCCGGAGAAAGGGAGGCCTCAGCAGACTTCAAATCTACCAGCACCTTGCTTTTGAAATTCTAGGCTCCAAAACGATAAGAAAATCAATTTCTGTTGGCTAAGCCCCCTGATGTGTGGTATTTCACCAGGACAGTGCCAGAAAAATCATGGAACCTGACCCTGGAAGAAACATGGCTTTCTTGAGCCAGTAGACAATAGCAACCGCATTGTAAGCAAAGATATTAGACATGTTACATAATTGATTACCATGTCTTCGTCACCCCAGCACTAAGCCCCTCCTATTTTTCTTCTTCTTACTTGGGGTGCATGAAAGCTGTACTGGGTTTTCAACCTTTCTCTGCTCCTTCCAACCATCCTGTACTTCAGTCTAGCAGGTTATTAATTTACAACAACACCTTCTGCTAGGGAAATGTACTCAGTTCCATTGTTACAAAACAATTACATGAAAAGTTAGCGCAGTTTACATTTATCATCCCCCAACTCTAGAAATAAGAACTTTGATATTGGTCTGGCCTTGCTAACATCAAGGTACAAGAACTACATTGCTTCAAGGATGCTTTGGGGGGAACATGTTTTCTTCCTGATGCAGACGAGAGCATAATTTACAAACTTGCTGCTGTAGGACTGAGATACTTCTTTCTTCACTGACTACTGGCTAAGTGTTTTCCTAGTGTGCAGAGGTCACCCTATCTTGGCTTACAGTTTCTTTCTTCCATCTTAAAAGCCAACAAAGATAGATCAAGACCTTCTCATGCTTGAGATTTTGAAGTTTGCATTATTTTTTTTTCTTCATCCATCACTTTCTCTGACTCCTGTCAGGATACAATTCTCTGCTTTCAAGAGTTTGTGCAACTTGCCCACCCCTCCATAATCAAGCCCCCCCCCATAATCAAGGATAACCTACCCATCTCTGGATCCATACACTTCATCAGGTTTTCACAATTCCTTTTGCATATAGAATATTCATGGAGTGTTTAGAGATTGGGATGTGGACATCATGAGAAAGTGGGACCCTTTGTTCTGCCCATTACAGTTGCAATTGGTGACAGTGAAATCAGAGACTTAGTGCTGACCAGTTCTTGGAACTCGTAAGTGAATAACTGAAAATCCTTTGTGGCTAATCCTTTACTACAGCCGGCATCACAGTAGGCCAGCAGTTAAGAACTGGTACCTGTCTTTACTGTAATCTCCACCCACACCTCTGGGTCTTGCCATTGCCATACCTCTTTTCCACACTTAGTTGTAAATTAGGCACATGATTCCCTAAATATGAGTTTTCAAGTCCCTGGAATCCCTATGTGTTGAGCTAATGATCTCTAGCAGGTAGTCATTTTTCTATCCCAAATCCTTAAACTCTTAAAATGCTGTCAAGCGTACATATAAGATTATATGCCAGGAAGGTGTTATAAGAAAATGTCATAAGTCCCCATTCCTGTGTACTTAGAATTTTTTAAACTGCTTTATTGCGGTCTACTAGACCTACCAGCACCCACTCTGTATTAGTTAGCATACCTTCAGCTGCAAGGAAAAGAAACCCTGATGTAAACTGGCATGTGCGGTATGAAAGATGACGATTTCACATTACAGGAAGCACCAACTCAGATCAGGCTTCAGGGTTAGTTAATTCTGTGGCTCAGAAAAATAATCAATGTCCCAGTCTCATTCTTTCTCTCTCACCCCTGACATTCTTAGTGCCATGAAGCAGGTCTCAAGATATCTGCAGCTTTTCCTGGCTTCAGTACAATTAAAAACACAGCAATTGCCTCTTCCTCAATCTCTCTGTTGTGAAGAAACACTTTCCCCAAAGTTCAACAGCAGACAGCCTCTGTGTCAGTGGTTCTCAACCTGTGGGTCACGACCCATTTAGGTAATGTATCAGATATCCTGGATATCAGATATTTACATTATGATTCATAAAAGTAGCAAAATTACAGTTATAGAAATAGCAACACCATAGTTTTATGATTGGGAACTATATTAACATGAGGGACTGTATTAAAGGATTGCAGCATTAGGAAGGTTGAAAGCCACGACTCTATGCTTTCATTGGGAGAACTGGCCTATTTTAAGGCATGACAAGGGGATGGGGGTACACAGCTGCATTGAGTCTTCCTTTATCACTCTTCGAGAACAGCAACCACTCATAAACAGCATGTCTCGGCCTCCATAGAAGCTTCATCTGTATCCTTAGCTTCAATCACTTCGTGGTTTGCTTTGTTATATGTACGTTTTCCTCCTATATCATAGCATGTCAATCTCCTTGTGTTCACTAGTAGAGTCTCTCTGACTGACAGGGAACCGGCACATACATGGTCCTCTCAATCTTTATTGAATAAACGAACGAGTTATAACTCTAGAACCAATCAGACCCTTGGAGCCAGAGGTAAGATCCACTTTCTCTAAGCCGTATGGCTATGCTAGAGAAGGTGGCTTGCTATGTGGAAAGGATACATGGCAGAGTAAATGCCAAAAATACATTGACATCCTCACATAACTTGACTTTTGTACCACCAATAATGTTGACGCCTGGGATAACTTAGGAAAAAAAGAAAAAACTGAAACTTGGTTGTGTTGGATCTTAAAATGGTTTACTGGTCTCAAGTACTCTTTGATTCCAAAGAGTTCCAGTCCAGACTAAACCAAAGAAACTTCTCTTCACAGATCCAATCATGCACCAATACCATCATTTAGGGTAGAAGAAATGACTGCTGAATGCTACCAAGTGGTGCGTCGCTTAATTTAAACCTAACAGTTATGAGCTGTAACATTTTACATCATTCTCTTTATAAACCTGAAGAAATGATTTTCTTAAAGTTATATAGTATCTGTAGTCGTTTATACCGAAAACACCTGGGATACACTAAAGCAATGAATGACAGCAATAAAGGAAGTGAAGGGAGCTGCTAAACTGATAACTTGAAGAACAAAACCACCTAAAAGAGCTTGAGGAGAGATTCAAGAAGGACAGCAAGTGACCATAATCCTCGTAGCCAATACCATAGCTCAGAAAGCTGCCCATCATGTTTTACTCTCTTAAGTTCTTGAATCCCCAGGAAAGGAACCACCGCGTCTCAGAAGAGCTTTCCTCAGAGTCCCTTCCCTCACTGCTGTAGTATCCAGATCAGGCGCCCTCTGTAGGCCAGCCCTGGAAATGTCTTTCCTCTCATCTATAAAATCCTCCTTTACCTTTGAGAAGAAAACAGGGAACATTGTTCATGCCAACTCACTCAGGTGAACCTCTTCTACAACACTCTAAGATGCAACATAACACAGGCTCCAGTGCGCCCAGGCCCTCACAGGAGTCAGTAAATACTTCCACCTTCCCTCTAAACTCACCAATGTTGTTGTCATCAAGGGTCCCTAAAGGGCTTGCCCCGTGGTTGGAGGTTTTCTCCGTTCCCTTGCCCTCAGGAAACCAAGACGGCAGCTAAACTGACTTCTACACACTTTCCTTCCTGGAACCTCCAGTTCACTCTTACATCTCCTCTCAAGGACATCTGATCCTCTTTAGGACTCTCTGAGGGTGTCCTCAGCATAATACAACATTCTATGTCCTATAGTATTATTCAAATTGTTACAGCTTAGGCCATTCAGAATACCTTCAGGCTAACTCTTAGTGTTCTGACAGAGAGCCCTCCCTTCATTATATCCTTCTTTACAACTCAAGATAATATAAATTAACCTTGTTTGTTACCGGCTCCAGTACAAGGATCAAATTTTTCCTTAGGAAGCCTGAGGTTTTTTGCTGGTTTATCTGTTCTCATTGAAGAACAGTGATAGGGAGAAGTGTGCTTTAACATCTACTTTAGTATTTATTGTTTTATTTTACAAATAAATATACTTATTTATTCAGCTCTGTTATGCATGTAGTCTTTCAGAATTTCTAACTCATAACCATGTGAGGTACACATTTACTACCTACACTTTATTTACATGGTTATATTTGTCTTAACAATATTCAGTCAAAATACTGTTTGCTCAAGTTACTTAGGTAGTTGGTACTTAGAGCAGGTCCATTTAAACATACTTTCAGGGTCTGCCTTTTAGGGCTTTCTTTTATAGGCTAAGCTTAAATAAATATTAAAGGTATATTGCGCCCAATCTGTAAATATCTTCTTTATAAAATTAAAGCTCTTCATTGAAGGAGAATAGGCTTCACTCTTGAGCATACTGTATTTATGCTTTATTATTTTTATATACAATACTTTGGATGCCTGAGATGATCATTATAAATTTCTTTTTATTATTCTAAATTTGTATTATCCCCTTAAGTAGTATATTGGATTGTTATAGTTCACAACTAAGAGCTATAAAATACAAAGCAATAAAAAATCTTTTAATTAATATACAGATATGCAAAGTTTGTAATTAAAGGCTATAATTGGACCCAGGGCCTGATCTAACACAAAATTGTAACAGCAGTGATGGAGGGGGAAGAAAGAATAACTGGGAGATTCAGTCACTGAGGTTGAATGGTTATTTACAGTAACTTAAAGAAAAAACATAACTCTAGAATGTAGGGAGGGCAAATATTCATAAAAACCAATAAGGGGAAAATCTGTCTCAATTTATCAATGCACAGGAGGATAAGGTCTACTATACTCGTGACAGATGAAGGTGGGGGATGAAGACAAATTGATGGATGTAGACCTGAGGAAACAACGTGAGCTGTAAGCTGTATTATGCCCACATATGCCCCAACACACAACCAAACACACACAAACACAAATACACACATGCGCACCTCCACTACTGACAGCCTTACGTTTCTAATGCCACTTGATTTTTTTCCCCACATGTTTTAATATAACTGTTCTGAGTCTTGCTACAACGAAGTTGATCTGTCTTCGGGTGTAATCATTTTCAACTGTGCTATTGACTGACCAGCAAATATATTTTTTATGAATAACTTATTTCCATTTTTTTAAATTAATGATTTAGGAGTTCTGTGTTTTGTATGAAAGTATCCCCATTGCTTGGTGATGCTAATTTTAGGATCTATTTGATCAAAGTTACTTCACCCCTAGGCTTCTAAAGGTCCTTGCCATCCACACAGTCCTTTAAGCTGGAGCCATCTAGCATTCCTGTTTCTACACTGGGGCAATTAATTTCATCAACAAGTCCTATTAGTCTGTCCCCAGAGTGCCGTAGCATGGATTCATCTACATCTCCTGGTCTCGAAAGCCACTGGGCTAATCCAGCCTGCTATCATCTATTACTGACTGCGACAGTTGCTCCCAGCTCTTCAACCTATATCCGCTTTCGCTACCTTGAATCTATCTTCTTCAATGGAACTCAAGTCAGTGATTTTTCACAAACATAAAACTGACAGCCTTACTCCTGTGTTTAAAGACTATTAAAGGCTTATCACTTCCTTTCTGGGGAAACATCATACTTGCTCTTGTTTCTTGGGGAACTCTTCTGACCCAATACCTCACTTCTTCAGACTGAAGTCCCCAACTACTTATCAATTCTTGGGAAATACCTTTCATCTTTGAGACCTTTATCCATCCCTTCCTCTCTGTGATAACTGTTTAATTTTTATCCATCATTCTTATCTCCATTGAAATGTCACTTCCCTTAAGAACCCTTCCCTTCCCCCACCCACTGCCTTGGAATAAAGCAGGTGCTTCTCATTTATTCTCAAAGCACAATGGACTTTTATTCTTTCTTGTACTGGTAATAGTAGAAATTCTACATTTACCAGTATAGTTACATAGTTAATTCTTTTCTTATAATTATAATTCCTTATAATTACTTCCCTTACTGGACTACAGTTGGAGTCTCTCTACTATCTTCGGTCCCTAACAGAGCTAGCACTCAGGACTTAGTAGGTAATCAATGGTGTTTATTGAATAAATACTGGGTAGAAAAGGAACAGCCTGAAAATGCAGCATGTTGGTGTATGCCTTCTTTATCAGGCATCAACAGCAGGTGGAATACAAACCCTGTCAATGCACGTGAATTTCCTATTGTGATCCCCAAAGTTCTGCTGTGCCCAAGACAGATGGAAACCCTGCAGCAGCCTCGCAAAATGCCTCTTAGGTATGACCTGCATACAAAGCAGAGAGCAGGAGAGAGCTGCAGAGCAGAGAGCCTGCAGCCTGTTGACATCCATAAAATACAGGCTAGCTCTGTCTTTGACCCTCTCAGGTCCAGTAAAACATGGTAAAGATGCAGAGAAGAGACGGGCTGCTTTCTTGGGATCATTCCAGACACTTATATATATGACCAAATTTGAATGTATGGCCATTCATCAGCCGTCCTGTATTACCTGATAATGTGCTATCATCTTTGCAACCTGAAAGAGCAGCACACTAAATGCTGCAATGGTGATTTTTCTTCTTTTCTGGCATTTCCAGATGACACACTTCAGTGAGATAAAAATAAGGGAGGGCAATACTTCCTGACCTTCTGTTTTCCAGCTATATACACAAATACATGCGTGCACACCAACACATACATGTATATATAGAGAGTGTGTGTGCATTTTTAAAAACTAAACTCACTTGCTGTAGACATCTAAGCTGATTCTATTTTCTGGCAACCATAAATAGTGCAATTATAAACACAGGTGTGCAAATATCTCTCTGTGCTGACTCAGAATCATTAGGGTGCATGCCCAGGAGGATAGCTGAATCATATTATAGTTCTTTTTTTAGTTCTTTGAGTGACTTCCATAATGATTTCCATTGTAATTATACAAGTTTTCATTCCCACCAGCAATGAATAAAGGTTTCTCTTTCCCTATATCCTCACCAGCATTTGGTGTTGATTATTTTTGTGATTATAGCCATTCTGACTAATGTGAGATGGATTCTCAAAGCAGTTATAATTTGTGTGTCCTTGGTGGGTAAGTACGTTGAACACTCTTAAAAATATTTATTGGTGAAGTCATTTATAGATTTTAGATATTCATCTTCTGCCAGATGTATAGTTGGCAAAATTGTCTTCCACTCAATAGGCTGTGTCTTCACCCTGCTGATCATTTCTTTTGTTATACAAAACCTTTTTAATTTCCAATCTCACTTGTCAGTGCTTGGGGTTGTTTACTATTTAGGAATCCTTCTCAGAAATTCCTTGCCTGTGCCTGTATCTTGAAGTATCTTCACCAAAATTCCAATCATATTTTTATTCACAGAACTAAATAAACAGCCCTAAAATCCATATGGAAGCACCAAAGGCCACAAACACTACTCCCTACCCAGAAAAAGGCCCAAGCAGAAGGAGCAGTGTTTGAGGTACCAATACCTAATCTCAAAGTATACTAGAGAGCCAGAATGACAAGAAGAGTGTGGTGCTGACTCAAAACAGACACATAGAAGAACAGAATAGAAGATTGAGAAATAAACACACAAAAACTGCAGCTACCTACTCTTTACAAAGATGTCAAAAACATACATTCGAAAGAGGACAGCTTCTTTCACAAAAGGTGCTACAGAAAGTGAATGTCCACACATTTTGCGTGAAACTAGATCCTTATCTCTTACCTGCACAAAACCAAATTTAATAGTTTTTAACAGTCCTACTCATTCCTATCACTATTTTTACTGATATTATTGAACTCCCAACCTTAACCTTACTGAACTATAGCAGTAGACTGAACTCATCCAATTGTCTTTATCCTGTCCATGGTCTTCCAAAGTTCTCTGCTTATGCTTTGTAAAGGACATAATTTGGAAGAAATAACAAAAGTTCTTTGCGTGTTACACATGTAGTTCACAATGTAAAGAACACAATTTTCCCCTCATGATCAGGATGTCAATTAGATATCAATTATACATTTTGCATACGATTTTGTGAGGCCTTGGTGGACGTGTACATATAAAATATTTAAAAGCAAATCTGAAACAAAAACAGTGTTTAGAAATAGTAGATAATACTCTTGCAAGAATCCAGTCAGTGTTCAAGAACCAAATGATAACTGAGGCATTTAGCAGAGCACATGATTTACTCAGTTACTCTTGGTTGCTCATCAGAACTAGAAGGTAAAATGCATTTCTAGAAGCATTCTCCCTGCTGCCTTTCTTTCCTATTGTTAGAAGTTGCTAGGCAGGCAGCCAAGGGAGAAAAGCTAAACATGGTCTTACTCAGCTGTGGACTCTGCATGCTATAGTACCAACCTTCAGGCAGAACTGCCTTCTAAATATTTATGTTTAGAGCCAGGTGTGGTGACACACACCTTTAATCCCAGCACTTGGGAGGCAGAGGCAGGAGGATCTCTGTGAGTTCAAGGTCAGCTTGGTCTACACAGTGAGTTCCAGGACAACCGAGACTTCATAGAGAGATCCTGTCAATAAATATTCATGTTTAAACCAATAGACAAGTACTGCTCTTAGCCTTGGTCAGAGAAAGTTCTTTCTTCAGTACATTTTGGTTAATAAGAGAATCATGGCTGTTCAAGGTACTGAGGATAAATGAATGGTGAGTGTTCTACCCTAAACAGGATATGACAGGGACATTACAGAAGAGGGAACAGAGAAAAATATGAGTTCTACAATGGAGAAGAAATGCTGTCTTTGGGGCATGAACCTGCCATTGCAGGCATTAACTCACAAGCAGCTGTGATTGCACACACAGGGCCTGCACAAGTCTGTGCCTATCATCATGTAATCATGGATTCAGAGGAAGAGGTCATAAAGCCCGATTCTCATCAAACATCTACCAGCAGTTGATGGCTACTGGGGAATGGGGAGTCATTGTCTTCCATGGTATAACCACTGATGAGTTGCTCATTCTTCCGTGGCTACCTCTGTAACCTTGCCAACATCGGCAACTCTAGTTAAACTCAGTGGATCACAAAACAAAAGGTATGAGCCCATCAGGAAAATGGGAGTGGTGTGAGTGGAACCAAAATGTATTATATACATGTATGAAATTACCAATTCATACATTAAAATAAATTTAACATAAAAACAGAAGATATGCTGGCTCATATCCCAGTTTGGAGAAGCCCAAACAAGCCAAGCACAGTTGACCTCCAATCCTGTTGTACACAGGAGGGAAGTATTGGTATAAAACCACTGCTGGCCTTCAACCATTCAAAGACAAACTTCTTGGTTGGAGAAGCCGTGTGATTTGCAATAGAAAGCATGTGGGCTGTGAAATTTCTTTCTTTCTTTACTGTTTTTACATCTATTGGGAATGATTTGTGCACATTTTCTTTTTTGAAGTCTTCCAAGATAGATACACAGAACATAAGGACTGTACAGCATTCAGTAGAATCTCAGCTTACAACTGATGTACACTAGGTAACTGATAAAGATGGACATGTTGGTTAGTAGAGTCCTTTTAGTTACCCACTGTGTTACCCAAGCTTGCTTAAATCAAGTTACAACTTTTGTGAACTGTAAGGATTATGAAAACACAGCCATCCTGCATGTCATAAGTGGCATGCCCTATATCTATCAGAGACACTGAAATGTGTACTGTGAAAAGACTTCTCTGCTATTATGCAATAATCTTCAAGACAGCTCAAAGTTCCATTAGGGAATCTGTCATTGTTTTTTATGTAAACCCAGTCAACAAGTTATTGATGGTATTAGTGTCCTATATCACTGGAGGGCAGAGACTTTCCCCTTTCAAATTGACAACTCGATACATAGGTTTGGGAGAAACAATGAAAGGCTGTAATGAGGAAGTTTTTTTTATAGAACTATGAGATACAGTGACAAAATACTTGTCTCCCAAAATCTTCCACTGATGTAAGATACAGCCACAACTTTTAGTGCCCAAACCCTAACCTCCTGCCTATAAATGAAGAAATGGGTTACTTCAATAATTATGGCCAGAAAACTACGTTTTTTTTAAAAAAATATAAGCTATAATGGCCAAATGCTTACTCTTCTTCAAACTCTTTCACTGGAGCAGGACAGAACTGTAATGTTCAACCAAGGTCCAAAACTATGTCAACAATGTGAAATAGAGTCTGGTTTGGTAATCATGACCAGAAAAGTACTTTTTAAAAAAAGAAGAAGAAGAACATCCAGTTGTTATAATTTAGATTTCTTATTTTTACTTCTTTCTGCTCTAGGATTCAGGGGTAAAAAACATATATCATTGAATTATATATATATATATATATATATATATATTACATCAAACAAAGTAAAATGCTTAATATAGTGCCTGGCATAGAGTATAGAAGAGCCAACAGCCATCACTGAGAGTGCTGATACTGTTTTTTAACATTTATCTTACTATTTTATTATTTTTTAAGATTTTCATACGTGAGTATTGCATTTGCATCACTCCCACTTTCCTCCTTCTGTGGCTGCTGCTGTTACTGCATCACTGTTTCTCATAGTTCAGTATAGATATGAGCAAAGAACAGGCAACCATGTGTCTTCTATCTACACGTGCATTTATGAAAACATTTTTTATTTACCACACCACCACATGTAACTGGAGGCAGAGTTTCTCTGTCCTACCCTATCCCACAGCCGCTTCCAAATAATCACTTTGAGGCTTATATTATTGTAAATAGCTCAAGCTTATTACTAACCAGCTCTTACACTTGAATTAACCATATTTCTTATCTATGCTTTGCCATGTGGTTCGTGGCTTGTTACTCCATTTTCTACATGTCTTGCTTCTTGAGCAGCTGGCTGGCATCACTCTGACTCCACCCTTCTCTTTCCTTTCTTAGTTTGGTTGTCCCACCTATACTACCAGCCAATCAGCTTTATTATTAACAATAGAAGCAACACACATCCACAGAGTACAGAAGGACATCTCCCAGCAACCACATTTACCTAGAATCCCTGCAGACACAATTATAATATTTTATTATAAAAATTATCGTAACTTTACCATTTGCAGGTAAACTCCCCATAACAGTTGATATAGACTTGAACTTAGAATTCTGCTTTCAGTCTCTGAGGTTCTTGAACTTTCTGAGACTAACAGAAACATACCAAAGGGTTTGGGAGACAGGAATGTAACAAAAGCTATTAGACAAGATATGTATCACCGGAAACTCTGTTCCAGGTTATTCACATACCAGAACACAGACAAGGGATAGAGCTGTCAAGCAATTGATTTTGTTTGTGGTAATGTCTTACAAAACTTGTTCTTTGCTTTACAATTCCTGATAAATTAATTGTAAGGATTCATTAGCCTATATTCATAGTTTGTCCAGAATAAAAAGCCAGCACATCACTGTATATTATAAAGCTCAAGTTTTTCTTCAAATTTTTAAGACTTGTTCCAAAAGAGAAGTGAGATTCTGACAAGCATGGGTTGATTTCCCATTATGTTTCCTGGCTTCTTGGCTCAATAAGCTAGACCTTCAGCAGTGCCAAGCATACGTTGACTGCCCTGAATCACCCAAGGTATGCTGGAGGCCTTTGGAGACCATATGTTAGGCATCTGACATATGTTAAAAAGGAGCTGGTCATATTTCTGAAACGGATTTCCATAATGGAGCTTCGGCACTGCTAGAATTAGCCCTGTAGCTCATCATGTTTAATTCATGCTTAATTACATTCGAATCCGTGAACTTTTCCACAAAGTCTTCACAGTTACACCTCCTTTGTGGTGGTATACTTGCTGAATTTTTCTGTTCTTAAAACACAAATGTCAATGCCTTGAGAAATTTCACAATTATACTCTTCACTGTCATTTTTCATCCAGCCATGAATCAACATAATTTGATGATAGCTGTACAATTATGAAAATATTATCAAGTAGACATCACCCTTGTGAACCTCATGCTAAGCATTATTGTAATGAAGCCAGTGAAAAGTCATGAAATTCCTAGCCAGCCTGAACTTAACCGAACATGAAGTCATTTAACTTAATTGAAAGTGTTAGCACTGAGTCTACTCAGTGATAGAAGTTCCATACAAATTAGAGCTGCTTAGAGAAGGATTGCCTCCTGGTTGCCTTTTACACAGAGCAGACACAACTACCAGATTGACAGTGGCATTTCATAGTCCCTCTTCTGCGTCCCTGAGAATCATCTGATTATCTCCTACTGCCTTGTTGAAGTCCCACAAAGCCGAACATCAGCAAGTCATAGAATCATAGCTGAAAAGAAATGTACAAATTAACTAATCCCTACATCTTTTTTTTTTTTTTTGCAGACTTGCCTTGGATCACATCTACACAGGAACTGACTGAAATTGGAACTCAAGTGTTTTGATGTCCCAGCCATGAGACTGCTTTGTACGAATATCATCAGAGTGCCTTGTTTCAGTAGCTGAGCTTTGGAGGATTCTTTGTTGTTGCTGTTGTTGTTATTGTTTTATTGTGTTGTGTTTGAGACAGGGTCTCACTATGTACCCCTGACTGGCCTGAAATTCACCATAGACCAGGATAGCCTTGGATTTACAGAGATCTGCCTGTCTCTACATCCTGAATGCTAAGATTAAAAGCATTTACCATCTTGCCCAGCAAAGACTAGGTTTTGCTTCAAAGAAATGTAATACCAAAGGGTCAAGTTTTGATTCCTTCCCCATGCAAAAAGTCATTGTTACTATTTTGGTTTCATGCCAGAAAATCCCATGGTTCAAGGTTCTTTTCTAGAGATTTACACCATTGCTTTTGTAGATGAATATTGTTAGAATGGAAATAGTGTGTTATATACATCAGATGATAAATGATAAAATGTTTCAAAGACCCCATTAGCATAGATTCCAAGTCATGAGTCAGAGCTTGAATGAACAGGATAGTAAAAAGATGGCATTTGGTGGAGGTAACCAAGAGGGAAAAGAATGAGACATTGCGCACAGAGACGACAATGGTGGGCACTGGGAATCTGAAAGTCTATACAGTAGACAAGCGTCAGAGAGGCTGAACTAAGTACCGACAATGGGTTTTGAAAAATGTGACCAAAAGGCTGTGATAAGAAGCGTGGAGTGGGCGACTAACACACACACACGAGGACCGAAACTAATGGCCCGTCCTCAAATTTCCTTCTTTGGAGAATTACACAGCTACAAGGTATTTTCCCTTTTGCCCCATTTATATGCAGAAAAGGTAAGAAAATTTCTGTATCTTTTTAGCATGCCTGTCTGAGCTTTTCTCAGTGCATATATTGCCAAAAGGTGGTCAATTCCTAAGCAGAAATTCCACATTCGATGCTAAGTTCAGGTGCTGGAATAAAACTCCTTAAACTAGTCATTCTTCCATAGCCTGCTACAGAGTCTCCTCAATGTTTCCATCCATTTTAAAGTCCATGAGACGTAGGAAAAGAACTGCAGCTACCTCTGGCTCATCCCTTTTATTCACCTTTCACACCACAACTCACACATGCAGACTAGAAGAAATGAGAGATGATGGGGATGTTTCAAAGCTCTGGTGTCATGCACTGAACTAAATGGGGAGAAACATAACAGGAATGGGCAATTCCCACTGAAATGTACCCCTCTCCTGGGTTAAGAAGGTCTTATATTTACAAATCCCATCCCAGTGTGTCTAAGTTGATCCAGCAAGGCTCTTTGTAGTCAAGAGGAACAGAAAGAATAACATACATAGGTTTGTCCTCAAGAAATTCTACAGCACAATAGAGAAGAGAAGGAGCTGTTTACAGAGAGAAATAGTCAATGGTAGAATCAAGATCAGAGAAAGGGGACCCAAGAGAAATGGTGCGGGAAGATGATGTAAATAAATGAAGAAGAGAGTAAAGTTGGTGATAATAGTCGTTATATGAGTGCTGTGTCTTGAGCACAGTGCTAGGATTTACGCACATTATCTTATTTTACATTTCAGACTTCAGATGTCCAGGAAGTGGCCATGTTCAGTAGATTAATACCTATCTCCAAAATCTCAACTCTAGAAGTAGTTAAGCAAAGGCCCATCATTCACGGATGGCAGGGAAAGTTGGTCCCTAGAGTTTGGTAATAGCAAGTCAGTGACAGAAGGTCACCTGAACAGCTTCTTCCTCAGGGAACAGCATCTGCCCTTTTATCATCTTTGCTTTGGGTGCCCTCTCAGAGCTGCCTCACCTCCCTAGATAGAGCAAATTCCCAACATTCACTTGTTTTGCCCTGAACAGTAGCTTCTTGTATCCTGAGCAACTCCACATTTTTGCCCTTTGCGAGTGATCAAATCCTAACCCATTAAATTGCCAGCATGCAAGCCTCCAAAATGCTTGACTGAGCATAGCCAGGGGAAACCCACTGCGAACTGCTACATCCTCAGAATGGACAGTCATAGAGACATTCACTCCTTTTCCTCCACAAGCCCGAGAGCTTTCCCAGGTGCCATGTCACCATGCCATGCAGAGGACACAGGTGGAAGAGAGAGATTAGTTAGACAAAGACAAGAGTGGTCAGCAAGTGGTTGAGGGCAGGGGAGCAACAGCACTTATCATGCTATGAACATTTCTACCCAAAGCAGGCCAATGCTTTGTCTGCCAGCTTTGAAAATTCTGGCCACAATATGCCCTCGGTTTGCCAGAATAAGAGAGATTCTATTGTGGAGCTCTCTCTAGGCTCAGGGCAATAATTATTAAGCGTGGCTTCCACGGGCTAGGATTATGCCAGGTGGATAAAACCATGGGCTTTAATCTGCTTGATCTGAAATGTCAAATTGGGCCTAAGCACTTGGTAGTGCTCTAAAGTGCTCCTGGGAGAGCCAAGATCTTGTTGCCATAAACCTTCTGCTCTCAACTCAGCCTTTTCTTTTACATTTCCACATTAATTAGAATTCTTTGCAAGGGAGAGAATAATTGTTCTGGCTATTATGTACTATCAACAAGACATTTCCAAGCCTTTACCCAAAGTTCAGCGATTAGACTGCAGTCGGCATGCCTTCTGGTTACCCGCGCTCAGCCCTTTGCTCTTGCTGAGTAGACAATAGTCACACTGTGGTTCTGAGACTGGAAAGATATTAGACCTCCTCCTACCTTTAATCTCTGGGCCTACAGGGAACCCAAGTGGGGAGACCAAAGATGAGTCCTCCTCCTGGGACCAAAGCAGCCTATAAGTCACTGTTATCAAAGAGACAGATCAAGCCCTTCAGAGGCACATTGGAAACAGGCCTTAAGCAACACAGGGTCATTTCAGAAAACTGGGGCACAACCAGGCTGGCAGTGGGGACTCTCAGGAATGAGGTAGGTTGGTTTTCACAAAGCAATAAAATGAAAGCAGAGCCAGAAGAGCAAGAGGGCACCGGCCTCTCCAGATGGAGACTCTGGATGGTGCTGCACACTGCTGGGTGTGCCAGCTTGATGGTGGCTTGTCACGGCCAGTCATATGCCATCAGTAACATGGCCATCTTGCACAGGGGATTGCTAAACCTACAACAAGGACAAATGCATTACCTTAGTGTGGCCCTCTGTTCTGCCTCGGTTTTTGAATTGAAGAATTAGATTCCAAGAGTAAAGATGTTTGGCTATGCTCTCAAGGAACAGCAAACTGTCTGAATTAAGGAGTTGGACTCCATTGTTGATGCGTGAGGGCTGACAGTTTTCCCACCCCCCCATCCATGCTGCCCTCCAGAAAGTCCAGGTACTCCCCACTTTGGAACCTACAGTTACTTCAAACCAAACAAGCTACAAGTCACAGCTGGTAGCCCTCACCCCAGCCATGGCTCCCTAAACCCTATAAAATCGTCTTTCTCCACTTTCTTAAGCTGTGTGCAGACCAGCTTGGAAGCATATTTTGCTGTCCTCAGAGGACACATCCTATGGATAACAAATCCTTTCACATCCTCTTGGTGTTTATATTATGTCATCTCAACCAAATTCAGGTTGGGGATTGACTCCACCTCTGTGGGTTGAACACAATTGTTTAAAATGCAAAATAGAAGAGGCATTTTAAAATGTAATCAGGGGACACTCCCAAAATGTATTTTTAAGCCCAGAAAACAAATTGCAAAACAACACTGATGTAAGATTCCATTTATAGAAAACAACCACTTGTCATAGATAGGAAAGAAGATAGACACATGGATAGATGCCAGCGACCAATAGGTAGGTGGGAAGGTAGAAGGTAAGGCAGAGAGGCATGAAGATAGGTAGATAGAAGAAACATGGATTGATTGAAAACTTGTTAGTCTAAGCTACTCCTATGCAAGGAAAGAAACAATAAAAACTAGCTTAGAAATTACTTTCTCTTATGTCTTACACTTATTTTATTTTGGTCAGATGCTCTTTTATTGAAATATTTTATCTTATGCTTCCTTGCTAGCTAGGCATTCCACTGCCCCACTGTTGATATCTATAATGTCACCAGGGTTGGTGCTCATCCACATTGCAGCCCACAGACTGAAATGTCCAGAATCTCTTTAATAATTGCAGAGTGTTCTCCGACTAAAGAGTGGTTCTGTATCTGTTGGGAAATGTTGACAATCTCATCAAATGTGACATTTTCACTGGGCTCAATGTCTTTCTGCTTCTTCCCATTTCTTGATGACTTCTCCAGGGCTTTGGTGATCAGAACAGAGGCAGAAGGTATGACTTTAATATAAGCCTGTCCTGAAGAGTCAGTTTCTCTGTAACCCTCAGACCTTTCCAATCACTTGTTGCCTTGAGGATGTCATCACCAGCTTTTCTTAGAGACAGACCCAGGGTCCTGCTGTTGGGGACCAGGGTGGATGTGGCACCAACCTTACCTCAGGCACACTTCAGATACTTCACTTTAATGTGATTGGGGTGGAACTTGAGAAGCATGGTGGGAAAAGCTAGTGAAGAAGTAACATGGATTCAGGAGAACCAAAGAAATTTGCACTGTACCCTCCTCCAAGCAGAAAGCCAAAAGCTTATTGTACTTATATAAGTCTTAAATCAGCCACCATAATGTTATTTTACCTAAGGCACTACCAAAAGGAAAAAGAAAATATTGAGCCTAAAATAATTTTAAACCAACGAAAATGGTTTTTGTTCACCAGCTGAGCAAAAATATTTTTCAGTGGAGGTGCCTCACATTTGGTAAGGTTCTGAGAAAATAATCATGACTGGTCAACTGTGCCAAAGACTGAGTGACTTAGACAAACAGCCTCAAAAGCAACCTAATCCTTTGACTCACTAACTTCATTTCTATGACCCAATCCTAAAGTGAAATTAGAACTATATTAAGGCAATACATATACATACTCTTGTCTCATTATTTTTACAAGGAATTTTCATGCCAGGAGTAGAAATGTGCACATAGTTTAAACATGGAATAGAAAGGCTATGATGAAACACAGGCCTCTCAGCTCTGCTTCTTCATTCTTTGCTGATCCTTCTGATACGTAGTTCTGTTATTTTTAAGTCATGTGCTTACCTGCTATTTCCTAAGTCACCAATTTAAGGCATGCTGTGTTGATCTCATTGGTGTAGCTGGAATATTACCTCTTCCCTCATCATCATTCTAATCATCCTATTTGTCTTTTCCTTTTTAGACAGGAACTCACTATGCAGCTTCAGTTGACTTTGAACTCACTATGTAGACTCACTTCCTCACTTTCCATCATCTCTTCCTCTCAATATTGTTACAACACACTCTTCATTTACATTCACTGTAAATCCATTCATTGTAAATCCTGTGTTAAGCCAAGGAAGAACTGGGCAACAGTTTTTCTTTTTTGTGAAATATTTTGCCAAAGTTAGTCATCTTTTTCTTTGCCATTCTCATATCTTCCTGGTGTTATCATATGTGTAGTATTTGGCTCCCCTCCCAAGAGCTCTACTCTGTGTTAGGCAGATATCGGCTACCTGGATGTTCTCTTCCTGTTTTCTCCCTAGTCTGCTTAAACATGTCTTCCAGTAGCTTCACCAAAGAGGGAATAAGGAAGAAGCCCTCTCCACCCATTTCCCAGTGTGTGTGTATGCCTGAGAAGATCTTTATTGTTTCTTTCATGACTATTTCATCTTCATTTTTTGTTTCTCATTAGTTTGGTGTTGGACTTTCTGGTTTGATCTAATTTACTTCCCTTTATTTCCTGTTTCTTTATGTTTTGTTTTCTGAGGGTTTCTCAACTTCATCCTCCAATCATTTTATTGACTTGTTTATGATGCTACCATATTTCTAATTTTAAGGGTCTTTCTGATTCCTTGATTATTTCTTTTTATAGCTTCTTCTGTTTGTTTTATAGATGCAGTATTTTTTATTGCTCTGAAGATATTAAATATAGATTTTTGTTTTCTTCTTCATCGCCTCTGTTTTTTTATGGGTCCTTTTGTTCCGTTTCTTTCACTTTACTGTTGGATAAAATCCTCAAATATATAGCAATGCTTATACCTTCATGTTGAGGGCCAGAAATATCAGAGCTGTTGATTGGATATTTAGTGTTCATGATGAAGATGCATCTCCCAGTAAAGATGTGATACACATGAACAAGATTTGTCAGCAATGGGCTAAATTGGATGATGTTTCGATTTGAAGTAAACAAGGCTCAGTGCGTGAATAATCACTGATATTCTGAGATCTCCACTCTAGAAGTGCTATATTTCTTCAGAATTCTCTAATTCCCAGCTGGAGGTAAAGGGAATGAGCTAAAAGGCACCATATGGCTAGCAATTAGGATTCTAGAAGTTGGACAGGTGGAGACCACTGAGGATTCTAAAGATTAGTGCACAGAGATTTATGTAATCGCGATGATCTCAACTCTCCATCCTCCTCCATTCCTGCTTACTTGAGCTTTGATATTTTCATGACTTAGAGAAGGGAGACAGACAACTGGACAGACGGCGCAGTAAAGGGAAGTAACTAAAGGGACTTTTTGGTTAGTGCAACAGTGCACCATAGTCCTCAGAATGGATAGGTCTGCAAGAGCAATGTAGTTTATTGATACTTTGGGTTTCCTGAAGATGAATCCTACTCTTAGGACTAACTCTAGCCAGCATAAGGAGATAAAATGTTGTAAGCCAGATAAAAAGCACCAAGCAGCAGCCTCACATACAGCTATATTGCTAAAATAAATCTTCCTGGTAGCTGGTCTGGAACTTACTGTTTCTGTATTGAATTTTAGCCTGTTTTTATAGTTGGGTATTCCTATAAAGACACTTATTACACACTGCACAGACCTGATTATGAACAGTAGCTACAGAAAGCGAATTATGCAAAAGAAAAATCTTGCATTGTTAATAAACATGCTTGTTAACAAATATGCAGCAGAGAAACAATACACTAGGAAACAGTCACTATCCCCCAAACAAACGCTGATTATTCTGAAAAGAGTATTATTTATAAATAACCATAGCCTTTGGTAAATTTTCATAAATGATGTCCTGCAACTTCAAGCAACCGAAGCCAGGAGAGTTTTGCCTCGCTCTACCACTAGAAGAAAATGAGCAAAACCTCCTTGTCCCCTTCTAGACTCTTCATTCTAATTAGGCTCACATCACTATCAAAAAGAGATGATCTCAGAGAACACTTCAAAATAGGGGAAAGACTTTAGGATCCAGAGGAAGGAACAGAGTTCTTAGAACACTGTCTTCTGGGCATGGCATGACCATTGCGTTCTAGAACTCTCAGCAGCTGCAATTATGTGCGAAGGACAAGCACTCTGTCATGGACCCTAAAAGGGCTCGTGGGCTTCACCCCCTTCCTGAGGATTTATTGGAAGTTAGTGGTTGCTGGAGAAGGAGGGATGTTATCTTCAGTGATGCAGTCACTGTGAAGTTGTGTATGCTCCTCAAATAAGCCTCCACCTATGCTCTTGTAAGTGGTCCCAAATGAAATAAAATCCAAGAGGGACTAGAGAGATGGCTCAGCAGTTAGGAGCAGTTGGTACTCTTCAGGGGACCTGTGTTTGGTTTCTAGCACCCACTTGGTGGCTTACAACCATCCATAATTCCAGTTCCAGGGAATCCAATGGCTTCTTCTGGCCTCCTCTGGCATTAGGCACACATGTAGTATGCACACATATGTGCAGGCACCTCAGTGTTTGATTTCAAATTAGTCTGCATATTTTTGTGAAGAAATTTCTTTGCTGCAATTAATTTGTACAATCAGCAGGCTTGAAGTAAAACAGAGCATCCCTTCCTACACACCCAACCCACCCTGTAGAGGGGCCTCATCCGGTCAGTTAAGCTCCTAGAAACAAAGACCAAGATTTTCCAAAGAAGAAAGATTTCTGCCTCAAAACTAACGCATGGAACCTCTGTCTTAATACGACCTACAAAGCACAGATAACAAAAGCCAAAATAGACAAATGGTTTTACCTAAAACTAAAAAGCTCCTGCTTTTGAGGAAACAATAGTTGGTTAAGAGACAATCTACAGAATGGGAGAAATACTGTATGTACACCAAACATTTGGCAAGGGTTAATACTCAGATTCAACTACTGAGTGGTAAGGTATCGCCTAAGTCAGTTAAGGATGTGAAAAAACCTGACTAGGCATATCTATACTTATGTCTATATCGCTAAAGAAGATATGCAAAGATATCCTAAAGGTATAGTTAAAACCCTCAATATCTCTAATAATCAAGGAAATGCACATGGAATCCACAGGAGATAGTATCTCATATGTATTAGAATGGCTGGATTCCAGAAGAAGAAAGAGAAAGGGCTGATGAGGATGGGAAGTGTACTGGCTGGTTTTATGTTAACTTGACAGAAGCTAAGGTCATCTGAGCGGAGGGAGCCTCCATTGAGAAAATGCCTCCATAAGATGGGACTGCGGCAAGCCTGTAGGACATTTTCTTAATCAGTGATTGATGTAAAAGGGGTCAGTCCATTGTGGATGGTGCCATCCCTGTGCTGTGATCCTGGGTTGTATATGAAAGCAGGCTGAGCAAGCCAGTAAGCAGCATGCCTCCATGGTTTCTGCACCAGGTCCTGCCTCTAGGTTTCTGCCCTACTTGAGTTCCTGTCCTGATTTCTTCAGTGATGATGAAATGCAAGAAAAAAAAAAAAAACAACCAAACAACAACAACAACAAACCATTCCTACCCAGATTTGGATTTAGTCATGGTGTTTCATCACAGCAATAGTAATCCTGACTAAGACACAGAGGAAGGAGAACCCAGGTACATTGTAGGGGAAACAGATACAATGGAGAACAGCTTGAGGAGTCTTCAAAAATTAAAAAAAAAAAAAATAACTACCATATAACCCAGACCCCACTACTTGGTGTGTATCTAAAAGGAATATGTCCTGATCACACTGCCAGGGCCCCCTCAAACAGACACAGCTACACAACTTGTCTCCCATATGCAGAGCAGGTTCCACAATTGTCAGTCTAAAGTTCGTGAGTTCCTTTGAGCTTGGTTCAGTTGTCTTTGTAGATTTCCCCATCATGATCTTGACCCTCCTTGCTCATATAATCCTTCTTCCCTCGAGCCGGCTTTCTGGATCCCATTACCTATAGTCGGACAGCTTGCTCCCTCCTGATAAAGCAGGGAGGGGCTTGGTCCTGCCTCAACTGAATGTACCAGGCTTAGTTGTCCCCCTATAGGAGAACTTAACTCTGTTGGAGGATGGGATGAGGGGTAAGGAGAAGTGGGGGGGGGGGAGCAGGAGGAGGGTTGAGAGAGGGATCTGTGGTTGGTTTGTAAAATGAATTTAAAATAAAGAAAGAAAAGGAATATGTCAAAGAGAGATCTATGTTCTCAGAGTCATTGCAGCAGAATCCACTGCAGCAGAGGTACAGAATCAAACTGACCATAAAACAATGAACAGATTCTTTTTAAAAGTAGTACAGCACACACTGTATATTTCATCTTAAGAAGTGAAGAAATCCCTTTATATGAAACAACCAATATAAATCTGAAAGATTTGTGCTGAATGAAATAAAAGCAGCAGAAAGACTAATGTAATACATAATGTCATTTATTTGTAGAACTTTTAAAAGTTGGTTTTACAAGCAGGAAGTGCATTGGCAGTTACCAGAAGTCAGACTGAGGTGGTAGAGGAGATGTTATCCAAAGGTCACAAAATTCCTTTTAGATGTTAGGAATAAGGAGCAAGGTTTATCACACTACTTGATGGCTACAATTAATAACAATGAACAGTATTACCTATTTCAAAATTGCTAGATGGGTGGATTTTGGGTTTTCTCACCACAAATAAACAGTATGTGTATGAGCTTTTAGACTGATTTAGTCATTCTGTTATCAATGTGTGAATATTTAAGAACATCATCTTGTGCAACAAAATGTATATATTTTTCACTTTTGATTTTCTAAAAAGTAATAATAAGAAAGAGGAAAAGGGATCTCGCCTTAGTCTTTGTTTCCAAACCTATAGCCTGGCTTTCAAACCTCAGTGGCCTCAAGAATTGCATAATTTCTTATAATTTCTCAATCTCTGCATCCAAATATATGTTTAATATATGTACATGTGTACATATATAAATGCATAGGACATGTTCCTATATAGAAACATTATGTATATGTGTAAAACTGTGTATATATAGACACACATATGCACACATGCATACACACACACACACACACACACACACACACACACACACACACACACAGAGTCTCCTATTGCTTCCTTTTGCCTTTATCCCTGTGGAGAGAATTGATGAGCATCAACCACAAACATGGGTGAAAAAAAATCACATATGCTGAATTCAGTGGGACTCTGATATCGTAATCATAAAACTGAAAAACAGGTAAAACTAAACATGAAGCTGTCTAGAGATATGTACATACGTGGAAAAATGAGAATGAGGAAGGCAGATCGAACCCCAGGTCGTAACTGCACACTGCCTCTGTGTGTGGCATCAAGCAAGGAGCTCAAAGCTCTTTTTTCGTGGTATTGGTAATGTACCGCTTCTTAGGTACGGCGGTAGGTTTATGAGTATTCATTTTATTATTATGCTGTATATATTATACATGTACATTAAATGCAGCCTTTTTATGAAGCAAATATTTTATGATTAAAACTTCTTTTTAATAACAAATCTTAAAAGCACCTATAAAAGAACATTGTGCCGCCCTCATTTTGTTGGCTTAGTGACTGGTTTTAACATAAAATATTTCTTGCTGGAAGCCTCTCCCTGTTCCTTTTTCTTAGTAGCACTCTGGCCTCTTTTATCCTTGTCCCCTCGTGCTTTTCACAGCTTCTAATCCATTAACCACTCTGACATACGGATTTAAATGCCCCTCTTATTACACTCTGTTGGATCCACCTTCTCTAGGTCTGATTTTCCCAACCCTCTCTCTCGTAATAGGTAGCTTTTCTTATAACTTGCATTTTGCACCCCCTTGTCTGGCGATCCTGCCATCCATTTCCTCTCATCTTGCCCTAACTGAAGGGCATCCCGGAGAGGGCCACATTCCCAGTGCCTCCTTGTGCTTGACCACTTCTCTTAGCCTTTTCCTTTGACTTGAATAATTCATTTTGGCTCAAAGTTCACACACGCACCCCTAAATTTCTTTCCTTCAATTCTCTCTTTGACCTTTTCTAATCGGGCTTTTACCCACTTCAGTTTACTGAAAATACAAAGCCACAAATTACCTCTTCCTGGGGGCCTACGGGCCAGCCTTTGCCCCTGACCTTGCGGCTGATCTTGAAATTCTCTCTCTCTCTCCCTTCCCCTACCCCTCTCTATCTGTCAACTGATGGGCCTGCAATGGCCAGCAGTTCTGAGGAGAAGGCACGCAGATGGCTACCCGAAGTATTTTGCATGCCACAAGGTAGCTCCCAGCTAAGAGAGGAGCCTGGAGATGAGAATGAGTGTTCCATTTAAAGGCGAATAAAGAATTGATCGAGCACGCTGAAGTACCTTGAGGAAAAAAAGAACTGCCAATGATTAGAAAGTGCAGACTTTCTTTCAAATAATTTTTCAGCAATTTAACAAATAGTAGTTTTAAATAGAAATTTTGAAGGCATTTGAATTGAGTCCAAATCTCAGGATAATAGCCTGTCCTCTCACCTCTAATATGTTTCTGAACAGCATATTTGAGTTTTAGTTTTAGAACTAAATATACAAGCAGCATATTGAAATTATCTGTTTGACTAGTTTTTATTTTGATTTATAAAGGGCTAAAAATAATCTCTAAAATCACTTGTGAATATAAGTCTTCCCTGGTAGTCCTTATTTGCTTGTTATCAAATATTCAAGCTGGATATTTGTTTACAGTAACCTATTGGAAGTGGCCCTGTTGGTGACCTGCACCGTAGCACTGAAAAACCCTCTCTTTGTTCTCTGCCAATGCCCACATTTGTGGGGTTCTCATTTCTGTGGCTCCCCACTTCAGTATCAGTATAGGGGCAGTGAACACCGTTAAAGAAAATGATCTCCTCTGTTCAAGAGAATGAAATCTCCAGCCTGGGCAAAGACCAACACTCCAGTTGGGCAGGCCAATCACCTGGCTAAGGGAGTATCCCTCAGAAGGCTGGACATCCGTCAAGGAGATGTGTCCACCTGAAACCATACTAAAACCATTGGGGAAGCAATTGTCCTTTTAGTGAGAGAAATCACATTTCCATCAATCATTCTTGTCCTTGTTGCCTACTGCTTCAGTCCCACCATTTAGGTTGGCCCACCTTTCTTAGCCTGATTCAGACAAACGTAACTTTTCCTTTTTCTACTCTTTTTCTCTTTTGGATGCTCCCCAGAGTCTAGCTTTTTCTGGTATGTTGAGCTCTTCCAGTCTTTGCACCCACCCACGTCATTTCCCTCCTCCTGCCAAGGTTTACAGTTTACCTGTCCTGAACCTCTTCTTTTAAACTCTAGTAAAATCGTCTTTGAGATTTTTTCTGAACCCAGTCTCAAATTCTTTTATTAATTAAACGAAGAGCCCCAAGAAGGGAACCCCGATTTTCACAGTAGCTTGTGCATGTAAGACTCCCCAAAATTTCCAATGGTAGTACCCCCACCTCTGCAGCTGTTTGTGTTTCTTTCTACTACAATCCACTCCACATTGAAGGAAATCCTTGCTCTCTCCCTTCAGCACTCACAGTTTCTCCCATTATCTGACCAGCAGTAAGTAGCATTCTGTTTTCACCTCCTCTTAATTTGTTTTGTTTTGTGTAATGTATTGGATACATTAGTTATTTAACTTCTGCTGTGCTTGTATACATCATTTAAAGGTACTCACTCTATATTCTATTGCTTTTTCAGGCTGTGTGTTACCTGAGGAAACTCAATTTATAAATAGCTTTTGATTCCATTTTTGAGGGAGAAGGACAATCGCAGCCCCTGGGTGAACACATGAATTGTGTCATCTATCAGGCACCAACTATCTAGCATAGAGTGATAAATGACTTATTCATGAGACTAGAAAGGGGGCCATCTTAGAAGTCTTTTGGAATGAACTGAAATGGTGGGACCATGTGGCTGTATTAAAATGATATCAGAGAAGCAGGGTCCACGAACTTATTGGACATATCAGACCAAGACCAATGTCATAATTCTCTCACTCAGACCCCATAAAGTAGTGATCACCTAACACTGCTGTGATGTGGCCCCATATCAACCTATCATATGATATAAGGAGTGTGGGTAAAGGACCAACAAGCAGTGCACTCTCTGACTACCCCTGGAGCTTCAGATGGGCTAGGTCCTGTTATGTCGGCACAGTATACTCAACTTCCTGCCAACTCACGGGTTTGTCTCTCTGGAATCTGAATCATTTCCTGCTCCAGATCCAGTTTAGAGTTTTTCCTCACAGCTGAACTTTTCAGTTTAGCTCTCAAACCTGACTCTAGCACTTCCTGGCAATGGTCTGGTTCATCCATTATCAATACAGACTATTTCTCATACTACTTCTGAAACCTTTTGAATTCTACTACAGACTCTTGAACTTGTATACATTCTGCAAACCTTTTATATATATGCAAACCTTTTATATATATATACACACACACACACACACATATAGGTATTTAGATTTTCTGTGTGATTTGCAATATGTAAGTTAATGTTAGTAATTGAAATAGAAATAAAAGTATCTGTATTTGCCTTGACCAGGTTTCCAGGGTAGGCAGGATTTTATGACAAATTGCTGACACTGAAATTAGTAAGGCTTATGAATTTATTGTTATTTAAAGAATTCTAACATGGCAGAAAGACATACAAGTGTTCATCTGTTTCTAGTGTAACATACTCACAACACCTTTTAGATTGAAATAATTTTCAGCACACAGAAAAGTTACATGGACAACATAAACATAATACCATTAGCACAGGCACACAGATGTTAAAATTTGCACTATTTGTTATACCTTCTGCTTTCTGTGTGTTATTGCTGTGCGAACCATTCCTAAGGAGATACAAGAGAATGTCCGCTTACTCTAGATGGCACCAAGTGTGATTTCACCAAAGTCTAACTTGGTAAGATCATTGAATTTCTTGGGCTTTCTTAAAGAATGTGGATCAGAGGCTACATACAGGAGTGTGGGTAACCTCACACACACACACACACACACACACACAGCTGCATCACTTTAAAGTCTTACCCTATCATGTTGTTGACCTCATGGAAGCTGCATCGTGAAGGCCTCCTTTCAATTAATTAATCTTCTACTTCCAATATAGCATCTCCCCCATCCCACCTGAAGCTGGGGAAGAAGAGAGAGAAACAATAGCTGGACTGTCTTGTGAGGGTCTTGTGACCCTCCCCTCCTTCACCTACTAGTAAGTGTCAACAGCTTCATTACCATTTCTACAGATCTGGCTATCACTGTTCTATCCTACTTGCCGTAGCTACTGGGGACAAAGTCCAAGATGGCATCATGGTAAGTCCAAATGAAAAAAAAGAAAACATTGCAATAAAAAAGTTACTATATTTCTCTTCTGAACTGATTAAGAACTGGCTTCTTATTTTGAATGCTCTGTGTGTGTGTGTGTGTGTGTGTGTGTGTGTGTGTGTGTGTGTGTGTGTGGTGTATATGCAATATATACACACGTGTGTGTATGGGAATGCTGACCTGTGTATGCATGGAGACCAGAGGAGGGTGTTGTGTTCCCTCCTCTACCACTCTCTTCATTATGCATTTTAGGCAGGGTCTCATTTTGAACTGGAGCTCTTTCTTTCAAACTAGACTAGCAGCGAGCAAGCCCCGGTAATCCTGTCCTTGCCCACCACCGAGGTGGGATTATAGCACATGTGAGATAAACAGCTGGCTTTTACATGGGTGCTGAGATCTGAACTCAGGTCCTCAGGGCGTAGTAAGGGCTCTCCAAGAACAAAGAGAAGGCAAGGTGGCTTAATAGTATGCATGTGTAGCCTTATCACATTCTTTGTCTCCCCAGCATCGCAGACCTACAGTCATACCCAGTGAGAATGTGAGTTACTGTATAAGGGGGACAAAAGAGACGAGAAATGTATATAAGACAAAACCCTGTTGTGCTGGGGCTTAGCCTTTGGATGTACTAACATAGTATTGGCACAAATGAAAGCTGCTTCCTGGCAGAAAGCCTTGCTGCCCTGTCTCTCTGTCTGAGAGTCTTATTACAGTTATTGCCTAGCAAAGGCTCTTAACCACTGAGCCATGTCTCCAGTCACCAAATTCTCACTCTTGTATCTTTTAACATTTCAGTGTGTTTCCTAAGAAACAAGCTATTTTTTAATGCAACCATTGAGCAGTCATCAATTTCTGTAAACTTAATATCAACTTGAAACTGTTTATTAAAGAAGTCCTTAATCAAACCCAATCAGATGTTCTAATAGTCCTTTAGCATTTTGTTTTTACCTCCACTGAATAATCCTGTTAAAGATCACATACTGCATTTGTTATGCACTTAGGATTCATTCTAGATTATGTCATTAGTTGGCATTTATCACTGAATCTAGTAAGCACTTTATGAGGAGTCATATTAAGAACACGTCCATACCCTGCTCTCCATCATACTCTTCCCCATGCATTTGGCATCCACTGATAATTGAGTGAACTCAGCTCCACTAAGGTAAACTGAAAAATAGTGAATTTCTATTCCACTATTCCATCTACCTTTCTTTATCTGAATTATCCTATAAGGAAGAACCTTCCATTATCCATTTTTCACTGAGTGTCCAATCATTGCCAGTGTAGATTCACAGATTCCCATTCTGTTCAGTGGGGTATGTCCTGATTTATTTTGATGCATAAAATTGTCCAACACTTTGTCTATGAAAAGCTTTTCAAGATGCTCTCTGTATCATTTCAGTATCTCCATGGAGTCTTTGGTTACTTCCTCACTTTCTGTCAAAACAAGCTGGTGTTGGTTCATATTGTACTCCCCTGCCTCAGTCCCAGAATTAGTCATGTACTCATATCACAAATATGCTTTTAGTGCCTGTAAAGTATCAGGTCCTCAGCTAAGCTCTGAGATATGATGAGCAAATCTAGACAGTGTGTTTTAGAACATAAGTACATGAGAGGGACATTGGCCTTTACCATTCCCATGCTTTGTTTTGGTTAATCTCATATTGGTGATGTTTTGAATTTCTCAGGAACAGGGTTGAATGCTTGCTTACTAGACAAGTCCTGAGTTACCTTCTGGTAATCTCCATACTTCTGTCTTATCTAAGTCTGGAGCAGAGTGATCCTGCAACCCTATGGTTTAGGCTATGGACAAGGTTGCTATGGGAAGCCTCTTCTCCAGGATAGGAACTCAGCTCAAGATGTCGTTGGTACCTGCTCTTGGACAGACTTCATGGGCACTGTGCCCTGTGTGAAATGTTATTGAGTTTGGCTCTTGGGAACATAGGACATTGGATTAAGCATTTTTGTATTTACTTTAATAGACTTAGCTTTACAGTTTTAGATGTATGGAAAATTGAACATCCAACACAGAGAACCATATACTTACCTCATTCCCACCTTACCCGGTCCCTTATTATTTATATCTTGCATCAGTGTTGATTCATTTGTTATTATTACTGACTCATTATAACCAAACTAATATTGATGTATATGTATTTTTATTTTTACATTTCTAAAAGTTTTTATTGTGATTGTATGTGTGATGTGAGTGGCCACATGCATGTGGAAGTCAAAGGACAACTCTGGGGACTTAGTTCAATCTTTCCACCTTTCCATTGCTTTCAGTGATCAAAAGCAGGTCATCTAACTTGCATGGCAAGATCTTTTACTCACTGAGCCATTTTCCCAGCAACTAATGACATATTTTTAATAGATAAACCTGGGAGTTTACATTAAGATTTAGCCTCTATCTTGCACAGTATTATAAGTATTGGCAAAAGCATAATACTGAGTACCTGTCATTATAGTATTATATAGAATAGGTTCACCCACCAAAAACTATTCCTATTCATCTATTCACCACCTTCCATTTCCGCAAAGAATGTGATAACCATGATTTAAACTTTAAGAGGAAGAGAGAGACAGAGACAGAGAGACTGAGACAGAGAGACTAAGACAGAGAGACAGAGAGAATAAACATCTGAATTACTGACAAACAGTCTTGTTGAAAGCCACAACTCTTGAGACCACTATCTGAGAGTCATTTGTGCTCCATGTGATCAAGCCACAGTGGTTTCCCCTCTATTCCTTAAAGAAGCCAAGATCCATATCACTGCTGGCTCTACTCTGGTCCACATCTTTCTCATGTTGTAGATGAGAGACAGCATCTCTGGTCATTATACCAAGACCTTTATTCCTTTACTATTACCTTTACAATCTATAAGAGGAAATCCTTGGACATAAATCCTAAGTTTTATTCAAGGGCAATAGAACAAAAGAACCATTATGACATTTAAGATAATCGACTATATAGCTATGCTCACACTTAAGCCAAGAAACATAACAAAACAGGCAAAAAAATTAGTGTTCTCACCTCTGTAATCTAGAAAACTTGTTTTCAATCTGAAAAACTAGAAATGAATAAGTCATTGCATACAAATTCCACATAAATGAAATGTCCCATGGTGAGGCTTTAAGCAGAGGTTCCTGTCTTATTTAGAGATGTATTTTCTGTCTTGGTCATGCTATTTGAAAGTATAAGTAAGACTGCTAGGAATACCTCAGGGACTTCTGAAAATATAATTTACAATATTGAATGAAGGTGAAAATAAACACTTTCTAAACCCAGTTGCAAGAAACTGAATGCATAGCAGTGGATAACTGGAAGCACTTATCTGTGTTAGTAATGCTTAATTATAAAGGCCTTTCTCTAACTCTTCCACCCCTTTGACTTATTGGGAAAGTGACAAGAAGTAATCAGACGTCCCAGAAGAAATGCTGTCCTGGAAACTGATAAGCATCTACATTTTGAAAATGATGTGGGGGGGGGTGTTAAAAATATAGAATCAACCAATCTGAGAAGTAGATGGTAAAATAATCAAGTTATCATTGGTTTTCCCACCCATAGATAAAAGCATCTGTAGTCAAGATCTGAAGGATTTGCTCTCTGAAAAAACAGAGATAAGAAAAATAGTGTAGGATTTTTTTAATCATTTTTTTCTGACTATAAAGATAGGACACACAAAAGCTCCTCTCTTGAATTAGGAAAAGAAGAAAATAGAAGAAACTTGCTATAGTCCCGCTATACAAACATGCTAATAATCATCATCATTTTGATGGGGGATGGGATAGCTGGGTCAGATTGGGAAGATAACTCTATATACCAATGCTTGTCATTTGTTTGTATTCCGAGTTCTCCTTTTCAGTAAATAATATTCCAAAGCGGAATTTCCACCATCTACTTTGCAATTTCAGTATACATATATACTTGATTTATTTAACAGCATTTTTATATTTATAATTGTAAGTTATTTCCAATTTCTAATTATAATGAATAATGTTGCAGCTTTCTGGTTTTAAGATGTTAAGACACAGGTTAGTTTTCTCTTCCCCCAATCCTGACTAGCACATAAGAAAAGGGATATTTGCTCACAAGGGGAAAAGGTTCTTAAGGAGATCTCAGAAAAGATTTCAAACATTTGAGGGGAATGATAGAGAATAGAAGAGAAGGGCTGACTCAATGGAGAAAGGCAGCTTGTGGAGCCCAGTTCCGTTGGATGTATCTGCAAAACATTTTGATAGCACCAAAGGCTTGGGGGCATTGTGGAAGAGAGAGTGGGAAGATCCTAAGAGCCAGAGGAGTTCGCTGTGAGAATGTGTCTCCTCATAACATCAGGCAATGCACTCATCAAGTCTCACCAACATGACTGCCCAAATGTGAGCTGAACCAGGAGGACAGCAGGAAACGTGCCAGACGGGACAAAGCATTAACCCTACACCAAGAGCTATAGCCACTGAGGAAAGCTGGGAGTGGGAGGAGGTCTTTCCCAGGGAAGAGCACACCAACTGGTTGTCCAGTTCCAAATGGTCAGCCCTGAAAACATTCACACAAGTAACATTATATGGACTCAACAGGTTATATTTAATAACATATATATATATATATATATATATGTATACAAATACATATGTGCATACAACAATAACAATTAGTGAAAAAAAGAGGCATTGAATTTGAAGGAGAATAGGGAGATGTATATGGAAGAGTTTGGAGTGAGAAAAGGGAAGGGAGAATGTTGTATTTGAATTATACTCTCAAAAATAACAACAACAAACACTGAACCAAACACACACACACACACACACACACACACACACACACACACACACACACACGTGAATATTAATTATAAGGCTGTAAACCATTGTGGGTGGGGCAAGCCTGTAAGCCCAAGCATTTAGGAGATCGGGGCTAAAAGATAAAAAGTTCAAGGTCATCTCTGGTTACATATTGAATTTGAGGCCATCCTGGGCTACAGTTGCCAGTCCCAAAATAAAATCAAACAAACAAACAAAATGATAAATCTGCATTATCTCTACCCTTTAATGTTTATCTTTCCTTCAAATAAGCTAAGGTGTTAGGTTGCCTTTACCTCTAGACTGAGAGTGTCAGGCCCTTGCCTATCATGGCTGCCTTGAGCATACAGTTGTCGCTGAAGCAGCCCTTATTTTGAACAAGATAATCTTCATAACATCTCCCTCGCTTTGAACATCCCACAGAAACTTTAAAAACTATCCTCCAACTTCAAGGAACCACAGCTGCTTCTGAAGCCATGACTGCCACTTCAGAGGGCTTTTCCGGTAGCCAGGAAAATGGCATGCATTTGCACTGCCTTTGGAAGACTGTACTCCAGTTAGGGTCAGCACTGATGAATTCCAGATGACCCTACTCAGCCTGCAACTGAGGAAACAAAGCATCTGCTCAGAGACTTTTTTTTTTTTTTTTTTTTTTTGGTTTTTCGAGACAGGGTTTCTCTGTGTAGCTTTTGATGGCTTGCGGTTGGTAGGACTAGAAACCGTGCACATTTGAAAACCGCAATGGGTGGGATTCCAGTCAGTGAACAAGCTTCACACCCTTCTTCTGGGCACATAAGCAGACGGTTTTCCAGGGAGCCAGGGAGTTTCCTCTCACGTGTGCAACCATCTGGTGTTGCACTATTAGCACAAATAAAAACTCCTCCTGAGTGTTATCTTTGTGTGTCTGTGGTCTTTCACTGATAAAGCAGACTGGCTTGGCTGTATGGAAAGCAAACAAAACCCTGGAGCTTCCAGTGGCAGTGGTAGGGGGAAGAGGAGGCCTTAGAGGGCTAAAAAGAAGGAAAACAAGAGTCATACGGGTTGGTCAGTGTCCATGTGTGGATGTGTGGGCTGGCCAAGACACTCGTGTGAATGTGCGGATTGACCATGTCTCTCCTACAACCCTCTCCGTTCCCCTCACTTCTCTTTTAGCCACCACTCCCTAGTAGCTTACAACACCCAAACAAGAGGCACGCAGCCATATATAGGAAACAAAAACACCAAACATGTATAAAAGTCTCAACCTTATGATGCTCGGGGCACTCGAGCTTCAGGATATTAATCTTCTAAAGGGCTACTGGACGGTATAAGAAATTGCTTCCTGTTAAAAGTAGTCTGGAGTCCTGTTTGGCTTTTTTTTTTCTTTTTGCACTAAGCTAAAAATAAAATATATTTTAAAAAGTAATCTTTGTCATTCCATGAAAAGTAGAACCTCCGTGCCGAGGTTCCGTCTAGCTCGAGCGTGTGCAGGTCTCGTGCGTGCTGTCGCCGTCTCCGTGGGCTCATAGGGGCGCCAGTCCGGCTGTGCCTGTGAAACACTGTGTCTGTGACGTCATCCTCCACCTCGGGCTCTGATCATCTTTGGGGGCCCTCTTCTGCATGGATCCCTGAGCTAGAGGGGTGGGGGTGGGGGTGCGACTTATGCGGCATATTCCGGGCTGAGCACGCTGAAGTTACCAATTGTGGGTCTCGGTGTGAGTCGCCATCTACTGCAGGAAGCAGCTTCTCCGATGAGGGCTGAGTGACTCACTGATCTATGGGTACAGCCACATGTCATTAGGAGTCCTTTCATTGCTGTGGCCATTTAGCAGAATAGCAATAGTAGGTTTGCTCCTAGGTCCAGACAAGCTTAGGATGTATTTCTATTAGTCACTTCTCTTACTGCTATGACAAAGCACTGACAGAAGCTGCACAGCGGAGGGAATATTTATTTGGGCTCCTGACTTAAGGGGTACCATCTGCAGAGCAGGGAAAGGGGTGGGGCACTGACTGTGGTAACAGGGGCTTGTTGCATCTTGGTGAATTTGGAAACAGAGCACTCTCTCCAGAAGTTAAAGCCACATCAGAACTCCTGAAGCCCTGGCCCTAAAATTCGGGGGCTCATGGCCAAGAGGTTCCGCAACCATCTAAAGCACACCAATGGCTGCGAACCAAGTGTTCATCACTTGGCTGCATGGAATATTTCACATTCAAACCACAGAAGGATTTGAGAGAAACTTTTTCCCAGTCAAGAAGCAGAGGTTTCTAGGAAAAGCTATGCCCCTCCTCAAGAATAGCACACACACACACACACACACACACACACACACACACACACACCACACACACACACACACACACAAGACACAGGTGCAACTTTGTTTAACACAGGTTTGATTGAGTTTATTTTTGTAGTTGCTATTGTTATATTGAGCTCTTTCCAGCTATTCTTTGATTATATAATCTCTAGCTAGCCATCTAATTTCTAGGATATAACAATTTTCCATGCAACATTTGTATTCATAATAACTGAGTTATACCTTAATAGGAGGCATGTAGGCATTTTTCTAAAGTAGCAATATATAAAAATAATCATACCAAAAACACGGGGTTCTTCTCTTTTAAAAAAAAATGTTCTTTTTCATTGCTTTCCCCCTCCATCCCTGTTCCAGATGACCCCAGCTTGGACTACTATCAATAGTGGAGAGGGTGCCTGAGCTGAACTGGCCTACCCCAGTGATCAGACCAGTGAATATCCTAACTGTCATCACAGAACTTCTCTCCAATGACTGATGGAAGCAGATGCAGAAATCCACAGCCAAACACCAAGCAGAACTCCAGGAGTCCAGTCAAAGAAAGAGAAGAGGAATTCTATGAGCAAGTGCATGAAGATCATGATGGAGAAACCTATAGAGACAACCAAACCAAGCTAGTGGGAACTCATGAAAGTTGGATCAATGGCTGTGGAGCCTGCATGGGACTGGACTAGATCTTCTGCATAGCAAGACAGTTGTGTAGCTTGAACTGCTTGAGGTGGGGGGTGGGGGGTGGGGGGCTGGGGTTAGAATCAGAATCCATCCCTGGTGCATGAGGGGGCTTTTTGGAGTCCACTTCCTATGATGGCACACCTCATGCAGCCTTGAGGCAGGGGGAAGGGTTTGGACTTGCCTCTACTGGATGTGCCTCCTCATGGGAGGCCTTGCCTTCTTGTGGGGAGGAGTGGAGGGTAAGTTGAGAAGTGGAGGCTGGGGTAGGGGTGGGAGGAGAGAAGAGGAAGATCTTTGATTGGTGTGTAAAATGAATGAAAAAATTTCTTAATAAAAAATAAAATTAAAAAATTGTTCTTCAAGATAGCTCAGTATCCTTATTCAGATCTGTATTAGGCATGCAATTTCATGGGAAAAATCTTGTTGTTCTGGTCAAAATGACCTGCTTCTTTTGGTAGGCAAATAGACACCCATAATGTTTTCCTTCTTGTCTTATTTCTGGAGAACTTGATCTAAAACTACAGAAGCCATTGTTTGCTCAGACATAAAGGTATGGCTCTCCTACTTACCAAGTTTTAATTCTTTACTTTTATTTCCTCCAGTCCTACTCTGTATGTGGCTTTGGTGATAAACTAATTTAGGAACTTTATTTTTTAAGAAAGAAGATCTCAGACTGCTGGGTAAAATGCCCAGGCCTATGTTGAGACATTGTGGTAACTATGAAAACTCTATGTGGTAACAGCGCCGGGATCTTCCATCTATCTAACATTCAGAAATAAATTGCTATAAATAAGTCTTTTAAGGGAAGGCGTATAATTTTTTTAGACCTCTACAATGTATCCAAATCTAGAAAAATAGTTTCTTACATTTGACCATCAAATTCAAGTTGCAATGGTTTTTGAAAAGCATAGTTCTGCAGTGCTGGGGAGATGGTTCCATCATGGTTGTGCAAATGTGAGAACCTGAGTTCAGATCTCCAGGTCCCATGGAAGGCTGGGCATAGGATCATGTGTCTATACTTCCAGCACTTCTACCATGAAAGGAGAGGGGGAAGCTAGACAATTCCTGGAAGTCTTCAAGCCAGTTAAGCTGGTGGGCACAGCAGGGAACAAGACACCCTGTCTCAAACAAGGTAGAAGGCGAAGACAGACAACCTTAGCCATGAGTCATGTATGAAAATTCCTGCACTCATGTATATAAACATGCAGAGGCAGGCTAAAACTTGAAATTCTTCTAACTGAACATAGAACAGCATTTTCTGAAAAGACACATATGTGTGAATGTACACACATGTACAGAAGCAGCCATGGTTATTGTCCCCTATACATCATTGTCAAGGGTGACAAATATCGAATGTTTATTCATAGCCGTTGGAGTTGGTAAGTATATGGGCACTAAGAATAAAATAGGAAATGCAAAAATAGTTACTGCCTGCTGCCTTTTTGCAGCCTTCCCGAGAAAATCGTATCAATTTAAATCAAGTAATTTTGAACCCTGTCATTTTGCAACAGAGAAGAAAATTTGAGAAAACTGAGCATGCTGCTCTCTGGAAGTTAGGGATCTGTGTCCATAAATAAAATAAGTAGAGACTTTCCAAAGAAAAATAGGCCACTCCCAAACTCAACACAAGGGGAGTCTTCCAATCCTCCTCCTTCAAATAGAAAGGATAATGTTTTTAAAGCCTCTAAAAATATTCCTTGCTGCAGTTCCACCTACTGAATCCAATTAGCAGTTTTATCACCTCATTTTATTAACATCTATTAATCTTGAAAAACATATTAGTGGCATTGTATTGATCGCTCTCTGGTCTTTATTTATAAATGAGAAAGCTTCTTGTTGCTGTTCATTAATGTGAAAGGAAAGGAGATTCAAGGCAAGACATTTAGCATAGAAAACTCATAAACCTCCACCTAAATAAGCAGTTCCAAAAGAGCGGATGCATCCAGAGCTTGTGGGTAAACAATGCCGCGTTATACACCCATCAATACAGTTGATGCTAATTGTAATGTACCTTTGTCAAAATTGCACTTTGTCTTAAAGTTAATCTCTGATTTATGTCATTTTCCAAAGAGGAATTCTGAAGACTAAGAGCTTATGCCATTCTGTTCCTGCTAATGGGAGGCTAACATGATTGAATATCGTTCTGTTCTTGTATTCAGATATCAAGCTCAATATTCCAAGATTGTTTACTGAGTCATCCAATCACCCCGCACCCCTGTAGCCCAGACTTCCTGTAATAGCCCAGAGTACCAGTGAGTCAAGATCAACAGGTCTTGACCCAAACAATATTTACAGAAAACACCACAAGCATTCGTCCCCAGAGATGATACCCTTTGACTCGGCCAATAGAAATATGTGTGCTGCATTGCACAGTGCGTTTATAACTTGCTGGATAAACAGTACATTTTCAAAATGGGAGCAAAATTAAATTTCAATTTTTTTATTTGATTATGAATCTCCAGTGAATGATTCAGTGGTTGTTTCTTACACGTCAATTCCTAGCTAGTCCGTGGGCCAGAAGCAGAAACTGGAGGAGTCCTGTTGTTCTAAAGAAATCAGAAAGATTCAGCCCTTTATGCTTCTACAGGAAAACCCTGCTGTATTTTTCTACTACACAGAATCATGTGGAACTATCCCATAGCATGAAGGCTTTGTATTTTTCCTGTCTTTCTCTCTGTGCATGCACAATGCCCCCACACCCACTTGTCTCTCCCTCTCCCTCTCTTCTCTCTTCCCTGCTCTCCTTGGTTCCCTCTCTTACTCTATTTATAACTATTTATAACTATTTCATGTTTGACTTTATGAAAGTGTTTTCCTGGATAATTCACACCCTTTGGGGAAGGGAAGAAAACTTAGCAAAATGCCAAGTTCTTTACTAAGACATTTTCAGAAGAAAATCTAATAATTTCCTATAGCTGTTCCTCCCAGCATGGTATAGAAATGTATTTGGTAGTTTAATTTTCTTTTCCTTCTCTTTGCCAGAATTATTTATTGCTGAAAATTGAGAGGTTGTATTATTGTTCTTATTTCCTTTGATTGGTCTAAAATTTCAGTTATATAGGAAACTTAAAGAAGAAAAAAACATCTTGCAAAGTTTAGACGTAGTTCAGAAAGGCAGCAGAGGGATTTGAGGAGAACAGATCTGATGAGAAAGAAAAATGTTTTAGTATTTTCAACAGACCAGAGTAGAATCAGTGAAAAACAAGAAGTCTCAGAAGGAAAAAGCAACAAAGCAAAAAGGGTTTATAAAGGCTACAGAGCCATTTGGAGCGTTGTGTTGGGACGGATCTGGGTGATTTTTTTTTTTTTTTTTTTTTTTTAGATCTGAGGCTATAATGAAAAGTCCAGAGTGATGCCTCTGTGGGAATCAAACATTTTCCATCACAACAAGCTAGGCGTCCATTCCTGGATAACTCCGTGAAAGGACATAGAAACACAGAACTGACGGTATAGAGTGGATACTATCACATTTCCAGAACAGTACCTGGGACTACAGCCCTAGTGCATACAGACTGCTGTAATCCAGGAACAGATTACTGCAGTCTCCTCACAGTCTCTATCGGCAAAGATGGTTATGCCATCAATTCCACAGCCATGACTGTTGCCAACAGTCCCGGTGCACATGATCAGGTAGCATGGTGTCCTGGTTGGGAGATACAATGGACACAGGCATCCTTGAACTTCTCGACTCAGCTACCTACCAGACACAGTGAAAGGAAGCTTAATAAACTCCTTTCCCTACTTTCTTCAACTCTAAATTGGAAATAATATTCCCATCTCTAATGCCTCACTGAACTATTATGAATATCAACTGAAATGAAAAAAGTAAAAAAAAATGAATCATTTTCCAAACTTCAGCTTAAGACAGATAAAATGAAAAGCAAGCAAACAAAAACAGCACCTAGATGAAGAATTCCAAACAGTCAATGACGCCAACAGGAGAATCCATCTTCCTTAGGGATGAATCCCTCAACAGGAAACCCATCCCAAGTAGCCATGCCTAACCCCACACACACACACAAAGAGCACTAAATGGACTCATGGTGTGTGTGTGTGTGTGTGTGTGTGTGTGTGTGTGTGTGTGTGTGTGTGTAAAAAGAATAACAATAAGAGGAAGAGGTCATGAAGTTGATGAGTGTAAACAGCGAAGGACATGAAGACAGAAGAGTATGGGATACAATGATATAAACACAGTACCCTGTATGAAGTTCTCAAAAAAATAATAAATTTTTAGAAGAGCAAATGGAGATGATTTATACACACAAAAAAGTCTCTTTTGTTTCTGTTTTCTCAAAAGTGGAAAGTTTATGGTAAATATTTTCATGTTCAATATTTGGGAGACTATGGGAAAAAGTTCAAATTAAGAGGCAAGTTCTAAATTCTCTTCACATGTATTTCAATGATGATGATAATCATAATTTTAGTACCACCTGCAATAAAAAAGGCTGTTGTATCCATTTTACAACAGGTCACAACAGTGTACACAGTAGACCTATTGGAAAATTCATCTGGCTTTCAACAAGTTGAGAAAGAGAGAAACACTTCAATGAGTTCTCTAAGCTTGGTCTTAGTTGAGAAGAGTGTAATTTTGGTACCTTCAAGGTAAACAGCCCAGGCAAACGATTCACACCAACTTAATTCACAAATTTGATATTAAGAATCCAGAAGGCACCAGGCATACATCTATAATTCCAGTTCTTATGAGTCGAAGGCAAGAAGATGAGGAATTCAAGACATTACATTCCATCTTAAAAAATAAAAAATAAAAAGAGTGCAGAATGTCAAAATATTTACCAAATATCAAATGTAACCTGCTGCATTGGTAGGCCTGGAGGCCCATCAGTGGATATGGAATCAGAGTTTATCACCGCACATGGAATGCTGCTATGGCAAAGTCGCTGGAGTTCTATGGGGTAGCTCCTATGCTCAGGCAGGTCTTAGGGCTCAGAGTTTAGGAGAAACAGCCTCAGGATAGACAGTTAGACACAGAAAGCCCATCTGTGACCTGTCACCCTGTTAATCAACTTTCAGATAGGCATTTTTCCTTTGCCATATGAATATTTATCTTCATATTTGGCCTGGGAGACATTTCTATCTTTTCAGTAATAATTTGGATCTGGTATATCCTTTCTTTCATAGAAACCCACAGAGATAAATATTTCTATTTTCCCTGTCCTTGTGCTACACTCCACTGAGGCTGAAGTAACATATCATCAACAAGTCCACCCCATGTCCCTTAAGCTTACTATAAATGCCGTAACTCCCAGATTCTGAGCCTGGTGTGGGTGCATTGCTCTCACCCTGCCTAATCATATTACAGTACTTCAACCCCACTTTCAAAGTTCCCTGTACCCACCACCCAGGTGTAGCCTGGCATGCATGTCCCTGCCACACAGTCATCCTTCACCATACTCAATTATTTGGGGGGTTTAAGTGCTTTTGTGGGATAGCCTTTCCAACTGAGTAAAATGGACCACAGCACTCTCCTCTTTTTGCAGGAGTGACCATGTTGCTATCATTCACTGGAGTTCAATGAGCCATCAATAGCTCTGAAACCTCCTTTTGGCTAGAGGATTTTACTTCCTCAAATTAAGTAAAGCTGTACATTGTCAAATAGAAAGATGGTGTCACTAGCCATTGTGAATTTTGATTCAAGGGATGGCTCCAGCCCCAGTCCCCATGGGCTACATCCATAATTGCAGCTGACATTTCCAAGAGCTTACTATGTACTAGGCAGTACATGAATCACACAATGGTGTTATGCTGTGTGTGGATTTAATTACCCCCCATTTTACAGTTTCAGGGCCTTGTGATAAGAACAGACAGATGGCAGGAGGTGCAGCCAGGACATAATGTGGCAGAGAAAATCTGAAACAACATGAGGCCAAAGTAGTAGTCCATTACCCAAGCCTCTGTTTTTTTCCATAGTACTTCCTTGTCTCTGCTGTAAACCTGATCCCTACTGCAAAATTGGGTCTAGGTGTTGTACAGTGGCTAAGCATCTTAGGAATATTGGGGATGGGAGGGTAAGGAAGTGTAAAAACATATGCTTTATTAACACAGGAAGTATGTCGGGCACTCCTTGGATCTGCTATGGTTCCCAGCAGTGTTCTCAGCTGCGACAGAGTCATAAGCACAGCTGGGCGAGTTCAATGGTCAGTGCTCTGGGTGATGACTGAGCCACACAACTCAGTATTAAGGTTGGAACCAAACAAAATAAAGAGATGTTGTATGTAAAGCCATATTTTTTAATGTGATCTGATGTTTTTCAAAGTTTCATTATCTTCTCACAATGAGCAGAATATTAGACATGTATTGTTTGCATATATTCACATTTCACCTTGAGCCCTTGTAGTAAGTGATAAGGGATACCACTGAGAGCCATAAAGGAAGAAGATTTTGCCTCACCCTAATACTCACAGGGTTAAAGAGAGCATCTTTTCTCTTTCTGAAAAAAAAAAAAAAAAAAAAAAAACAAAGGGCTGCCCTCATAAACTGGATACAATCCCTGGAGGTATCATAGTTTCTTCACACTATTTGCTCAGACTGGGGAAGCTATGGTGAAGGCCATTGTCAGCTCTCATGGGGACTTGGCCAGCCATAATATCTAAACACAACCACGACTTACGGTGCCCTTCTGTCCACTAAAAAAACATATATTTGGCACCTACCACAGGCTGGCCACTTTGCTGTCAACCTTTAGTGTTTCCCACTTTATAATTATACACAAGCATGAAAAGTCATTTAAAAATCAATTTTTAAATCCAGTATAAAAGTTTTAGAGCCTTGCTTAATATGTAATATGAAATGCCACTTAGTCAAATGAATACTGTGGTGTGTAATTTGGACAAAGGAAGCATGCCTTTTAGAATCAAAAGCACTCAACCTTTGAAACTGGTTGTTAGCTCTCACTTCCTCTTCTGCTGTTCCCCAAAATCCATCTCCAAGTCACCTCTCATCCCCTGCCCACAAACACACACTCCATCATAATCAGATCTGTAGAGCGGCAACTCACGCAGCTACTCCATCATTAAGATCTAATCACTCCACTGCACCTCATGCTTATAAAGATCTGCCCCACACTGATGAATACTGCTTGACATCTTTCATACTCACTCTCCCAAGAAATTCTTTCCTGGGGGAGGAAACACAATTACACCTCTTTCTCAATGATGCAGCAGAGAAAATGAGATGGCCCAGCACATTGCAGCATTCTGTACAGCTGAGCCACATGGTCCCTCTTGAACTACCAACTTAAAAACTCATAAGGAATGTCACAATTACAACTTTTCACTGATGCTGGTGGTGACAGTACTTCTGACCTAAGACAACTGAGACACACAGATGCACTCCTCGTCTGCTCATTAGCCTAATGAGGATGGAGTCAGGCAAAGAGTTAATTTGACTAATTTAATCAGCATGTCCTTAGATGTGTCTACTGGGAGAACACCAAAGTGGCAGAGACAAACACAGAGACACGCCGAGGGAAGGGATTTACTGAGCTGTGCTGGTGATTAGACCAAGTCACAATTTGAGAACATTAGAACAACAAAAGCTGGAAAGACACTTAACGATTGCTTAACCCAATCATGCCATTTTATAAGGTCTAATGAGGTTAGGAAATAATAAACATAAAATGTATCATACAATGAGAGATACATGGGAAACATTTATGAATTGCAAACTGCTATGGTACATGTACATATATATAGTATTAGACTCAGTTGTTTTCTCAAAACAGTGTAAAGAAGAATTTAAATACTTGGATGCATCCCCATATGTTTTCATAGAACCCATAATAGTATATTTATTTCACTCCTCCCTGCCCCCCAATAAAATCTGATTTTTAGCTGTATGGACACACATTTAATTCTATCGTTTGGTAAGGACACAGGAAAAAAAATTATTATTTAAAAAAAAAATTCCTCCAATGTTTCATATTCCTAAAAATATTAGGAAAATAAAAACACTGGTGAGTTGCATTTGAAAACAAATGTAAAATTTTCTATTTTACCAAATTTATGGGTTTTTATTTAATAGTTGCCTTTTATGATATGATTTTGATGAATGGTTTTACATTTCTCTAAAGTTCTGACTTAAAACGAATACCATCAAGTATCTATTTCACTCTGGCAGTGCTTGTGACAGCATGCCTTGATCTTACAATTAGAGATTAAGCCACAATTACTCATCAGATTCAGTAATTCTAAGAGCGTTGATTGAGGGTTTTTCTGGACAATGGAATGTCATTTGCATTGATTATTTCATTATATTAATTTTCTCATCACTCTCCCATTTTTTTGTTGCTTTTTTCATTTGAACACTATTAAGGATGCTTTTACCACAGACTCAAGCCTAAGAGGATGAAAAAGAAAATGAATAGGTTTTTTTCTTTATGACTATTAAAGAGAAAAGAAAGAAAAGAAGAGCTTGTGGGAATACTAAGCTCATAGCCTATAAATTGGTCCTGTTCCTTTTTATCCTTGGTGATAGTTCATAGAATTAAAACAGCATGAGGAAATATATATTTTGAGGGTGAGTCTTTCAAGAAATTGATCTTTTATAATGTCCTTTCTGCTTGAATGAGATTGCTCCTGTCCTAGCAGTCAGGACAGACAGTAGGTAATACTCCTTTTCTATAAGTTTTCTTTCAAGCATGTTTTCTTATGCTTAGCAAATTATTAGTGGAGATCCGGTTATATATAGTAAATCTAAAGTTTATGTTACTATATGGTAGACAGATGCCTAATTAATTAGCTAATTAATTAATATGACCAAAATAAAGTACTATAAAATGGGAAAAGCCACATTATGTGACAGGAAAGGGAATAATGCAGTTTGCATGTGAGTGTGGTCAGGCAAGGCTTCTCTGAGATGGCAAAAGTGGGTACAAGTTAGGCTTGCTGGGGTAAAAAGTGATATTTGAAAAGTCCTGAGGCAGGCAAGACTTCAGTGAGTTCAAGGGCTTTCAACAAGATCAGTGCCATTAGGATCAAACACAAGTGGGACAAGAGAAGGGCAGGGTCAGCATGGGCAAGGGTGGAAGGGTAGCAAATGACGAAGCTGATGGAGAAAGCTGGAGGTTGGTCAGAGTCTGTGTGGGAAAGGGTTGAAGAGCGGATGAGGAAGCTGATATGGAACTGTAATGACTTAGATAGCAGATATGATTTTATTTCCTCCCAAATGCCCAATGTAAAGTAGCCAATGAAAACCAATTTTGTAATGAAAATCATAAATCTCCAAAATCAAACAGGTGTTCTGAGGACCCTCAGTGGCATTATTAGAACTTGGAAAGCGTGTGGGAGTGGTAACCACTTTATCAAACGTGAGGACAAGTGCAATAAAGCTGAGCAGTCATCCAAGTCACCAAACTACCCACACAAGTGAAGCAGAGATGAGTCTCAAGACAAAGGGATTGACTACAAGTCCATTGAAGCAACAATTTGACAATATCCACCAGAAAGGGATTCAACATGGGAAAGAACTGTTAACAAAACTGTTGGAAAGACTAAAGAAATGTGGACTCAGAAGGTTTATTGTTGGCTTTCAAAGTCTGGGTGCTACAAGAACTTCAGAGAGGTCCACAGCTAGCTGAAGCATCATCACAGCAGGTAATTCTGAAGGAATCATCCTGAGACTGATGTAAAAATCTCATGTTTGTCCAAGTCCACAAAATTGATTACTACCAGAGAACAGTACTATGTTTTTTGCCTTTCATATGCATCCCAGATCTTATAGACATGTCTTTCATTTGCAGATTTAATCTAAAAAACTACCAGTAAATATATATGGGCATCTAGTTCCTGGGCTTCTAAATCCTGTGATGGGCAGCAAGCACAGGACAGGAATGATGGCAGAGAGTGAGTGAGTGATGGAGCTGATTTGCCATCCATCAGTCTTGCAGAGAACATCTCCAAGTTCTCGCTCCCATTTTGTATAACCTGGCAATGGACAGGCAGAAAATGAGGTGAAGAACAGATGGTCTCTGGGCAAGAAAATTAGATTCAGTTGATGGGTAGGATACTGTTCCTTTAAAGAACAAAGAGAAAATTAGCATATGGCATTAGGATATGGCCTTATCCTCCCACTCGACTTTCACAAGCGTGGGAGCCAAATTTATAGTCCGTGAGTGGAAGAACCCTCCCTAGATGGTGTGAGTGGCCCAGAGAAAAGACCTCAGAGTCTAATATCTGAGGCTTCTTCAGCAAAACAAATAAAACACAACTGTCAAATGACTTTATCATGACAAAGTCAAATGACTTTGTCAACTGACAAAGCCCACTGATGCAAATACAGCTTTAAACAACTGCTTAGTGTCCCATGCTAAACGCGGGCTGAGGGTCATCAGCATCTGAAGGGTGTGGCATATGTGAAAATCAGAGCTCATATACTAAGAAAAGGTAGAAGAAAGCTACAGAAAACAAAAGCAATTAGGAAAGCAGAAAATGTCTATCTTTCTCAGAAAGAATAGCTAATATTGAAATTAAAAGCAGAATGAGTGACTTCTCCGTAAGATGACAGACTTGAAGCCACATCTGTGTGATGTGGTGAAGAAGAATCAGGTACGAAAAAGACAGGGCTGGCAAGATGGCTTAGTAGGTAAAGGCACTTCTCTTACAAGCCTGTTGACCTGAGTTTGATATCTAAAATCCAATGGAAGTCGGAGAGAAGTGGCATCATGAAGGTATTCTCTGACTTCTACATGGATGTCTACACACACACACACACACACACACACACACACACACACACACACACACATACACACACATGCATGGGTGCACATGCACACACCAGTATTTTTTTTAAGAATAAGAGAAAACAGAGCCTATTCCAGACAGAAAAAGAAGAAGGGATTCAAGAGTCCACAAAGGAGGATACCTGAGAAGTCCTAAGGAAAAGACAGGCAAAGCACTGCATAGAGTAAGCCAAGAGGAATACAGCTCTATCTCTGTGGCTCCCTGAATGGGGAGGGGGGAAGCAGAAGCCTCATCCATAGGTAGGCCAGGCAGGCTTGTCACAAAGAGACTGGCGGTCCTACCCTGAGGACAATCATAGCTTCATAAGCTTCAAATCCAGTTAGAGGTTTTGGAGAGACAGTGATTCCTCTGGCAGACGAGTTAGCAGTGGAAAGGAATCCCATTGTGTCACTCTTCCGTAGCTTCAAAGGCAGTGGCCCCCCAACCATCTTTAGAGGGAAAATATCATTGAAAACTGAGTTAGCCTGGGGAGCCAGGAACACAGAACAACCACAAATGGAAAATTAACTGGCCACCTCAGTGAAGTAAGAGAGCCTTGGAAGGCAGTTGGAAGAGTTGAGGGGCCAGATGCTGATAAATGAAATGATTGATCAGTGGTGGCAGTGAGGCAGCCAGGGAAAGAAAGTTCCAGGCTCCGTGGTCTGCAGTTGATCTCATCTACTGAGAATAGCACTGGAATTTGATAGTCGTAATGGAAGGTCAGTGAATGGATTGACCTCTGAAGTCACCTAGCTACCATTTGCTTCTGGAGAGCCCAAGAATTCTGAAGTTCCTGGACTTCTTGAAACCCACAGCTGCTCCCAGGGTTAATCCTCAAGATATCTGGGATGTAATAAGCTGGATCTTCTGCCTGTACTGGTAACAATGTGGTAGATGTTTCCCATGCTCCTACTGAACACGGGAGACAGCTTCAGGTAGAATAACAGCCATGGGAGGGGGCATGATCTGGAGACTCTGAAGAGTGAGAGAATCTACCCAGCTTACAGACTACAGAGCTGACTGTGGCTAGCAGAGGTCTCTGGGACAAAAAGAGAGGGGGCAACTGCAGCAAAGGTGAACTGGCAGTCATTGAACACATGCTCAATACAAGCTTGGTACCAGAGACACCACAGGACAGAAGGATCAATTGAGCATCTCAACACCATGCATACAATGGCAGTCTCTGGTCTTCAAGGGCCCAGAAATAAGCTATATAACATTACATAGTTCTAGCTTTCTTTTTTACCCCATGTGCTCACCATATTTTATTTTCATTACAATTTTACCAGCATTTTTACTTCATTATATTTCATACTTTATTTTTCATTCCTCCCCAAAAATTCATGTATTTTGTTTACCTATCTTTCTACTCTCTGGCACTCCTAGATGAAGAACTACAAGCAATAGCTGCTGAGAACGAGAACGGGAGAATCCATCTTCTCAAGGGACATGCTCCTTGATAGGTTATCCAACTGCAAATGGTTAGTTCTAAACACATGAACCTAAGAACAACACTGAATTTGAGGGTGGAGGCACAGGAGGAGTTAAAGCCACAGAGGGAGAGGTGGAAATACTTTAAAAAAAAAAAAAAAAAGGAAAGAAACAACAGCAAAACCTGTAAGGGGAGCCTTGAGATGGCTCAGCAGGGAAAGGCACTTGCCTATTTGCAGCAAAGATTCATGACTTGGGTTTAATCCCTAGGGCCCCACGTGGTGAAAGGAGAGAAACAGCTCCAGCAAGTTGTCATCTGACCTCTGAACACACACACACACACACACACACACACACACACACACTTGCATGATTAAAAACTACACTTTAATCTACAAGGGAACAACACCAATTCACTTACAAAGGCAAACACATCAGAATAACACCAGATCTCTCCTTAGCAACCCTAAAATTCAGGAAATTGTGGGCCTAGGATGGAGCTTTTTACTGTTATTGTGTCAAATTGACATAGTGTCAAACTGTCCTCTATCTATGTTTATACCCGAGGACAACTGGTACTTTGAGCCTAGTCAGAAGTACAGTGAAGGACAGCGAATACAGACTTGTGTCTATTCGAAGTCCTGAGAATAAGTGATGGTTGAATGCTCAGTGCTAAACGGAGCATCTATATAACCTCATAAGGCTCAGAGAGTATCTTGGAAGGCAGACTAGAAAGAACATGAGAGTTACAAGATAGAGAAGAGGGTTATGAGATGCTGTCTCTTGGGGCATGACCCAGCTATTGTAAACATGGTCCCACAGCAGCTATGGTTATCTGCACTGCACTTGCACAACAACGGGCCTATCAATAATCAGTTGTGAATGGGAAGGGGCTCAAGGGGCCTCCCCAAGAAGCTATTGGCAGTTGAGGGAGAGGGGGAGTCATTATCTTCAGTGGTGAGCTGCACAGGCTTCAGTGGTGAGTTCCACACCTGTGCCTAGATGAGAGGTCCTGGTTAAGCTCAGTGGGTCACAAAGCAACACAAAAGACGTGAACATGGGCATGAAGCTTCTAAGGAGGAGATGGTGTTAATAGAAGATAAAGTGAAGTAAGAGAGGCTGAGTGTGAACAGTTAGAATGCATCATATACGTGTTTGACTTTGTCAAGGAACAAATTTAATTAATTAAAAAGTGAATAATACATATAAAAGAAAAGAGAAATGATTTTTAATTTTTAAAATGATAACATAATTGCATTATTTCTCCTTTCTCTTTCCTCTGCCTAATGACTTGATGCACCCTCCCATGCTCTCTTTCAAATTTGGGTCCTTATTTCTTTTATTGTTGATATATATATATATATATGTATATATATACATATATATATTCCTAAATGCATAAATACAGTGTTACCTGTATGTCCATGCTTTTGAAGTATAGATTTTTGAATAGATAAAAATAAAGGCCAAAAGCTTAGTTGTCACTACATATTTAAGATTGAAGACAAAGCAAATTAGCAGACTGTTTACTCCTAGACAAATGTACAAGGAAGATGTGAGAATAATAAGAGAAATTTTTCAAATGAGAATTGTATTTTATTTTCATATTTTTTCTGTTTTTTTTATTCAAAATAGATTTTTTCATATAACATATTCTGGTTATGGTTTCCCCTCCCCGCAGCGCCTCTGAGATCCTCGCTACCTCCCCTCCATCCCAATCCACTCCCTTTATGTCTCTCCTTAGGAAACGAGCATCTAAAGGATAATAATACAATAAAACAAAAACAAATTGGAACGGAACAAAACAAACAAGAAGAAGAGCCAAAGAAAAAGCACAAGGAACACGCATAGAAGCAGAGGCATACACATTCAGAGACACAAGAGGCCATAAGAACACAAATCAGAAGCCATTATACATATGCAAAGGACCTGTAAGGTGAAAAAAATATGTCCTGACAAAACATTATGAGACAAAGAACCTCCAGAAATGCCATTGAGTTCGTTTTGTGTTGGCCGTCTACTGTTGGGCATGAGGTTTGCCCTTCAGAGTGGTTTATATCCCCTGGTGAAACTGTTGGAGAATTTTTTTTTTTCCATTTGTGAGTATTTATCATTTGGAGATAGCTTCTGAGTTAAGGAATTGTGTCCACTTCTCTCAGCACTGGGACCCCATCTCGTGCAGACCCGTGCAGGCCCTATGCATGCTGCCACAGTCTCTAGGAGTTGATATGTGCATGAGCCTGATGCATTTAGACTCTAAATGTTAGAGGGCCTTTCTTCCTTGGTGTCCTCTACCCGCTCTGGCTTTTACAATCATTCCACCTCCGCTTACACGGAGTTCCCTGAGTCCTGAGGGAAAGGGTTCAATGGAGCCATCCCATTTAGGACTGAGTGTTCCAAGGTCTCTCACTCTTTGTACATTGTCTGGATGTGGGTCTGTTTTTGTTCCCACTGACTACAGGAAGAAGCTTCTCGGATGATGGCTGACCAAGGCACTGGTCACATTTGCCTTTCTGGGTTGCCTCATTCAGGATGATTTTTTTTTTCTAGGTCCATCCGTTTAGCTGCAAATTTCGTGATTTCATTTTTTAGCAGCTGAGTATAATAAATAATAGAAGCAATACAAAGACAAAAATTGAAGAAATTATAGTAATAATGATTCAAAGTGACACACCAGAAATTAGGGTCATTGTGCTCTACACAATGAATAAGCATGAACTCATTGTGCGTACATTAAAACACTAAGAACTTCTATCAGAGTTAGGATTTTTTCAGCAAAAAGCTAGATAGGCTCTATCAATACTACCAAGTCACCTGTTATATCACAAAAGCAACAGATAATATGTAATGAGCTTGGTTCTGTTTTAATAAAACTTTATTAATAAAATAAGCAGTGTGCTAGATTTCTCTTGTGGGCATTACTTTGTTAACTTTTTACATACAAAAATATCCATAAAAGACTAATGATTGATTTTTAAATAAATACACTGAAGACTAGATGAGTGTTCAGTGTTGAAATTCTGAAGAAAATTTGGGATTTTTTTATTACATAATATTTTATTGATTATTTGGGAATTTTACACCATCTCAATTACACTCACTTTCCAGTCCTCCCAGGCATGACCCCACCCTTTTGACCCCCCTCCCCCCAAAAAAAGAAAAAGGAAAAAAATAATACAATTTGTGTTGCCCTTATATTCACCGGAGCATGGTCAAACTCCCAGTGGCCAGCCTATCAAAGAAAACTGAGTCCCTCCCCACCATACCTCCACCAGAAGCCATCAGTTTTGGAGAGCTACACTTCAGCATGCTTATCACAATTTCTTAAGAGTTCTCTTCAATGGCTTTCTGTCTAGGCTGTTACTTTTTTAGGGGGTAGGGGTGAGGGTAGGGGTTGTTACAGAAGCCTTCTATGTAACTCTTCCTCAAGTCTAAGTCTGCCGTCATTGATACCACTATAAAGAGTAGCTTCCTTGCCCTTTACAGTTGGTGGGAGCACATATCATGGATGTACACATGGTTTCCATGTGGTTTCTGGTGACAGCATGGACCATAGCCATCCAATGTCAGCATGTGCCATGGACCTCAACATGGCAGTACAGACGATGTACATCAACCCAACCCTCTGCTGCAGCATGGGCTATGGACACCATCATAGCCTTCAGTGGCAGCACAGGCCAGGGACATCATCGTGGCCTCAAGGGCTACATAGGCCACCAGTATGGTCCCTGGTGGTAGCCCGGCCCATGGACATCAACATGGTTTCAGGTGGCAGCACAGATCACAGACATCCACATGGTCTTTGGTGGTAACATGGGCCATGGACATCAATACAACCCTTGGCTACAGAACCATGAACCCCAACATGGACCTCTGTGGCAGCATAGACCTGGACATTAACATAGCCTCAGGTGGCTGCACAGGCCACTCACATCAACATGGCCCCTGGCAACAGCATGGCCCATGGACATTAACAAAGCTTCTTAAATCTATATTTCTACTTACAGTCAAATTTTCAAACAAATTTGAAAAGTAAATTAAATAAGATCTTAAAATCTTCATCTTCCATGGGGCTTTTCTCAGGAAGCTAATCAGCAATAGGAAAGACTATGAAAGAAGACACAAACTCCAAAACTAAGAATTATGTTCCATTCCTTGGCTCATTGGATTATGGCGAAGCCGAATACCAAGGCTGCAAGTTCCTAAACACATGGAGTCTAGGTTAGGCCAGATCAGAAGGCATCAGTAGAAACTGCTTCAAGAAAATGGAATTGAAACAACGGAGACTGTGTTTGCACTGATTCAGAAGATACATTAGTAAGAAGGGCAAGTTCTAGGTATGAGTGGTTGTAAGTACATGGAAAAACTACAGAAAATAACTATTATTAACTTCAGAGGACACAGAGAGTCTTGCAAACATATTAACTGCTGACCACTATATGACTCAGCTCTGACAGTATTCACAGAGCCTCAAAACTACACATTAATCCAATCAGAATTGTTACAGAACTATAGAGAAAATAAGGAAGGAAGAATGGTGGTGTGCAGGGCATGGGAAGGCCCAAAGCTTCAGCTTCTTTTTCTACCTAATAGATCAAATCAAAAATGTAAAAATAGTCAATGCTGTGAAAATTTAATGTAGTTTTAGGAGTGACTCTCAAACAAACAGCAGAGATTGAGTGTGCTTGTACCTGGGTATTTTGGAGTAAGGGCAGCAAGAGTGGTTTTCAAAACCTTGTAGAACAAGTTGACTCTACCTGTGCACCTATGTAAAACTTTGATTTTGAAAAGCTCCATTTGTAAGCAGGGAGAACACTTTTCCATCAGCAGAAAAATCACCAGTGGCATGTTTAATCAGTGGGTTTTCTATAGCAGCTCGGAAGGCAATGAAATGGAGCTTTTGTGTTTCAAGAGGGATAAGCTGAAGGTGAGGGGGACCAAAGAAACAAACAAAAAACAAAACAAAACACCCAGTGGTGATCAAAACTGTTCCCCCCCCCAAAAAAAAGCAAATAGAAGAAAGAGATGTAAAATATGGTAGAAGGTGTATAAACATGGAAACCAATGTTACATGCTATCTATGCATACACACGCGTGTAGGAAAGAATGAAAAGTTGCATAGGCAGTATAAATAGCCAATTTTTTGGTTGCCTCCTGGAGAGAGGACAATGAGAGGTCTATGAAGTGCTTCTGCTCTAGGCCCTGTTTCTCTAAAAGCAATTTAAGCTCAGCAAATGAGGTGAAGTAATAGGTAGTCAAGGCAGGAAGGGCAAGAAAGGGAAGGGTAAACATGAGAAGCAATAGAAACCTTAAGACTAGTACTACTTCCCTCTCTCTGGCATTTAATCGCTCTCCTTAAGCTTTCTTTTATAGCTCCCTTTCTCTTTTGTTTTTTGGGGTTTATTTATATACATATTTCAGCTTCCTAATATACTGCTGAAGCAACTATGTCTAAAGCAAATTACAGTCTTCCTCCGTCAGCTCAAACAAGACCCCTAAGAAAAAATCTGTTATACAGGGAGGGGTATGCCCCCTGTCTCCCTCCTTCTCTCCCTCTGCCCCCTTTCTCTATCTTCCCCCTTTTCTTTTAAAGTTTTCATTTGTTGTTTTGGAGTGTGTGTGTGTGTGTGTGTGTGTGTGTGTGTGTGTGTGTGTGTGTGTGTTTTGCTGGGGACTGAACTTAAGGTCACATGCATCTTAGGCAAGTAACCTGTCACTAAGCTGTATCACCAGCAACTCCCTCCTCTGTTTTACACAACAGAGCTTCACTTATGGTTGTTTTCTATGTCAGCTCACCATGCAATGAGATATTTGAACAGAACTATTATTAAAATCCATGTGGAATGTGAAGCCCAATTTTTATTATTGACTATAACAATAAGGGATAAAGTAACTATTTTCAAGATTGGTTGAATTCAAGCACCCATGTCATCGAGAGCCACCCTCTTCCTACTCTGTCCTCCTCAGAGTGTTGACTCAATTCTTCACTACAGTCCAGAAAGACTTACTGTCTTGCTGCCTACAGAAGGACAATGGTTGTTTCCTTCAGTCCATCTCTGCCTGTATGGCTGAGCAGGTGACTTTGCATTGTCTTCATGTTGCAGAGAGGATAAGAGAGTTTTCCGGGGCTCCTTTTCACAGAAGTATTAATCCTGCTCCTGAGAGTTCTGCTTCATGACCTGATACTTTCCAATGCTCTGCCTCTTAAAATCATCAGCTGGGGGCAGAAGTTTGACAAATGAATTTTGATATTTCCTCACTTGCTTTCTATTGCTATGATAACACAATAGCTATAAACAATTTGGGGGGAAAGGGATTTATTTGACTTACATGTTGTTATTATGTGGGAGCCCACTCCCACCTTTTGCAGGGTTCTGAGGTGAAGGAGAGAGGAATGAGGAAATATCAGATAGAAAGAGAGACCTAGACGATGAGAAGAAAGACAGAAATACAGGATAACTTCAGGAGGGACTGGGTCAATACCCACCAGCCTCATCTTTTATTGAAAAGGGTCTTTTTATAATATGCCAAGAGGAGGAGCAAAAGACCTCTCCCTTGCAAGATCAAAGCATACCATACAGCCAAGAATAGACCATTCCAAACACCTGGTAACCACGCCCATGGTCAAATCATCCCATTATGCAGCCCTGCTGGGTAAAGCAAGCTCAGATTCTCTGATACTGAGTAATTTCTCTCTAGGAAGCCTCTGCGGGCTCCCATATTATTATAGTCTATCATTGATGGAAGTCAGGATAAGAATTCAAGATGGGACCCTGGAGGCAGGAACTCAAGCAAAGACCATAGAGGAATGCTGTTCCCTGCCTTACTCCCCACGGCATGTTTCAGTCTGTTTTCATATACAGCCCAGAACCACCTGTCCAGGTTGACACCACTGACAGTGGGCTGGGCCCTTATGTATAATTTGTTAATGAAGAAAATGCTTCCACAGACTTTCCCAAAAGCAATGGGATAAAGGGATTTTTCTCAGTTGAGGTTCTCTCTTCCAAAATGATCCTATCTTGTGTCATGTTGACACACACACACACACACACACACACACACACACACACACACACACACAAATCACCCAGCACACAGCTAAACATAAACACTCAGCAACTATAATGCCCCTGAAGGTCACATTCACCATGGTTGGGTCATATGTTCAAGGTATAAATGCAACAGAAGATGGAGAAATGAATGGGTTTTCAGTCTCTAAAGTGCTGCTGTGGTTTCGATGAGAAATATCCCCAGAGTCTCACATATCTGAACTGTTGGTTCCTGGCTGGTGGTGCTGTTTGAAGAAGTTGTGGGATCTTTAGGAGATGGAACCTTCCTGGAGGAAATATGTCACTGGGGGTTCACTTTGAGCATTCTCATAGCCTCACCCCACTTTTGCTTCACTCTCTCTCTCTCAGCTTTGAGTTTACAGTTAAAAATTGCATCTCTCAGTTTCCTGCTCTAGCTGCCTACTGCTGGGTCTCCCCCCCTCCCCCCACCAGGCCCCGCCCCCACCACCCCATTATGGAATCTCCCTCTGGAACCATGAGCCTTTCTTCCACACATTGCAGTGGACCTGATATTTTTATCACAGCAATAGAAAAACAACAAAGATAAGTGGGAAGAAGGTTCTCTTAGTAAATAAGCAGGCAGTATGAAATGACTGTTGATTAAGCAGTCAATAGTATCTATCCTCACTTTGGGCACCCTAGACCATCTACTACAGTTCCCATCAAAGGGAAGAGTGATGCCCAATGGCTATAACCGTACACAGTGGAGATGGCAGTAACGCTTCTTAAAGGCAGAATGGTTCAGAAAGAAAGGCAATGGCAAGTGGAGGAAGCACCAGTGATTTCCAACAGGTACAAAGTTGCTCCATGTATTTATGGTTGAGTCATCGCAGAAAAATCACAGTTGCATTGGCCAACATGGTAGCCATTATCAACAGGTGGTTATTAAACTAACATGAATAAAAGCTTAGAATTCAGATCATCATATTAGCCACATTTTAAGTGTGCAACTGTCACCTTTGGCTCATGGCTATCCTGTTGGACTTCAAAGATCAGGAATATTTCCTCCTTATAGAAAATTCATTGGATAGTGCTAAGCTACAAGGGACAAATTTTTAAAGGCAGATCCACATATGCAGGAACACAAATTAAAGCTGATCTGAAGGCATCTCCAGGGATACATGGGGCAATGGTACAGATCTTTGGCCAGAGAGGAATTAAATGTCCTAGCTAATGATTTATAAGGTTCTGTTTAAATCTTGAAATTCCCTCTGGAGGCATCTAGTCCTGGCTTTTCTATGTTGTTTATAGTGAAAAACATATAGAATGGTAGTTCACATCTGCTTGACCTTGTCATTCAGCCTAATGTTGGTTGTCTTCTCAGTGAGCAATAATGAAAGAACTCCCTGAACCTCAATCTTTCTTGACACAGACATCTTACTACCATCTTGGCCAATCATGAACCTGGAATACAGCGTATTCTGTGTATCTGAGAGAAGACTTAGGAAGCTGTACTCAGGTGTACCAGGCCTTCCTAATGTTGCCGTGTGCTTTTGTGGTTCTGATACTGTTTGTTCTTAACTTACCAAAAATCTTTCATGAGTGTACCTTGTTAAAGTTCTGTGAGTCTTCTCAATTTTCTGACCCCGAGTAATTGCCATGCCACATGGTAGCCAATCAGATTTGGTCATTAACACACATGAAACAAACCCCAGACACTGCTAGAAATAAGGAAGCTGAGCTTGACACGGCTCTGGAGGTCCTGCACTACCAGGGGAGAGTAAGAAGCACCATGCTTTATGTGAGGTTTAGTTATCCTTGTTTGTCCTTACATAACAGAAGAAAGTCTTAAATAAGTTGGTGTATATAAGTAAGGGCAGTTACCTCTTCACAAAACCCTAAAAATGACACCTTTTTATTCTCTAAAGCTCAATTTTCTCTCTTGTAAAATGGAAGCTATGGCAGAATTTGCATCACAGTACTCACTGAGGGTTAATTCATATAATACAATTCAGTGAGTAAGTACAATGCTGATGATGCATGTAGCATAAACTCCATGAATACAAGCTCTTGCTATTACTCCTTCCAAATAAAAGTATTTGTGAAATATGAATATTTATAACAAAGCTGGGTAATGCATTACCTTAAGTATCTTATTATCTATCTGAGATTTTTATTTCATTTAGTAACAATGTCTCAATTACTTTCCAATTTTGCATCTATCTTGCTTTCCTTTAAATGATATTTTATATAAACATACACTCAATCTAAATAGAGGGCTATATCTTCCAACCCTCTACAGTAAATATTTTTATAAACTCAATTGATGAACTTGGTTTATTAAAATTCTATGTTCTTATTCTATGCATGGAACTTGCTAGGTGGGGAAATTATGAACGTAATTGTTAGGCCACTAACTTCAATTTCTTCCCTGGTGGTTAATCATGGATCTGAATCCCGGTAGCATAAATGGCTTCCCAGCAATTCTCAAGTATAATCCTCTCCTTTTACAGTGAGATCTCACAGCTAGAAATTATAGAAATGAAGCTCAAATACAATCAGATCCATGTAAAGTCAAAGCTGTAAGAATATATAGAATGATATTATACACGTTTGAAGCACATATCTTTTATAATAGAATAGCAGATTGAAGAGACAAAGGGAAATTTAAGAGATTATTCAAACCAATTTATGCAGCAATACTTCAAAGAGTCAAAAAATTATAGAAAATTCTTCCTACCAATAAAGAACTTGGAGCCCTAGTTAGAATAACTATCCTAACCATTCGAGGCTCTTTAAGTCACATGAAGCAGAAACTCATTCATGATAGTTCAAATGAAATGGCAGCTTATTAGAAGACCATCGTAAAGAAAGAAAAGGATGTGTGGCTGAACTTCATACAGGCCAGAATTGGAAAAACTCCTTCCCTATCAAGTTCTCTGACCTCTATCTTTCTTGGATTCTTTGCTCCGGATTTCTGTCTCTCTCACCTGCCTTCCTCTGTTTGCTTTATCTAAGTGTAGCTCAACCAACATGACCCTTCACTCTGTGGTCAATCACTTTGAGCCACCAGCATGTGCCTCTCATTTCCGCAAGGGCAGAGCACCTCTTACTGTTATAGTCAGTCTGCATGCTTTATCCTTGGCTGAGAAGTTCATCAGTTGGTGTCCAATTTTGTAGGAGGTTTGTGAGCACATGGAGTCTAGATATGACCTCTATGGGTCTGCAGGAGAAGTGTGCAAATGTTTCCTTTGCAATACGAATTAGGGCTCTCCAGAAGCCCTAATTGGGCCAGCAAAACAGTTCAGTAGGTAAAAGCCTAAAGACTTCAATTCTCAGTCTAAGAGCTGACTCCTGAAGAAATCCTTGAAATACTGAGTATGCATGTACAAGCATATATACATGTGTACACACACACACACACACACACACACACACACACACACACACACGCACACTGCTAATAAATATTTTTAAGGAAAAGATTTATTATTTTGGTCTTTAAATAAACCTACAATGTATGTCTTGAGTGAGGAGAAGTAATTTATTCTCAGTCTGAGAAGCAAGAACCTCAGCACAAGAGGCAACAATGGTCTCCCCAATAAAGATTGCAGATCTGTGGACCCCTGGAGAGTCACTGGTACAAATCCCAGTTCAGAAAGTGATGAGCATAGAGACTGAAATTCATAGGCAATTGCAGCATCAAAAACAATTGATCAAAAGCAAAACCTTTCTCCTGCTTTTTAAGCATCTCATCTGGGTCATGCTGCCCACAATCAGGATAGGTCTTTCCCATTTAGTCAGCCATCTAACAAGCCAATATTCAGTGAAAGCATTCTCAAACACAGCAGAAATGTGCTTTGCTGATTCACTAGTCATCATCAATCCGGTGAAGTTAGATTATCCATCATAAAATGGACTATTTGAAGGTTTACATCTGCCCTAAGTTCATACCTTTAAGTCTAACCCCTTAGTGTGATGGTTTTAGATGTCTCCTTATGTACAGTCACACAAGGAGATAAAAACAGAGAAACAGGGGGAAAAAATAAAGAAGAAAATTTCCTTGTTTAATTGCTATACTATAGGTTTACTACTGGATTCAAATAAGGAGTCTGGATGTTCTAAAATTCAGAAAGTATTTTTTTTATTGCCCAAACAGAGGACATCAGGTGGGTGTAGGACAATATGGGGACCTGAGAGGACAGAAGAGAGAAAAGGGAAAAATCCATCCAAATCTCTCTCTCTCTCTCTCTCTCTCTCTCTCTCTCTCTCTCTCTCTCTCTCTCTCTCTCTCCCCTCCCTCCCTCCCTCCCTCCCTCCCTCCCTTCATCCCTCCCTACCTACTTCTTCTAAGAACATAAACCACTCCTTCAAAATCAGTTTTTCAATAATAAAATCTTTTATTCCCCAGTTCTTTGCCTACCTGGCTCCATAAACATCAGCACTTCAATTTTTTAGAAATATTTGACATTTTTCAGGTCAATTTAACACAATCCAGTAATATATTTTTTATTTAGGAAAACTCATTTTAACACAGTGAAAACATGACAAGAAGCAGCATGCAGCCAAGTTTCTGCTAAAGGGGTGAGCTCCCTCTCAGCAGATACTTGGGAAGGCCAGGAAGTCAAGCGAACAGGAACTCTTTTCCATCTTTGCTTTTAAGATGAAGAAGTATCCTCACAACTTTCCAAGATGTTGATATCTCTATTATGATCTTGCAGGGACAGAAAATGTCCCTCGCTGAAGTCTGCAGATGACGCCAAGTTCAGAATTGTTGATAATCTGAGTAAACAATAAAATGGTAGTAAATAAGTTCATGGTAGTTAAAAATATAGAGAAGGCAAAACAAGGAAATACAGAAAATATCTGAACATAATACAGAGCAACACTCACTTGGAAGATGTTATGTGAAAGCTGCAATGTCTCCCAAAGAGAAAAGTCTATTTTGAGGTAAACATAAAGATACAACTTCATGGAGAGAACCAGTTGTCCCTTTATCCTAACTCTAATAGGATTGAATTGGGAATGGCACATCCAGTTTGGAGCCCTGTGGGCAGTCAGAACAGAGCACAGAGCTATATTGATAATAACCAAGGTTAATAGGGATAAATATTTGTAATTCTAAGACTCAATAAAAATCTGCAAATATTTTAAAGGTGCAAACACTATGAAGAAGAGTAATCACAAGCTTCAGAAAAGACGTGGAAGTCAAAATAATGGAATTAACTATGGCTTTATTTCGAAACTATAAAGAAACGTTTTACCACCCACAAAAGCTTAGATCTAAACAGTAGATTCAAAGAACATTCCTCCAGAACCTTCCTCGCCATGTGCAAGAAGATGAGCAGTAAGAAGGATAGAAAGATAATTTAAGAGAAAGCATTAGCCAGCCCACCATTGAGCAAAGAGGCAGAGAAGGTACACAAGCAAAGGACAGCTTAACAGCTAACTGCTGTGCTTGGTTTGACTACACACATACCCTTTTCCCACCAAAGGATTTAGTGACCTGAAACCTGCACATAAACCCCTCTCCAAAGGCTGATGGCCACTCTGACTATAGCTCCCTCCTGGTAACTCTCCTTTTGGAGTGAAGTACATCCTGGAACATATTTGGGAACTAGGCACAGTGTGTTGATACAACCAAGACTGCTCTGGGATATATACGCAATAAGGCAAATTACATCCTCTTATGCCTATGCATGGAATTAGAATTAGATGTATCACGGGAAAGGATGTGTGGAATAAAGAAAGGCTCACATAATCTAGGTCTATTGATCAAAACAGGAAAATACCCATGGCTTGTCCCTTAGCAACAAACTCTTCCTCCTCCTCCTGGACCCATCAAAGAAAGCCTGGAACATCTTCCCAGTACTCTTGAGTCATCTTACTTGCAGTCCACTGCAGTATGTCTAACATGTCTTCACCTTGTCTTCGAATACAAACCTCTGCTTTTCTGCAACTCATATGTACATCTTCAGTTGTTTGACAAGACATCAAGAGCTTGGAAACACAGCCCAGGTCGTGACAACAGCTAACATATGGAGCTCAGGAACACCAACTAAGTTCTCCAGCAGCTTTGAGAGAAACAACACTGAGCCCAGCTTCCAAAACCAGAAGAATATATTGTAATCAAGAAGGATGTAGGTTATTTCCAGTATTATTCCTCCCAGTCTTCAAAAGAAAAAAAAAAAGATTCCAGTCGTATATTACACAAAATGTTAAAATGTTTAGAAGAGACCTTTGACCCATCATTCCTGATACTTCTGCCCTAGTTAGCCTTATGGTCAACTTCATCTGACAAGAGAGCCTCAACTGAGGAGTTGCATAGTTCAGCTTGGCCTGTGGGTATGTCTTGATTGTTATTGATATAGTGGGGCCCAGCCCACTGTGGGCAGTATCATCATCCCTGGGCAAGAAGGCCTATGCTATATAAAAAGGCTAGCTAGTGAGCCAGTGACAGAGTCAGGGGGCAAGCCAGCAAGCAGTACCTTCATGGTTTCTGCCTCCAGATTCCTTCCCTGAGTTCCTGCCCCGAATTTCCTGGCAGTGTAAGCTAAATCAACCCCTTGCTCATCAAAGCTGTTTTTGGTCAGCGTGCTTTATCACAGCCACAGGATGATACCAGAGCACACTCTAAGAATAATGACCCTATAATGACATGTGCTGGGAGGAAAAGTTAGAATGTGAATATATGTATGAAATAGTAATGAAGAAAATACAAGTACGAGAGTCTTTATCTCTGAACTAGACACAAATATGGTATTTTCTATTTTATCTTATTTCTGCCAATTCTATGTGCCAATTGATACCATGTAGTATCTCAGCTGGTTAGTGCTATCTGGTGGGAAAGCCCAAATTTTATTTCCAAGACCTATAATCCCCTGAAAGCCTAATGTGTGGAGAGTCACTACAATGTATTTTATCAGTGGATAAAGGAAAACCAGGAGACATCACTGAGACTTCCCTGGTTCCATGGAGAATTTTTCTTGTCTCCTTGACTCTGACAAACACAGAACCCTCGTTTTTTCCCTGTTTTCCTGCAAGAAGAATGCTCAATGGCCAGGCAACAATTTCAGATTCCAACTTTGCTGACTTTCTTGGGCATTTCTGTCCTGGTTCTAGGGATCAAATTCAGGTACTGCTGTTAACATAGTATGTACTTTACCAAGGAAACTCTCTCCCTAAGACTTCTCCTTCTTTCTCTCCCTTTCTTCTCTCCTTTCCCTTCTAGTGCCTTGTTTTCCTTCTTCAATTTTCACTGCCCTCAATTCTTGTAGCTTCAGTCATTACTTCCTCAACCAAGTAGAGGGAGCCTGATCCCAAAACAAGCATTTACCCACTCACCCTTGGGTGTAATATGCTCAGAAAACTGAGCCTGCAGAGCGCGCGGGGGGGGGGGGGGGGGAGAGAAGCTTGAAAATGTGACATGAAAGCAGCTGACGGGAGCAGATGCAAAGATCCACAGCCAAATGTTAGGAAGAGCTCAGGGTGTTCCACAGAAGAGGGAGAGGAGGGACTGTAGGAGCCAGAGGGGTTGAGGACCCTAGGAGAACACTGTCCACAGAGTCAACTAAGCAGGGCTCGTAGGGGCTCACAGAGACTGAAGCTGCAACCACAGAGCCTGTGTGGGCCTGTGCAAGGCCCTCTGCATACATGCTGTGGTTGTTCAGTTTGGATTTCTCGTGAGACTCCTAAAAATGGGAGTAGGGGTTTCTCTGACTCTTTTACCTGTATGTGGGACCCTTTTCCTCCTACTTGGTTGCCTTGCGCAGTCTTGATATGAGGGTGTGTGCCTAGTCCTATTGTATCTTGTTATGCCATGGTAAGGTGATATCACTGAGAGTTCTACTCTTCTGACAGGAAACAGAGTAGCAATGGATTGGGGATGGTGACTGGGAGGAGGGGAGAGAGGCTTTGGTGGGGATATATTGTATGGGAGAAGAAGAATAAAAGGAAAAAGGGTAAGAAAATATTACATGAAATTCTTCCTCTTACTAGAAATATATCCTCTTTCACGTTTATCTTTAAGAGTACAAGCTTTAGTTCATTCATTACAAAGGCATGTGTATCTAGGTATCAGGAGGGGTATTTAAAAGTCCCTCATATCAGCTTTACACATTTTCCCAGTTTCGGCTTATTTATGATCATTTTTCTTTAAACTAAAACTTTCTTTCATATCTGCAGTCTTATTACATGGATGAGTTTTACCTGAGCATTTGATAGGACATTAATCTGTCAGCATACATCTATATATGCTTTAAGGGTTAGATTATAAATATATATTCAAGATTGACTACGGTCTGCATATAATTCCTTTGGATATTTTGTTATATCTGTTTTAGTTGCTGCAATTGTTTTATCCTTTTCTGACTTATGTTGACAAATTTTCTGACTTTGTTCTTTAGTAATAGATCTATGATAAAAGCAATCATTTCTGTAATCTGACATCTCTCAAAAACTTTGAAGCTTAGGTATAAATGTTCTCAATGGACTATTGAATGTCTGTTTTTGATAATAACATGGTTCCATTAAAAGATCAAGAATGGCTTAAAATTCAGTGAAGTTTTTGAGTCATGAATGCAAATGTACAAAAGAAAAGCAATTTATTGAAAATACCATGCAATTAGAAATAGTCTAGAGTGGAAGGAAATTTTCTTTTTAAAAATATAGTTGGAATACATACATACATGCTTTTCTCTAGACTGGTGTTCTTTAATTATTTGGGGATGTTGAATAATGAACTCTCCCAGACTGAAAGAAATTGACACACAAGACCCACTGCTCTCCCAGTTAAGCATTCATTTCTGTCTAAGGAATATTATTTGACAGCTACACTAATTCCAACATCCTCTTGAACTCCCATATCCACGGTCCAAAGTCCAGCTTGTGGGAATCTAGTCTTCATGTTAAAGTAGATCCAAGGTAGCTATTGTTACAGTGGAATAGGCAAAAGGGAAAAATGAGTGGGAGAATGAACTCAAGCACAGCTCACTGTTGTGAGAACATATGAAAATTCTTACAGCTCCTGGTTTAACAAAAACATTCTTGGAAGAAGAGACATTCTGATCCAAGGGAGGAAGGATAAAATATTCTGCTATCTGTTGCAACTCTAAGTGTGAAGGATAGTGCAAGAGATGCTGCAAGCCCTGGGGTGGGACAGAGATTTATATATGGAATGATTACTAGATTGTGAAGAAAAGGCTGTGGATAGTAGAGTGGCTGGTCAGTTTGAAAGGTTAGAGATCATACTGGCTATTCTGGAGTGATCAACACCATTAGGGGGCAGCTTCAGAAGGCTGGAACAAAAGAGATTAGACTGAAATAGACAGTGAATGCAGGCACAGCAAGAAGAGAAAAATCCTTGAAAACCAGCAGGATGTGATGATGAAATAGAGTCTGCAGGTGAGAAAATTTAAAAGGAAATATACCACCCTTTCTAGGGGTACTTACACTTTATAGGGAACATAAATTGTAGAATGAACTGTTTTAACATCCCAGGACCCCTTTGGACAAAGGGCCATGGGTGATCTTGTGCTGTGTATGTTATCACATGAGGAGGAAGCCTTTCCCTTCTGCTAAGTGACTATAGCTAGAATTGGTATTCAAGGTTGAGCTTGGGGAGCAAGATTGTTTTTAAAGTACTCTCAATGAGAATTCTGTGACTAAATTCCTTATAGGCTAAGCACATGTCACCACACACAGAGAGACTGGGGGTGGGGTGGGGAAGAACACACACAGAGAGAGATCTCACACACAAATACATCCATTCATGCTTGTGTGCATATATACATACCAACACACATGCGCAGCTGCAGAAGAGAGAGTGTCTGGAAAAAGCCTAACAGGAGCCATAAGGCCCTATCTGTGCCATACAGTCTGTTTTCACAGGAATCTTGTGCTGCACAGACTACCCACACCACCACCACCAAGTGCCGAAAGTGCATTTTCTTTGACTTTCAAAACACATTCTTTTATGTTGAAGAATTTCTCCTCTGAGTGCTTATACTCGTGAAATCACAGCGCATGACTCATACGCCTAATTCTGCTTCGCTGAATTTGGACTATATTTACAGCTGATATATTTTGAGAGATATTTTCTAATTGATGAGGAATTTGTCTCTTCCTGTCTTCTTCAGGTCACTGACAAATGAATGACAGGAAGACCCAGAGAGAGAAGAAGAGGCTTTGCATGAACGTAGGCTGAACTGATGTTGATGGTAGATGGTTATTTGGGGTTACTCTCTCATTCGCCTCCCTCCTTCAAACCCAGAGGATACAGTTGGTATCAAGTGCTGGCTATAGAGGGGGTTACAACGGCTCTCCCCTGAATTCCACTACTACTTCCTTGTGTGATCAATATGAAATTATAACATGCGACTTAGTTGACTTTGTTTGAAATCTTAACTTCAAGCCTCTCAAGTCCCAACCCATGGCAACTTGCTGTACCTAAACCTCTTCTGTTAGGTTGAACCACATTAGAGAATCCTTGAGAATCATCTGTATCAATTTCACATGCTTAAACAATATGAAGTTTCTAGAGCCACCAATGAATAGACTGTATCCCTAAGATTATAGAAGAAATCCATGTTAGGCCATGTTTTCTGCCAATGCCACTTGTTGTATATCTCTGTGAGTCTTCAGTTCTTCCGACTCTACCTGAAGAATCACCACACAGTAAATTTTGTATTGACTTGCATTACCAGAACTTTTCTTCCCAGGACTGGGAGGACTAAACAATGGCTCCCTGTTCTTTATAAGATTCCAATGTCAAACCAAAGTTCAAGCCCATCAAAGTATCACTTGGGAAACCAATGAGTTTGTTAGGCTTACTTACAGAGCATGGGTGAGGGGTTACGGGCAGGAGCATGGGTGACCCTAATGCAGCTGCCCTGAAAACTCTACACCCAGCATGGATGATAACTCCCCCATGGTTGCATAGACAGAGTTCTTTTCTCCTAGTCCTCTTCAGCCTATATTCACTAGTCCCTCCCTCAAACCCCAAGGTCCCATGCAATTAGGATTGCTTATTCCTTATTGGGAGGACTGGCTGATACTCAGGTTACAGTGCAGTGACTCTCGACACCCCTGGCCTTCTATGAGAGACTATGAACTGTCAGCAGAGCCAGCTGTGGTGATCTTTTGCAAGCAGACACAACTTCTTCATGAAGATGGTTCTTGCTCTGCTCAAAGCGTACTGTTGAGAAACACACTGTAGGAAAATCGACAAGGAATTCTGGAAATTATAATTGGGGTTTTGAGGGAGAAAGTTGAAGAAAATGCATGGTTTGGGGCTTGCACAGGTATGTGAGATACATGGACCTGGCTCTGTTCACTTCTAATGTATTGATTGGTCTACTTTATGTAAGAGGTCCTTGGGTAAGTTGTACTATTCATTTGACGATTTGTGATAGAAATTTATATAACAGAATGACACAGAAATACTCAGATTTAGATTTTCTTCAGCCATAATATTTGAAGATAAGCATATCGTGCTTCCAAACTACTGTTATGTGGCTTGAGCCAGACAAAAGCAGTGGCAACACCCCATCTGACCTCCCGGGACCACCCTACAATTGCCACCGTGCTCTCTGTGTGCTGAGCACACAGCACCATCACACTGTCAGATGAGGGAGAACAGCAAGCCTTTCAGCTTGACCTTGAGTGGGTATCCAAGGCACTGCCCTGGCCTTCTAAGAAAGCTCTCTCCCTTTGCACAGGGGTAGTGTGTGTGGTGGCAGGTATAGATTTTATAAAATATGACCAGCAAGAGAAAACTAAAGAGTACAAACTCTGGAGACACTCCTGGAAAAATTCATATCTGTCTTTAATAATCAATAGCTTATGTTGGCATGCTGGCTATCATCACAAGCGCAATGCCTGCAGACTGCAATACAATCAAGCTTTCATTTATATTTATGTGACCAGGAGGACTTTGTACTTGATGATTTTAAAAGACGTATGGACTCTGCTCTATTTAATTCTGAAACATTGGTCTATTATCTATAAGAGGCCATTGGCTAAATTGTACCATTCACATGAGGGTCTGTGATAGAAATTTATCAGAAGGATAGCAAAATATTCAGATTTAGCTTTTCTTCCACAGTAATATTTGAAGACGATAAGCACATTGTGCTCCCAAACTACTATCGGAACTAGACTTAAGAGAATCTTATTGTAAAACAAATGCATTATTAAAATAGTTTGTCATGTTGCACTAAAAAGAAGGCAGCTTGACAGCTGATGGAGCCGGAGAGATGGGATCCACTACATGACTGCAGATAAAATTCCAATCTCCTGAAGTTCAACTCAGCAAGCCTGGCAGGGGAGTCTCTAACGGGGAAGGAGGCTGAACTTTCTGCATGTTCTGTCCCTAGCAGAATTAAGTTTTCGTTTGTTTCTGTAAGAACGTGTTTGGCTTCCATCACTGTTAACTCAATTGAGATGAAGCCCTTCAGTTTCTACACCCTTACATTTATTTATTCAACATCCTAGGGGAGGGTGTGCTCCAAGCTTGACAGCTATTATGACAGGCATGGATCTTCAAAGAGGGTACCATGGTCGTTGTCCTGGGGGACCTACAGCCTTGAGAGAAAATACTCAGATATTCTGGTTGATACAGTAACTTAATTCCTTAAAGGAAATATGGTAGTTAATCTTGATGGTCAAATTGACAGGATCTAGAATCAACTAAAAGAAAAACCTCTAGGCATGTTTCTTAAGGGTATTTCCAGAAAGGATTGACAGAGGGCAAAAGATCCTCCTGAGAATGGGCAGCCCTCTCCAACAAGTGGTCCAGACTTACAGAGCACCACATCAGTGTTTCCCGTCTGTCTCTGCTGCTTGCTGGTGAGTGTTCCTGTCTGCCTTTGCAGCTTTGCTGGTGAGTGTTTTCAATGCTGCTGTCACCGTCCTCTGCTGACATGAGACTTCAGTTCCTTCAGCCTTCCCATGTAAACTGAAGACCAGAAACTCTCCAGGAATCTTCCAGACCTTTGGTGCCTATTGAGTCTGTTGAAGTGTCAAACTGCATGGACTGAGAGGCTACTGGATCCTGTCTCTCCAGAGTAAAGATGGCCATTATTGAGCTACTCAGTCACTATTATGTAAACCAATCTAATGATCCCCTTTCACAATATGTATGCATTTCATCAGTTTTGTTCCTCTAGAGAATCCTTTCTAATACAGAACATAAGAAAAGGCAGGAAATTCTTCCTTCCTAATCAACTTTTCAAGGATACTAAGCAAAGATAGGTGCACTGTGAATCCTATTGACTCTGAGCCCTTTGCAATATTATCATTGTGATGATGTCACTTTGAGGAGAGCATGTATCTATCATTATTGTTTCAAGCCTTGGTTCTGGGGTTGGAGTAAAGGATAAATTTTGTGTATAGTCAAAGATGTAGGAATTCAGGATGCTGGGCTTAGCAAGTAAAGATGATTAAATTGTTGGGAGCTACATGGGGAATGGAAAATGCAATGGACCTAGTGTCAGAAGCCAGGGACCTGTTTTCAGTTCTGCCACTTCCTGCCCATGGGACCCTGGGAAAAATCACTCCACTGCTAGGGATCTCAAATGTCCTCAGCTTCAGAATATCACTGGAGTACTTGAAGTTCCAAAAAGTGTGTGATTCTATGGCTCCTGTCAGATTTGAATCTTTATCCACCATCTTTAAATGGAGGCAGCTATGAAGCATTTGGACTTTAACTCACAAGCACATATGGGACTCTGCCTTTCACAAAGGCATATTATCATGATAATAAACCAGCTGTAGCTGTCCTTGCATATTTGATATTGACCACTAAAAATGCACACTGACAGACATTGTGCATAAACTCAGGGGCCAAAACAATAATGAAATTAAGATGAAGTCCATTCTTCCTCTCCAGCAATAACTTGAGACCTTTCCTAGAATTTAGGTCTAGGAGGTCAGGCAGCTTGCAGCTAATAGAAGGGTAGGAGGAATCTTAGAGATTCTTCCAGAAAACTTACCATCTTTCACTCTGGGAAATTAAGAGTCGGGGTCATATAACTTTCCAAAGTCACTTAGGAGGCTAATGAACAGTTTTCACTTCTTCAACGAGTATTTCAGCAATGGAATTTTTGCTAGGCATTGAGAAAAAGAAGTAAGTGGGGCACTCACAAGTTTTACATTCTAATGGGGGCTACGGATAATTAAGCATGATTTGTGTATTGGTTACTTTTTCATCACTGTGATAAAATGCATGGCAAAAAGCAACATAAGTGGGGAAAGGCCTATTTTAGCTAATGGTTTCAGGCCAGTTCAATTCATTATAACAGGGAAGGCATCTCACGGTTTCTATTGCTGTGATAAAACATTATGACAAAATAAGCAACTTGAAGAGGAAGGGTTTATTTGACCTAACAACTCTCAGGGAAGTCAGGGCAGGCACTCCAGACAGGAACTGATGCAGAAGAATGTTGCTTACTGGCTTACTCCTCATGACATGCTCAGCCTGCTTTCTCTACAATTCAGGACTACCTGCCCAGGGGTGGTACCCGCCACAGTAGGATGGGCCCATCCACATCAATCACCAATCAAGAAAATGAACCAGAGATTTGTCTAAAGGCCAATCTTGAGAAGGCTTTTTTCCCCCTTCAATTAGAGATCCGTCTTCCCGGGTGTGTCTCTAGCTTGTGTCAAACTGACATAAAATTAACCCACACAGAAGACCCAGCAGCAGGTACACCTCAGTTTGTAGCTGCAGGAGCTCCTACCATGATAGGACCACATATAGAAGCTAGATCCAAACTGCAGGCAGGCAGAACCTTCAATGTATATCAGATAGTATTCTTCATCTTCCAACAAGGTCCCACCTCCTAAAGACTCTACCAGCATCCCGGCCTTGAGATAGCGCCAACAGCTGAGCACTAAGTGTTCAAACCATGAGACTGGAAGAGACACACCAGACTTAAGCCTCAGCATTTCAACAAATATAGTCCAGAAGGTTTTCTTGAGCCTTCAAGTTTAGGCTGGGCTCTTAGGGTTCAGCCACCCTCCACATGTCAGGACCATAGGAATCAGGAGGAACTTGCTTCTTAGTGGAAAGTGGGGTATGTTCCTTAAAGATCTGCCTACTCTCATTTTATTTACCCTGGTGGCTACCATAGCTAAAAGGCAGAAAGATGGAGTATCCATAGAGCCTGCAGACCTGGCCTCAATCTCAACTCAGATTAATACAGCTATGTCAAAGGGCCAAACACTTCCTTCTCTTACCTGCAGTCAAAATAAGGAAAATGTCTCAATAAGCTCATTGAGTTGTTAATCAAGTAACAAATACGAAATGGCTACAGCCTGCAGGCTGCATAAAGGGCCCACAGGGAGCAACTTCGAAGAGTAGGCAACCGCAAATATCTGAAGTTGTGGGATTCTTGTTAGGAGTGACTAAAGAACTTTGCAAAAGAAACAATAAAATTCAAAGTCTCTAAAACACTGAGAAACTCTCTTCTGTTCTATGCCTCCACCTCCTCTTTATCAGTTAAAATTATTATATGTTTTCTCAATGCTTTACATTCAACCCATTGAAAGATACTTCATAAGCCCTCCACCCCAAACTCATCACTACTATGACTTACAGAAAAAGGAACAATCAAAATTCAAATGTACAAATAGACTGTTAGAATCAATTTTCTGGGCCACAAGATCTGAAAAGCAGCATAATTTCTTTTAACTTGCTCTTCTGGAATAAATTAATTATAGTTTATTCAAAGAAAATTTTAATATAGAGCCTAACAAATTATAACTATAGATTCAGGCATGCCTTAAACAATAGCATCAAGTATTCCATTCTACTTCCTACTCTAGAGAAGATACCCAGGGTGGTAACAAAAAACCCTCCCCTAAGTGACATTTTTGGAAGGATACAGGACATGGCAAGTACACAGAAACTATCAAAACACACGACTCATGCTCAGCCTCTGTCTACTTTTCTTTTGGGAAGCCTGGAATTCTGTCTGTTGAAGTCTCCATTTTTAGGAATGGCCACCATAGGAAGGTTTTGGCTACCTGGCTTATACGCTACCTAACGTCTTCCTTAAATCTCCCTCAGATGGTTTTGTTAAACTTTCCTGTCATATGAGTTTTGCAAAGGAGTAAAGTGACAATTCACAAACTAACCATACTGTGCCTGATCCAAGGAAATGAGAGGAGATTAGATTTAGAGGTCTAAAAGACTGATGACATGTCTATGGGCCCTCTGGTGTATGGAATAATCTGGGCTCTGGCTTTTTCAGAAACAGTGAGGACAACATTTCAGTCTTTTCTATTCAGGGTTGTTATGCATCAGCAGCTTCCAGACCCAGAGTCTTAGAATTGTAGCAATCTCCAAGCAATAGATCTTCATTCCAGTTGCAAAAGCCTTATTGGATTCGTCTAAGAACTGGACAAGCAAAGCTTGAGTTCTTTTGTCTCCTTTCTTCCCTAATGCCAATGTGACCAACAAAGTTGAAGTGGTCAAATGAAAAACGGAGCTGACTGTGGTATTTTTAGCCCTATGAGGGCCTCATTGTTTGATTTAATTAGTCCAGTTGGTAACCCTTGTACCCTGTCAGATAACTTTCTTTCTTTTTTTTTTTTTTTTTTTGGTTTTTGGTTTTTCTGAGACAGAGTTTCTCCATGTAGTTTTTTGTGCCTGTCCTGGATCTCGCTCTTTAGGCCAGCCTGGCCTCGAACTCACAGAGATCCGTCTGGCTCTGTCTCCTGAGTGCTGGGATTAAAGGTATACACCACCGCTGCCCGGCCCCTGCCAGATAATTTAAAAACTTCTATTGATGGGTGATTAAGTTCATGTAACCTGGTTTTTCTTCTCTTCTTTTAAACTTATTTTAAATGATACATGAAAGTATAAAACTGCACATATTAATACAATAATGTGATGTTTACATACATGTTGTATAGTCTTTTAATCAGCCTATACAGTCTGTCTCCTCCAATAACACTGTTTCTCAATAACAGAAGTTTCACAAATGCTTCCTTCTAGCTTTTTGTAATGTCTGGCTCATCGTTAACTGTAGTCATCGTATTGTGCAATCCCTCGCTAGAACTTGCTCTGATAGAACTGTGACTGCAGACCTCTTGACTCTCATACAGTATTAATGAAGAGAGTCACAATTCCAGAAACAGCGCACCACCATGGAAAATAGACTTATTTTAAGCATTATGGGGAAAGGCGGATGAAGGTTTGCATCTCAGCAGATATCCTGGAGTCTGCCATCAGTTAGGCCTTACTGTTACCACTCAGCAGGTCTCCTCAGTGTGCCTCTGTGCTCTTTGGGGCTCTCTCCTGTGCTCATGGGCAAATGCTAATCGATGACTATACACTGAGGGTCAAACTGGGGACCTCACAGCCTTGGGAACAAATAAAGGCTTTCCAAGGAGGTAAGGGACTTCCTCCAATTGTCAGAGAACCAGTTTTCATATTTCCAGATTTGATGCATATTCTTTCCTAAGGATGTGCCTAAGTACACCTAAGTACTTCACAAATAGACGTGCTTCTCCAGTAACCCAAATGGCAGTGTTACCCTCTGCCGCTAATGTAGAAGTTTCAGGGCCTCAAAACAATGAAACAGAAGGGTAGAGGCACCACCCTGCATGACTACTTGAGACAATTAAGTTCTCTGCATTTGCAGTGCTTCCTTGTTCTGCATTTGCTCCTGATACAGGTGAAGCTGGGCCCTGAAAACAAAAATGTTGGTCCCTTTTTAGGTACGTGTAGATATGGAATAAAGTCGGGCTAATGGTAATAGAAATAAAAATGGAGTCATAATCATTTTTGTTTAATGACTTTAGCTTTTCCTGTCTCCTAACTATTATCAAAGAATCCATTATTCATGAGGGAGAATCTGTTGAGAGCAAGGTAAAAAGAGCATTCATGGGGAATATTGAGCATAAAAATGGCCGCTTTTAATGTATCTAAATGTAAGCATTTCTTTCAGCCATTTTCAATGCTCATCCATGAGACGTAAGAAATGCTATCAGCTGGAAGGCACTGTCCATCAGCTAAAGTTGCGTGGACACTGGTGTAGATCATTTAAATGTAACTGGAATGGTTTCTGGAAATACAATTTTCAAAATAGATAAAGCCCATAATAAATAAACTTTTGTATGATTTGTTTTAGAATTTGATATATATACTAAATTTTATATTTAGTAAATTTTATTTAGTATATTGTTAAATAAGGCAGTTAAAACTATTTAATTATACCCTGAAATATTTATTTTAATATTATCTAACAAATGAAATGTAAAATTGTTTTAGATGCCAGATTGATACATAGCAGTTTATATAGCTTTCATTTTTCTTTTGCTGGAATATTGATTTCAAGGGCTGAAAGATAGCTCAGTAGTTAAGATTGCTTGCTGCTCAGTCATGAGAATCAGGGCTCAGATTGCACATCCATATTGCATGGCTCACAAATACCTTTAACTCCACCCCAAGAGATCCATGTCCTCTCCTGGCCTCCACAGGCACTGCAGCACATATGTAGGTATACATATACACAAACACACATGCACACACATAAGTAAGTCTTTTACTAGGGGAATACTGATTTCAGTGTTGGACTAAAACAGTGGCATTATTTCTTAGATCTTTATATGAATAGTAATCTAATTATACCTAGAAGCCAAATGTCAAATAATGGTGTATACACGCTACATGAGTCAATACTTGCATATACATTTACCAAAGGAAAGTCTCTAGTTTCTTGATAATACACAGTGTACATACTTATTACACTACACAGCTATAAGTTAGGGATAGGAAATTAACATTTGAATTATCCTGCTTTTATAGGAGATAAATTAATTATATTAGCATAAAGGCCTTTAATTGTGAATTGGATGTTATAGTAATCATTTTTATTGTATGTAACCCATAATCTTTATTGACACACAATTCAGCTCAAAAATTGTCAGTGAGATTACCAGATTGAACGTTAGAATAGACACATATCTCTATATTCTTTCTGCTGAAGTGCAGGACTTGGCGGTCTGGTTTGTGTTCCATGTTTCCAATGTTTAACTAAACTTCCAGAAGGTTGTAAAGGGGGACCATGGTCCTTTTCAAACAAACTGCATGGGGCTACGTCCAAACCAACAAGTGAAGTTGAGAGACCTGGAAAGCTGTTAAAATGCCTATGGGCTCTGGCTTATGACATTATTTCCACTTTAGCTGTTAAGAAACAGTAAAAATAACCACTCAGTCTTTCATATGATACTGGTTAGATTTTTAAGAAGCTTGTAACTATCATATTTCAAAAAAATAAAGAAAATATTGGAGGAAAAGTAAAACAGTGGAATATACAGAAAAGCAGAGATACTGTGTTTCACCACATCTAAGACCCTGTAAGTTATGAAGTATGGTGCTAGTCACATAGCATTAAGAAGGGTTCCTCCTACAAACTGTACCACAATGCTTAATATTTTTACTTTAAATCTGTTAACTCATTCAGATATAATTTTTGTCACATTGTGTGTATATATTAAGAGGAAATTATAACTAAATTTGATTAGTTAAGGTAAACTTCATCACATCTAGAGTTTTTCTTTTTAATATAACTTCGTAGGCAGAGTTGTTTGTACCTATGTCTTTTATGCCCACGGGGTTTTCTTAAAAGAGTATTCCATTCATCTCTCTAGAATTGTCTTTTTAGTTTCTCTCTATATATAAGTATATTTCTTGACATTATGAATAAATTATCACCTACATATTTTCAGATGATTAAGACTCACAGCCAGGTCCTTCTGTCAATGGTTTCCTTTGTTTGTTGACAATGAAGGTTTACAGTGGTTCCATCATCCCTCCATGGATAATAACCATCCAGGATGACGTGAAAAACACACCACCAGGACTGCTTCCTGGCAACTAGTGACCATAAAATACTAGTAGAGACAAAGGCATCCTGATTTCAGAAATGTTGAGATAGTAAGGAAAAGATAAGTGGTAGATTTAATTTAATATGCTTATATAAATAGTTAATCTCCTCTGTGATGATCTGGGAAGATTGAGTTCTTAGAGAAGATCATACTCCTCCGTGTTACCTTGTTTGTTTGATTTTCAAAATATTTGGAAGGCCTTTAAGAAGAGAGAAATGAGGGAGGAAGAGGAGGCATTAAGGCATGAAGTGAAGACTAACTAAGCTGAGGTTTAATAAATTAGGTGGTGAGAGCTTAGGGTATATATGGACACACAAATAAATATGTCATAAAGGGTCTAACTCAAAATAAGAAGCCCAGACTTTATTTGTGGGCTATAATTGAACTACTGAAATGTTAAAGACACATTAAGAAAAAAATCACTGAGTTTTTGACCAATAAAGAAAGACTTAAGGGATATATTAGCAGAGAGCAAGCAGGCAAGAAAGCCACTGGCAGTGATAGAGCAGAAGTCATAAACAAGTGAAGTTCATTTAAAGTATCCGCACTTACGATGCCCTAGGCTCCAAAGCGGCTCTGAAGGATGCGGGAAAGGTGAAGAGAATCTGGTGCTGGAGAAGACCTCCAGTGGTGGTCCTTGGCCTTTTAAAAGATGCTATTAAATCAGACTCCCCCAGTTCAAACTTTCTTTGAGCCCCTATAGCGAGTGAGGCAGAAAAGTTTACAAACATTCTTCAGTGAGATGCTAGTAAGAATTAGGTAATATTCTTGTTCTCTAGAAAACAATCAATAAGCATTTATTAGTGAAAGAAGGAAAGGAGAGAGAGAGAGAGAGAGAGAGAGAGAGAGAGAGAGAGAGAGAGAGAGAGAGAAAAAGAAAGAAGGAAGGGAGGGAGGGAGGGATGGAGGGAAGGAGGGAGGAAGGAGAGAGGGGGGCAGGGAATTTCAAACAGGAGATTTTGTTTACACTGTGAAACTTTACAAGGGTTTTAATAGATGCGCAGAGAGGATGCCTAGAGAATAACATCTTCTAAGAAGGGGGAGTTGCAGCAAATTCTCTAGGCTTCCTCCCACACTCTCACCCCGTCTTTATTCTCTCACGTTGGGACTGGAATGTATACCTTATGCCCTCTGCTTCTGATGCATGCATCCAACTTTAACCAGGATATGCCTTTTAGACTCATTCTAAGCCAGCTGTGGTTGTGAATGCCTAGAATGCCGGCACTCTGCATTCTAAGGAAGAGCTGGGAGTTCAAAGCCGGGAGTTCAAGGCCAACCTAGACTACATGGTAACAACTTGTCTCAAATAATCAAACAATTAATGAAAATGAATTCCATAAGGCATCTCTATTTAATTTTTCAATGTATTTTCTTTTTATTATTCAAATTGAATCATTTTCATTATTCTTCCTTTATGTTTACTGATCTTCCATGGCTACCTATATTCTCCCACCAAGCCCACTGAATAATGTTTTTAAAATTTCAGCTATTATATGTTTCAGTTCCAGAATATCCAAATAGTTCATTGTTTCTATTTCTCTGCTGAGATGTCCTACATTTGTATTCGCTGCAAACATGTTTCCTTTATATTCTCAAGAATAAATTGTTGCTTTAAAACCTTCTACCCGTAACTCTAACATCTAACTTTCCTTGAGGATTTTTTTCCCTCTTGAGAATAGGTCATATTTTTCTAGTTCTCTTGATATTATGTCCTAGAATTTATGAGTGTAAGTTTTAGGGTCCAATTCTTGAATATTCCTCTGGCAGGTGTGCATTTCTTATGTGTGCAAGCAATGATGTAGTGGTCCTCAAGCCGCAAACACTGACTCAGGACCAAACGCCTTCAAACTGAGCTCAGTTTACCCACTTTTTCCTGGACTCTCCCACACATTTAATTTATGGTTAATTTAAACATGAAAGATCAAATTTTTAAAAACTTAAAGAAGGGTGGCCATGGGTAGAGGCATTTTATGCCAACCTGACAAGCTGAGTTTGATATCTGGAACACATGTAAAGGTGGAAGAAAAGACTCCCTTTGAAAAGCTGTCCTCTGGCCTGAAGTGTCACGGCACACATGCCCATATGCAACATACACTCAACAATAAGAAAGTTAATTTAATAATAAAAATAAGACAGAATTTGTGACGGAGCTGAGCATTCTCCCTTTTCAAGAATTCCTGTGATTTCCCCCTTGACTTGCCTGTGGCCATGGCTGCCTTCAGTCCTAGTTCATTTGACTAGAAAAACAGGGCTTTCTTTCAAAGTTCTAAGGACAACATGGTGCCAACTTTGATCTGCCTTCATGCTAAACAAAAACTGCTAACAGACCCTTCTTCTAAGTGTCAACCCTTGTCCAGAATCTACCTTCAGTTCACCACCACCACCACCACCTACCACCACCACCACCACCCACCACCCACCACCCACCACCACCACCACCACCCACCACCACCCACCACCACCACCACCACCCCGTGAGGTCAGTCCACTGATTTTGTTGTGTCTGTCTGTCTGTGTGTTTGTTTTCCCAGAAGTATAGTTTTCATATCAAAGTGGGTGAGGCTATCTCTAGATATCCTGGAAGGGAAAATCCAATTTTCCTGACCGTGAGTTCCAGTCACTTGCTGAGCTTTTGTTCTGAGCCTTTCCACAGATCTTCTCATCCCATCCAGCAGGAATCCCCATGGAAAGGAACTGCTATTGTTTACAATTCACACAAAGGGAACTGGAAATGAGAAAGGGCCCTCAGGAAACAATCCAAATAACAGATTCAAACTCAAATGTTTTAAAGGCTAAAGTACATCCTTTTAACCTGCTCCTTTCAGATATAAAATTAACTCTCACTACCAAAAGGTGCCCTGAGGCACCAGAGACTGCCCTAGGCAGGCTTTTTAATCAGAAGCCAGTTTAAACCAGTTGATTGCAGACTTAGGAACGCATTTCCTTATTCACATAGAGCGGCACTTCACCCACCTGTCCCTTACTGGAGGGGACTCTCTGCCTACAGATCTCAGGCTTTCTGAACAGTCTCCAGGGCCAATGGCTAGAAATGTGTTTGTAGGCACTCCAGAAGATGCTAATGTTTTCCCAGTTTGAAAACACTTACTTTAAAAAATGAGCACCTGACACCCAAATACTTTATTCACTACTCTGTGTTTCCTAGGATGAATAATGATAGTAATAAGGTATGCTAATTACTACCCAGAGCTTACCTCAGGCCAGGCAAGCACTTCTCTGAGCATTCTACCAGCATGGTGTTCTTTAATGCAACACATCCATGAGAAGCTACTGCCTGAGAAGACAACCAAAGTGCCACCTGCCCACATCATGCACCAAAACCAGGGTTCATGAGGCTGTGAAATACCATGATCATAGCTTTTCACGGCTGTACCATTCCCTTGTCATGTGCCACAAGTGCTCTGGGGGAAGTTTGGAAACTCTTTCTCAAAGGCCCAAAGAATGAAACACCTAACTCAACTGGAAACTGCACATCGTTTCCGTCAGAGCCGCTGAAGCCTGAGTTTCTGCTTTGGCGAAGTTCAAAGGGTCTTGCTTATTTGATGACTATCAGCAGCCAAGTTGGAAAAGAGTAGGCTGGAGTTCTGAAGCACTCAGTAAATAATATGTCCTGAATAATTTCCACACATTCACTGTAGCTGTCCCTGTGAGAGGCGCCAATGTATAACCATGATAAGGAGGTGACAGGATAAGAAGAGCGGGAGACATTGAAGAGAAGAATCAATCGTTGCGAACTGATTGATTTACTGACCATAGAGTCAAAGTCCTTAGGGGCTTTGGACTATAGCTTACCAAAGAAGGTTGAAGTAGAGAAGGCCGACTGTATTCTTACAATGGGTTATGCTAAAAGCAAGTCTTGGATTTGTTTATTAATCAGATGCTAATTAATTGAAATATCGTTATCTAGATAAATAGCAAAGAAATGGTCACCAGAAGGGCCTCTTGTCTGCCTGGCGGTGGTGGCACACGCCTTTAATCCCAGCACTCGGGAGGCAGAGGTAGGCGAATCTCTGTGAGTTCGAGGCCAGCCTGGTCTACAGAGTGAGATCCAGGAAAGGCGCAAAGCTACACAGAGAAACCCTGTCTCGAAAAAAAAAAAAAAAAAAACCAGAAGGGCCTCTTGTCTCTTTAAGGTCCAGACACTCTGACAAGCAACTGTGCACAAGAAGTTCACTGGAAGACAATGGCAAGATTCCACAACAGGATTCTATCACTAGTCAAGATGGAAACCATCCTTTTAGGGTGCTCTCCAAGGATCCAGCCACAATCTTTGCCTGATTTTTGTGCCATACCCATGCTATTTTTAAAACAATCAATGTGTATTAATATCTAATTGTACAACCGACAGCTCATTTTTAATACTCTTCACATTAGGCAACTGGCTACATCAGGAAATCTATTTCTGACATCTAGTATGCTAATTAGAAAGTCTCTGTTGTTGATGGAGAAGTGAGTGGCGGTAGAGCCCCTGCTAGCTGCCTCTGGAGGGAGGTCCTTCCTTATAGAATGTTGTCTGATGTGTGGCTATACTGTGATAACGGACAGACCAGCGAGTCCTTCTCGACTGTGCTTTCTAGACTCACCCTTTGGTAACTGCAGAACCTAAATTATACACCCTGTAGTATCATGCTGTAATGAAAAAGAGCTGCAAAGCTTATTATGGGCATTACAACCACAAACAAACTAGAGCCATGGCAAACGTTGTAATGGAGAGTTTTGATGGACGCGAAACCTGTTCTACCTTACCAGGACCCCCAGACAGAGAGAAGTTAGGGAATCGGGGACAATGTCTCAGCCTGTCTTTGTCCGTGTTCTTTCTGCTGCCATTAATGAAAACCACACACTAGATAAATTGTACACAGAAGTTTCTTTGGCTCATGGGTTTTGAATCCAAATTTCAGGGGCTACATCAAATAAGGGTGTCCTGCTGGGGCATAGTCTAGCCAAAGAATAATAAGCTTTTAAGATAGAAAAAAACATCTGGCCCAACTCATCCTTTCTACTAGGAACCCATTCACCATTACTCTATTCATGAGGGAACTCCTCACTACCCACTCCCATCTAGTTGCTTCTCAAAGTCCCCACCTCTTCACACCATCAATTTTGGTGGACATTCAAATCATAGCACCTACTTTTCCCTCAGTTACCAAGAAGAAAATGTAGGAAATACTAGAGAACTTTCTGGAAGGTGCAGCCAGGAAGAGAGAGCAAGAATTATCTACGTCTGGCCTGCTATAACAAAACACCTGAGACCAGGTCATCTATAAACAACAAAATTTCTTTCTTACAGGTCTAGAGGCTGCAAAATTGGTATCCAGTGACACTTCCCTGCTGCTTTAGAGATGGCACCTTGATGCTATGCCTTCATGACCGAAGGAGGCAGCCCACATAAAATTATTTCAGAAAAACACTTGAGGGGGGTCTGCTTATGACATCACTTCCTACAGGGTCTTTTAATATTATCCCACAGCGTATGAAGTTCTAGCATACACAGTTTGGGAGCCTTTCAAATTTTCGGATTTCTATAGGGGAAATAGCAAAAGCCAGGGAGGATAGATTATATTAGTTTTGGGGATCAACATGAAAGCGCCTTTCAAATACCCCAACTTGTACCTTCCCTGATCACCAGCAGTCACTGCACGAGTCCCAGCAGTCCCTATCTTGTGGATTTACTTTCCAGAGCAAAGTCAGTTTTATAAAAAAAAAAAAAAAAAAAAAAAAGCCCGTTTCCCACCAACCTACTCTAAACTGTGTTAAAACCACTGCCTCTACCATGCCTCATTAGCAACTGCCTCCCTTGCCACTCAGCCTGATCTTAGACTTCTTTAGATATTATTAGAGCCTCAGAAACATGGCATAATAGAAAACACTTCTCTAGAAAGCAACACCTGGTTGTCCATGCCTCCCAGTACATGACAACAGTCTGTCATCTGCATTTCAGTTCCCGAGTGATGACAGCTACTGATTCCATTTCTTTTCATGCTTCTGCCAGAGTTTGTGGGTTTTTTTTTCTTTTTGAAAGTTAAAAAGAGGAAGTTAAATGTTTTGTTCTACATACTCATTATACAAGGAAATCAAATGACATGTTAAAAAAAGAAAGAAAGCAAAAGTCACTGAAATCCACAAAACAAAAAGAACGACTATTTGCAAACTAACTTTTAAATATCTCACTACAGAAAAATAGACACACCTTTGTTTAATTTTACATAAATGGGACTATATCATACACATTTGTTTTTATGCTAGTCATATTTCTTTTTACAACATATTTTTTACTTCCTTCCATTGCTCACATATTTTAATCGAATCATAAACAAATATATATACACATTATATGAGACTGTTGCCACTGATTTTTAAGGAGAGTGTGTTATATATTCTAGCTTTCATCTTTACCACTTAACAATGCATGATGGAAATCCCTTCAAGCTAATGGCTTAAATTCCATCCATCCTTACTAATGTCAGCCTAGTGTTCTGTGTTATAGATAACTGGAGTTTATTAAATCATTCCCTTGGCGATGGGCATTCACATTACTTCTAGGTTTGACAAGCTAGCTATGAATACTTATCTTTTACATACATCTTTAATATGCCTGGGCATTTTCATTCCTTTGGGTCTATTTTCAGGAGCTGGGTTGCTGTGTCAAAGATTGTTTATATTTTCTATTCTGATGGATTCTTGTTGGGTTCCAAATGGTCTGTAGTTCCTTTCTCAGGCACAAACCTTGAACCAGATGTGGCTGCATGTCTGGGGAAACCCTCAGCTCCAGATGTTTTCACTGCTGCAAATGAAAGGGCAGCACACATTTAAGACTACACCTCCAGAACTCTCCTTAGACACACTTTCTAAACGGTAAATTAGAAAGTTTAACTCTCAAGAAGAGGTGGAGCATTTTTATGACTCTTAAGGAACATCGCCATTGTTTTCTCCATGTAGAATGTGGTTATGGCCTTTCAAATCCGTGTAGCAGCACCCAAGTGGGCTTATTTAACAGCATACCTCCCCAAGACTCGAGTTTCACAGCTGTTTCTTCATTAGCTTCCTAAGAATATGCCTAATCACGCCTCTGTGTGTCCATATCTTTTGCTAGATAGTGACATAGGTATGCCTAGTGGTTTGTGTCCCCAAAGGGTCAGTCATTGAAAAACATCTTCAATGATTTCCAGAGCAAAGGGTTTTCTTTTGGAGCTGCTTTCACCATGGTAGTAGGTGGACTTCTTCCTTTGAGCTTGGCAGCATGGATGGATCAAAGCGACTTTAATGAGGTCCTCTCAAAAAAACAGACAACATGAAGACTGAAGAGGCTTACAGTCGTATTTCTCCTTGACCTTTGATTTTTGAGACTATCTGAATAAATGTGTCTGTAAGTTTACCCATCCCAGTAGGTCTCAAATCTAACGTTCATTGAAGTCACCTAAGGGCTTATAAAACAAACCATTGGGAGACAGCTTAGTGAGTACAGCACTTGGCATACCAGTGTGAGGCCCTAACTTAGGACCCCGAGAACTCACATAGTGTTAGTGTGTCTGGAACTCCAAGGCTCCTATGGCAAGAAGAGATGTTGAGGAAGGAAAATTCCTGGAAGTTCTCAGGCCAGCTAGTCTGGTATATGCAGTGGTGAACAACAAGAGACCAACTGCCCAGCAAGTATCAGCACCTGAAGTTATTCTCTGAACCCCACAAATGAAGCACAATTTGTGCACGCACATTTATATACACATTGTGTGCACGCTCACACAGGGGTGGGAGTGTGAAAACTGCAATGGTTCAGATCTGAAGTCATCTCTCAAGGCCCATGTGCTTCATTGCCTCTGGTGATACTAAGAAGTGGGCTTAGTAGAAAGAAGAAGGATCTGCTGGTATGCCCTTACAGGGGATTTTGGGAGACTAGTCTCTCCTCCTCCCAGGCAGTGAGCAGTAAGTATCCTCTGCCTTCCATCCCTGCTACAATGTGCTGGAATGCCAGGGGCTAAAAAGAACTTTTCAAAGAAAATGTCTGCTAATAATACCTCGCAACCAGTTAATCAAAGCAAGTCTTCTTTCCTCAAAGTTATTTCTCTCAGCCATTTTGTCACAGGGAGAGCAAGCTAACATGAAAGCTCTTTGCGGAGTCCCACCTGCGGTTTTGGATGCAGTAGGTTTGGGCCCTGTGCAGGATTTGCATCCTTAATAAGTTTCCGGAGAGTGCTGATGGTCTAGTAGCTGTCATCCATCTAGCCTCTTACCCATCTGTTTGGAACGTAGAAACGTGGGTGTAACATGCTTCACGGTGGAGTTCTAGTGTTTCTCTAGAAAGCAGCCGTCTTTTTAGTAGCTCTGTCCTTGGTGACAGTAAGGAACAGCTGTCAGCATCTTCCTCATTATAACCTTTCATATCCTTGAAGACAAATATTAAGTTTTCATTATTCTTCCCTTCCCCTCTCTAAGTCCTGATTTTCTCAGCATTTCCTGATAATCATATATCCAGCCTGCTCATCATTTTTATTGCACTTCCCTGAAGTCCATTTTGAATTTCCATTCCATCCCTGCCTGCAATCTCTTTTAATAAGAACAGATATGAGAGAAAGGGAATGTGTTGAGAAAAAACCCTGAATGTACAGTTTTCTAGGCTACCTCTACCAGGAACTCTGGATATGGTATTGTAAATATTTTCTAGATGATAATTTCTCTCAATTCTTAGTTCAGAGATCCCAGTACACAAATGGGTAGAAAATATAGCCATTTCATATTTATTTAAACATCATTAGCTCTATATTTTGATAAAAGTGGTATTCATTTAATATCTATGTCACAAATATCTACTGAAATTCTAGAATGCGCCATGCATTGTGAGTACTTTATCTAGCAGATGAGGCATTAACTTTGGTCAACCCAACTTGCATAGGCACATCTTCACACTCTAAGAATAGTAGAAATACTGTACAACCTCACCTAAAGCATAGCTAGAAAGTAGTTCAGCAATCCAGAAATGACTTTGGCATCTTCCAATTCCACTACATTCCTGTAGAAATGAAACTGAATTATAATCAGCTTCACAGTATAGTGAGGGAAGTAGTAATAGTTCTTTAATTCAAATTGGCATATTATTAAAAGTAATCATTTCCATTTGTCTTTGAGATGTATTCTGAAACAAGCACATTCTTTTTAACGCTGTCAGGAATAGTATTAATTAATCAAAATTTCTTGTATCTGGAACATCTCCTCTTCCTCTAAAAATAATGAATTGATGTACTCATGTCAAAGACACTATCCTGTCCGCCAAGGCAGCTGAGATTTACATGCATTCTTGGTGGTATTCATTCTTGGCAATCTGTATGGTGTTAGGATGACAGGATAACAATGAGTCAGGTAGCACCTCTGATCATTTTGCTCCATGTGGTTGTGCTCTGAGTAAGCATAGTCCAATATTTTTCTCAACCAGCTATTTTGACATTTTAACTCCAATACCTAATAAAATATAGTCAAATAACAGTGCTGGATCTATCAAATAATCAACAGTAATAAAGCCTTCCCACAAAATGGGAAAAAAATGCAAGTTCTATGATAGTTAAAGTCTCCAAGGAAATAGCCTTGGGGGGGAGCATGAAACCAGTGGGAGCAGTTAGAACTTTCTGGAAGGGATTTAGTTTTATTCACAGACATCAGACATCATTGGCTGGTACCAGTCTGTAAATCAGTGGATAGAAAGAAAGATAATTCATTTCCATGTGTTAAGCAGGACCTGGACCATGCCATTGCTTTCTCATCTGGCCACATCAGCATCTTCAGTCACTCAAGAAGGACTGAAACAGGAAGTGAGCTCATTGTCAAGCACTTGAATATCCTCTGGATTAATTTTAAGACTTTTGTGAGGAGTAAAATCAAGTTCTAATGGTTGAATTTCCCATAATACACTAAAATAATAAACCACCATCACCAAACATAACTTGTTAGAAGAAACATAAACAACAAACAGGAAGTAGTATAGGACAAAGTCTGTATTTGCTGAGGATGAATTTGATAAACATTTATTCTCATTTTTTTTTACTTTATAATTTACTTTAATTTTACATATCAGCCACGGATTCCCTTGTTCTCCCCCTCCCACCCACTCCCTGCCTCCCCACCAGCCCATCCCCCATTCCCATCTCCTCCAGGGCAAAGACTCCCCTGAGGACTGAGTTCAACCTGGTAGATTCAGTCCAGGCAGGTCCAGTCCCCTCCTGCCAGGCTGAGCCAGGTGTCCCTGTATAAGCCCTTATTCTCATTTTTAACTTAAGGTCTTTGAAAAAAATAGAAGACTGTTTTCCTAATATGAGCAATATCTATACCAACCAGAAGGAGTAGTATACTTAGTGACAAAATATTATGAATATTCATATTAAAATGCAAATGAAACAAAGATGCCCTCTAATAGTAATGTGAAATCTGTATTTTCCTTTAAAGATACATTAAACTCACACATATTTTTTGTACTTTCTGAGCATGTACTACTGAGCAAAATCATCTATTGTCATGAAAGTTATAACTAAACAATGAGATGTAAATATATAGCTTTAGGAAAAAAGAGAATAGTCATTTATAAATAATATCATTGCTATATATAAAATATCTATCTATAAAATAACTGAAAATGTACTAGAATTAATAAGTGAGATTAAAAATATAAATGTCCTTATCCTATTCAAGTTTAAAAACAATAGAAATTAATTTATCTTAGTTCTTGCCTTAGTTATTTTTCTATTGCTGTGAAAAAACACCATGACCAAAGCAACTCATAGAAGAAAGAGTTTATTGGGGCTTACATTTTCAGAGGTTGAGTCCATGGCTGTCATGGTGAAGAGCATGGTAGAAGGCAGGCAGGCAGGCATGGCACTGGAGCAGTAGCTGAGAACTTTAAGACAACAACCATGAGGCAGAAAGAGCTAACTTGAAATGGTGTGGGCTTTTGAAACATCAAAGCCCATCTCCAGCAACACTCCTCTGCCAACAAGGTCACACTTACTAATCCTTATGAACAGTTCCACTAACTGGGGACCAAATGTTCAAATATATGAGCTTATGAGGTCCATTCTCATCTAAATCATCAGAGTTCTTAAAGATAAAAGTTTGAAGGCAATAAAACCACAATAACATAGTAGGTTCATGCTGGATTCCGGCAAAGGACAACTTCCTCTAGGCAGAAATATTATCCTTTGTGCTCCCACTGATGAAGACTCCACTCTCATGTAATCCAACCACCTACCAGAGGCCTACCTCCTACTGTAACAGTCTTGGGGCTTATCATGCATAAAATTTGGGATGATACTAACATTTGGTCTATAGCCATCTTCAGATTACTATCTGGAGGGAGTATTGTTCATAAGAGTATTAAAGGGGGGCTCATTAAAGAAATGGCTCAGTTGTTAAGAGTACTTGCTGCTCTTCTAGAAAACAAAAGTTCAGTTCCGAGGATCTGAGTTGGATGACTTACAACCACCTGAAATTCCAGCTCTAGGCAATATGACTCACTCTTTTGACTTTAGAGGGTACAGCACACACACACACACACACACACACACACACACACACACACATATACACATATAAACACACGCACATTCATATAAATTTTTTAATCTAAAAATAAAAGAGAAAGAAAAAGACAAATAAACAGCTGTACTAATCTAAAAGGTATCCAATATTGTTTCCTTCCAATGTAACATATAACTTGAATGCAATTTCAGTTAAAAAACAATGACTTTTTTAACTTAATGAAGTTATTTTTCATTTAATATAAAAAATAAAAAGCAAGAATTATGAAAAAGATAAATAATGTAGGTCTTTTTTCACCATATATTTAATGTCTTTAGAGATCCAGGAAAAAAGAGAAAAAAGTTGTGTCTAATACTGAAGAAAGTTTCAAGGACAATAATAAGGCCATAATTTTTTAATTATTCAAAAAATAATTTAGATAAAATTGACAATGTATAGCCAATAAACTTATAGCCTAACTTTTCAAATGGTTTAAACATAAGAATATAAATATGTTTCTTAGAAGCTAAATGAAGATTCACTATGTATGTATCCAAATAATTAAAATAGCTATTCAAAAGCTGGGTGGTCATGGCACACACCTTTAATCCCATCACTTGGGACACAGAGGCAGGTGGATCTCTGTGAGTTCGAGTCCAACCTGGGCTATAGAGCAAGTTCCAGGCAAGGTGAAAAGCTAAACAGAGAAACCCTGTCTCAAAAAACAAAAAAACAAAAAACAAAAAACAGCTATTCAAACAAATAAATAGCAGACACAAATATTTGTGGCAGCAATATTGACCATAACCACAAACAGAAATATCCCAAATGACCACCAACAGATGAATGATAGACAGAAGGGTATATATCGTTTAATGGAGTTAGATTCACATAGAGGAATACACAAGCCGTAGTGTGAAGGAACCTCAAAAGCATTATGCTTAAGTGAAAGAAGCCACAAAGGAAAAGTATAGTGGGTAGCTGTTCCTAGAAAGGTCACAATATGATTCATTTATATGAACGATCTAGAATAGACAACTCCACAGAGACAGGAAACAGGTTAGTGTTTGCAGGAGTTGAAGGTTAAGAGTAGGAAATGAGCCGGGCGGTGGTGGCGCACGCCTTTAATCCCAGCACTCGGGAGGCAGAGCCAGGCGGATCTCTGTGAGTTCGAGGCCAGCCTGGGCTACCAAGTGAGTTCCAGGACAGGCGCAAAGCTACACAGAGAAACCCTGTCTCGAAAAACCAAAAAAAAAAAAAAAAAAAAAGAGTAGGAAATGATGTCTTAATGGGTTTGACTTCTCCATAGAGAGGAATGAAATATTTGGAACCAGAGAGAGGTAATAGTTGCACAACATGATGCTCATCCTGCCTATTCCAAGAACTCTTTCCTTGATGAGAAGCAAACAATGTCTATCCCTTCATTATAATGTCCTAATGACTAGCCAAAATACAATTCCACCAAAGTTCATTTTGGTGAACCAGTTGAGTTTATTGGGCTAACGCAGAGCACATGGTTGAGGGGTAATGGACAGGAATGTGGACTACTCGAAAGCAGGCACAACTGGAAAGTATTCACCCATTCCCCATGGATGATGGTTTCCTCATAGCTGTATATATGGAGCCCACTTCCATTAGCGGCCCCCAGCCTATATACTCTAACGCCTCCCCCATCCCACCAGTATAAACAGTTGTAGCAGAATTGCGTACACATGGCTTGGAAGAGCAGCTAGAATCTCAAGTAGCGCTCCTTCTACAAGGAAATGTCAACAGTCCACAGGCCAGATTGTGAGGGTATCTTCTGAGCAGGCACATCTGTTTTGACGAAGATAGCTGACATCCTGCTTTGAGGAGAGTGTACTAAAATACTGCCACTTTAGAATGATTAGTTTATGTCACCTGAATTTCCCCTCAGCAAAAACCATAAACAACTGGTGTCTTAGTTAGAGTTTCTATTCCTTTGACAAAACACCATGACCAAAAGCAAGTTGGAGAGGAAAGGGCTCACTTAGCTTACACTTTAACATCACTGTTCATCACTGAAGGAAGTCAGGACAGGATCTCAAACAGGGGAGGATCCTGGAGGCAGGAGCTGGTTTCAGAGGCCATGGAGGGGTGCTGCTTACTGGCTTGCTTCCCCTGGCTTGCTCAGCCTGCTTTCTTATAGAACCCAGGACCAGTAGCCCAAGGACGGCACCACCCACAGTACGCTGGGCCCTCCCTCATTGATCGCTATTTGAAAAATGCCTTACAGCTGATCTCAGGGAGGCATTTCCTCAACTGAGGCTCCTTCCTCTCTGATGACTCTAGCTTGTGTCAAGTTGACACACAAAACCAGCCAGTACAACTGGGCAGGGAGGCAGCTCAGAGGGTAATGCTTGCTGCCCAAGTGTGAGGACCTCAGTTCAGATTTCCAGAGTGATTCGAAGCCAGATTTGGCAGTGTGTATCTGTAACTCCTGTGTTTCTAGGGGGAAGATTGGGGACCAGAGACAGGGGAATACCCAGAGGCTTGTGTGCCATTTGTATGGCATATGTAGAGGTGAAAAACAAAAAGGCCCTGCCCCAAACAAGATGGTAGGCAAGGACTGACGCTTGGGGTTGTCTTCTGACCTCTACACTGGCCTGTAGTATGTACATGTCTCCCTCCACTGACTTGCACATCTGTCATACACATTCATGCAAAGACTTAAAATGTAATAAATAACTACAAGCACAAATGGAACCATGGGTATAGATTTCTCAAAAGTCTGGGTTTGGAAGAGCTAAGCTTAAGATGACTAAAGGAATTAGAGGAAGAGATGCACATATCTAAAGGTCCAAACATAACTAAAATTTGGGAGTCAAAGAATAAGAATATGCCACATTGGTAATGATGCCCAAGAAATACAGGACTCATTAGGTTCCTAAACCCGGGCCTTCCATTCATAATATCTAATCTGCATCTCTAACTCCTCATGGGCAAAAATCAGCACCTCTTGTTAGTTTGTTCTACAATGCCAGCTTAAAGAACATCAGCCATATTCATAAAAGTGCTGTTTCCCACCTTCCCAGCTGCACGAAATGCACCAGCGTGTGGAGTTGCTGAAGACACTCCCTTCGCCCGCTAAAAAGCAGCAGAGCAGAGCAAGCTTGTCATACATCTGTTTTGTTCTATAAACAGATTTTTTATTAGATATTTATTTGGATGCTCTGTACAGATTGCTTTGTTTAATTTGGAAATTAAGTTTCCAGGTTGGCAGCAGAATTGTGAGCACTAGAATTCTAGAAAGGCAGCAGCTTTTAACCTTTGTGCTTCTCTTCTAAGAAGGTAATTAGAAAATTAAATCCAAAAGGACTAGATCCTAAAAATGTTGGCTTTGTAAGGCAGGTGATGATTCCATTCACCTGTTATTTTGATGTCTTCTGACTAGCCATTATAATGAGATATTCAAAGAAATTAAAACAGGTTGTACAAAAAAATTAGAAGTTGCACCACCTTTGTTAATATTAGAAACTTTATTGCTTGGAAAATTAAATCTGAACAAAAAAGTCTTTTAGATTGTCTCATCACTCCTGGCTAAACGTTTTCTTAATTTATTATGTGCTTGATCAGTTGGTAAACTTGTGGGCTAATTCCCAGTCCTGGTGTCAGCTGGAGGTTCAGTGCCTGACCATTATCTCAGTGGGTGCCCTGGAGCCCTGTGGACTCACACCACAAACAGCTGGACTCCACTGAAGGAAAAAAAAAGGAAAAAAAGCACTAAAGCTTTTACTGTCTCCAAAGATATGTGCAGCCTAACAGTGCTCACTCAGAAGGCTTATCTGAAAAGTTCCCCATTTTCTCTGTTTATGCCAAAGCCCTTGACCCTTTCAAATGAGCTTAAAGCACTTTCTTACACTGAAGACCTTGTTTTCTCTTTTGCTTTAAATGTACCTGCCATTCCTGTGATCTCTCACCAATATATAGATAGGCTCAGGTTTGTGTGCTTCAGAAGATGCACCTGTCAACATTTCAAATACCCATTATATAAAGTATATTCATTTTTCATTTAGTATCAAAAGTTAAAAAAAATATTTTTTTTTCTCATCAAACACATATATAAGGGAATCTTACATCTGGCTCTGTCCCCAGCTCATATGAGAAAACATAGACTCAAGTCTTGAAGGGCTAGAGTTTAGTGGGAGACCCGGAGGCATAAGGAAGACATAGGCGTGCTAGGTGCTAGGTCCCGTAAAGGAAGAGAGCCCTCAGAGGCCTCCACAACATGAGACAGATGAACAGAGGGAAACACCTGCGAATTGTAAGTGAAATGGGAGCCTACAACAAGGAATCCCAAGAAATCTAGAGATCTGTGTGCTTTTCTGCTGCACTGTGCAGAAGTAGAAGGGATGAAAGAAGTTGGGTCTTCGGTACCATATTAGGGAGAATTCTGCAAGGCCTATTTCTTGTATTCTTCTTGACATCTCTATATTCAGAGCCTAAGGATAATCTGTCTGTTTTGTTTTGTTTTTAACAGGAAGTGGAGTGTTATGATGCCCCTCCATCCCCAGAGAAAATTCAGAATTGTTTCATGGCCTGTTTTGGAAAAAAAAAAAAATGGCAGGGATTAGGATACCTTCTATTTCTGCTGTTTTCTCAAATGCCCACATGCCATCTATGGAATAGCATATGTTGAACTCATCAATACTATGAAAAGGTCAAACAAGGGAAGATTAAGCTAAACTGAATTAAGTCTAGCCTCAAGATTCCTCCATGCATACTTCTTTACATAGTAAACTATTGCCTAATGTCATATGTAAACAGAGTGCACAATTCTCTTAAAACGAGCAACCAAGTCTCATCCAGTCGGAGCCAGCAACTGTTCAAGGACATCAAATGACAGGCACTAGCAGTAACCAATTAGGTTCTCTCTGTACCTCACTCATATATTCTTTCTGTTACTTCCTTTTCTCTGGCTATCAATATGACCTACATATGTAACAGGATAGAGTACCTGAACCTACCTATTGGTTTAGAATGCTGCCCAAACCCCTAAGTTGGTCTTTCAGTGATATCCACAAAGAAAGAAGGGCTTATTTCTGCATTGAGGAGTGGAAGTCATGGATAAAGTTGGTCTTGAAATGCGAATGGTGTATTTGCTAGTGGATGAGGGATATGGAAGCAGGGTGGAAGTAAAGAAGATATTCCTGGCTGTGGGAGCTAGTCTCAAAAGATGGATTGCCACCAACTCCTTATCTTTTTATATTTGCATGATTGCTACCCACCTCAAGAGTTGACTTCTAAATCCTCTGTCTCTAAATGTGGGTTTACCTTAGTAACTCACTTAAAGCTAGTAGAATGTGACAAAAGCATGTCATGTGTTATCCAGGACTAAATTAGAAAAGCCTGTGGTACTTCTACACAGTGTGTTTGTTATGTTTGCTATTACAACCCAGGCCCATGCCAGGGCACAGGAGGGGTCTAGGAGGCAAGGAAACATTGGAATAGGGAAAGCTTTAAGATAGCTTGAATCCTACACTCAGACTGTAGCCTCATAAGAGAACACAAACAAGTGTCACTTGGTTGAACTCATCAATTTCTACTACCATGAGTTATCATAATAGTAAATAATGTCTGTGGTCGACTTGTGTGGTGTAGGTACATGCACAAAAATGTGTACATGTGGAGGCCAAAGGTTAACATCAAGTGTCCTCTCCTGTCACTCTGCACCTTATTTTTTTGGACAGAGGTTCTCTCTGAACATGGAACTCACTGACTAGAGTTCCATGGCTGCTCACTCACTACCTGGCTAGTGAGTCCCCAGGATTCTCCATCTCTGTCTCTTTGTACAGGAATACCAGGTGACCAGTGCCTTATCCAGCTTTTTACACAGATGCTAGGGACCTAAATCCAAGTTCTCATGTTCACACAGCAAACATTTCCCAGATTGAGCCATCTCCCCAAACCCATGTCTACAGTTTTAAATCACAGCAGTTTTTTATAGCTCTTTACATAGCAACAGAGAACCAGAACATAGCTAAAGGAGAAGGTCACATAAGACAAAGACACTAAACAATAGCCTAACGTGGGCAATCCAGGCTCTCTGAAGTTCAGGCAAGACTAGAAGTGGAGAGTGGGGTAAGGCATATAGTTGTCACACATAGAGCTGAAGAGTCCATCTCACAGGGAGTGAAAATGCCATTGCAAATATCTTCTTAAAAATTTTTTTACATTGGGGTGTGGGAGGGGGTACTATGGTCAACTTTGAGAATACTCTTCCAGCACAGTGCGTGGAAAGCCCTAAACTATAGAAATTCCACATTTATCCCTGAACTAAGGGAGGAGCAGAGGTGGATAGAAGAAGCTGGACTGAAGCGTGCTAAGGGAAAGACATATTTAAAGTTGGAAAGTGTCTGGCATGGAGGGGAAGGTGAAACCAAAGAAAATTCACTTACTGGACTCTGACTGTGAGTTTACCTAGTGAGCGCCAAATGCTCTTCTGGGTCTCGAGGATAAAGCAGTGAGTAGGGCATTCAGCACCCTCACAAGCTTGTGTTTTAGTGAGGAAGAGAGACTATAAATGGGATTCATTGGGCTTAAGGCTCATTTAATTTTCAGTTAGTGCTCTTCCTGTTAATCTGTCTTCCTATTTATCATGCACTCCAGAGGTGAAATGGATAACTTTCCAGAAAGTAAAACAAACTCCCTGCTTTAACATTCTGAAGACGATCCCCCGAGGCTGACACTCCGGAAGCTGGAGAGAGTTCAGTTTTGAAGGGCTTGTTCTTCATACTGTTAGACCAAGCATGGAAGCTCAAACGCACACAGGGGTGGAAGGAGAGCCCTGAGCTATGGATCATGTCTTTGGCACCAAGAGAAGTGACACAGAGCATGAAGAGAGCATCAAGGGCCTGTTTCAGCCAGGGAGAAAGTGGTTCTCATCTCTCTGCAAACATTTGTTAATTCAGTATAACTGTCCTGGTTGCAAGGCACATTACAGTAAAAATCAGAAGAGAAAAAAAACCCTCTAACTTTACGGTGCTTCCACTGTCTTATGGAAACAGATAATGGCCAGGTAAAGAAACAAAGTAATTCTAGTTGATCAGCTTCCTATTGCTGCTGTCTCCAATTACCACAGACAAGGAGGCTTAAAACCCCATATAATTATTTTCTTATACTTTGGGAGGTTGAAAGTCTGAAATGAATCGTACAGATTAAAATTGACGTGTCAGTAGGGTAGCATTCCTTCGGAGAATATACTTTCTTGCCTGTTCCTGCATCTGGAAGCCATTTGGTCTTCTAGACTCCTAGTCTCATTCTGTTGTGAAATATCTCAGACCTCAGCTGGCACATCTCTCTGATTCCCATCTTGCCACCCTCTTACGAGGATATTTGTTCTTTATGATGATTCAGGATAATATCCTGATCTCTACATTCTTAATTTAATCACATCTCCATGTAGTTGGAATTTTCTTTGGGTTGCCAACCAGCTCCCAAATAAAGACACGGAGACTTATTGTTATAAATGCTAAACCTTAGTTTAGGCTTGTCCCACTAGCTCTTATAACTTATATTAACCTGTTTCTCTTCATCTACATTTTGCCTCAGGGCTTTTTTACCTTTCTTTACATCCTATTTCTTTCTCCCTCGTTTTCTCTTGAGCCTAGATTCCTCCTTCTAGTTATTCTCTCTGCTGGCCAGTTCTGCCTATCCCTCCTCTGCCTAGCTACTGGCAATTCAGCTTTTTTATTAGACCAATCAGGTCCCTTAGGCAGGCAAGGTAAAACAGCAACACATGATTAAACAAATGCAGCATAAACAAATGTAACACATCCTTGCCTAGTTAAACAAATATCCCGTTCCACAACATCTCCATAGTTCCTTATGCCATGGATCCTTGTGCCATGTAAAGTGATATAATGACAGACTCTGTAGATCAGAACATGGCCATCATGGGATAGCCATTACTTGTCTGACCACTGCTGTGGGATGGTCTATATGTCAAATGTGTTGCTGATTGGTCAATGAATAAATCACTGATTGGCCCGTGGCCAGGCAGGAAGTATAGGCGGGACAGAGAGGAGAATTGAGAGAACAGGAAGCTGGGTGGAGGAGACACTGCCAGCCGCCACCATGACAAGCCGCATGTGAAGATGCCGGTAAGCCACGAGCCACGTGGCAAGGTATAGATTAATAGAAATGGATTAATTTAAGCTGTAAGAACAGTTAGCAAGAAGCCTGCCATGGCCATACAGTTTGTAACCAATATAAGTCTCTGTGTTTACTTGGTTGGGTCTGAGTGGCTGTGGGACTGGTGGGTGTAGCTAGAGTTTTCCTGCCTGGCCCACAGTCAGGACAAATCTCTCTCACCTGCCAGTCCCACAGTCGTTCAAACCCGACCAAGTAAACACAGAGACTTATTTTGCTTACAAACTGTATGGCCATGGCAGGCTTCTTGCTAACTGTTCTTACAGCTTAAATTAATCCATTTCTATTAATCTATACCTTGCCACGTGGCTTGTGGCTTACCGGCATCTTCACATGCTGTTTCTCATCATGGCAGCTGGCAGTGTCTCTCTGACTCAGCCTTCCACTTCCCAGCTTTATTCTCCTCCTTGTCCCGCTTACACTTCCTGCCTAGCCAATGGCCAATCAGTGTTTTATTTATTGACTAATTAGCAACACATTTGCCATACAGAACATCCCACAGCAGGTGGGTGTCAGAGATTTGTCCTGACTGTGGACCAGGCAGGAAAACTTTAGCAACAAATGGCGTCCAACGTGGTGACAAGAGTTTCCACCTAAAAACTGAGAAAAAAGATTCTAAAACGGAGCTAAAAACAGCTTCCTAATTGTCTCTCTCAAATGAGCGGCAGCTGCCGGTTTGAGCTACTGGTGGGTTCCTAGCGTGCGTGCATGCTCGACCTGCAGTATGGTGGGAATGAGGCCTCTGCAAGTGGCACATTAAGCTGTGTGGTGGATTTAGCCTTTGCTAGTACAAAACAAAAAAAAAAAAAAAGAGGTTTCTGGGCTACATGCTGCTTTGATAGAAGCATAGACCCACTATTTCTGAGAGTTGATGGCTCCCAGAGCTGGCGGAAAACATACCACCGCCATGTTGGGAAGCTGAAGTGGGCGGAGCCAGCAGCCACAGCACCAGCGCCGTTTCAGGCTTAGAAGGCTGCAGTTTAAAGCAATAGGCTCAAGCTAATATAAAAAAATAAACCACGTAAAGATGGCTACCACACAGAGAATCTGGATTATGTTCTCTTTGATATTCGTAACTGAAGAAAAACATTTGATTGCAAAAGCTGTTGAGTTATGCCAAAATGTATATTTTAAAGGTACCTTGACTTCAAAATTTGGATGTAAGGATATGTTGCTTTGGAAAGGAGATTCTGCTTTTGTTCCCACAGAAAGCCAGAGGCTATGGATTTGTTCCAGATTAAGATACATCAGGTTTGACCAGCCAAGACCCCCTGAAAGGTCTCCGATGACACTATGGCCCAGATGATCCAACATCCAGAACCGTTTCAAGGCAACTGGCTCAGACGATACACCCTCATGGACTACTCCATAACCCTAAAATATTCTTTGTGTCCCCATAAGATACAGCGCCCCCCTCCAGCAGGAAGTAGTAAGAGAAGCTACACCCAAATTCCCAAATATACCAAGCTGACTTTGGAGATGTGTAAAGGTTAAAACCTTCCTTTTTAAGAAAAGAAAAGGGGAAGTGCTGTAGGATGGTCTGTATGTCAAATGTGTTGCTGATTGGTCAATAAATAAATCACTGATTGGCCATTGGCTAGGCAGGAAGTGTAGGCGGGACAAGGAGGAGAATAGAGCTGGGAAGTGGAAGGCTGAGTCAGAGAGACACTGCCAGCCGCCATCAGGACAAGGAAGATGTAAAGTACCGGTAAGCCACAAGCCACGTGGCAAGGTATAGATTAATAGAAATGGATTAATTTAAGCTGTAAGAACAGTTAGCAAGAAGCCTGCCACGGCCATACAGTTTGTAACCAATATAAGTCTCTGTGTTTACTTGGTTGGGTTTGAGCGGCTGTGGGGCTGGTGGGTGAGAGAGATTTGTCCTGACTGTGGGCCAGGCAGGAAAACTCTAGCAACAGACCACAGTCAAGGACTGATGGCTGTGAAGAAATATGGAAGAAAATGGTAGAAAGTATGAACGTAGAGGAAAAGTATGAAACTGAGGTCACAGGGGGTCTTCATATAGGATGCACAAGCCATGGAATTTCTGGGGATTTTATTCTGGATGAATTGGAAAAATTAAGTGGATTGGTGAGCTTTGTTCTGCCATGCTTTACTTTAGTGCATTGAAGTTTCATTTTCAATGTAACATGGAGAACATTTTCAAGTAATTTTATTTTCAAAAGGAACAAAAAACAAGGGGGTAGGTATGAAGGGCATGTGATCAAAAGTCTTTGTGTCACTGATTTTGTCACTTACATTAGAGGTATTTTAACAAGTATGTATGTGGGTGGAACTTTTCCAGTAAAGAGGGAAAAATGGATGTCTCAGGTCTGAAAGGAGTTAAAAGCAGAGGTATTATGCTTGGCTAAGCAAGAGGGCTATTGGGTCCAGTAGGCAAGGGGAGGGATTGATCATGATAGGACCAGAAATAAATCTTCCTTTGTTAACTGGAGATGGGGTGGGGAGTGGAATAAGGTAGAATTAATAGAGAACAGATGTGAGGCAACCAATATATTGCACCTATTTCTCTGGTGGAAACAGAAACAGTTACTAAATGAGAGAGAGGGCTGAGAGAGGGTGGGAAACACTCACAAGCAGGGTAAGGGTGTTGATGGTTATAGGAGACAAGAGTAAGTGTGAAATACTTATTTAAGAAAGTAGCATGCGCTGACTAGAGAAGTGTTGTAGGATTCCTAGGCATGCGGAAATACTCTTGAGAGTTATAGCCATTAATTTCCAACCAGCAGAGTTGTGTGTGTGTGTGTGTGTGTGTGTGTGTGGTGTGTGTGTGTGTGTGTGTGTATGTGTGTGTGTGCTTTCCTCAGCCATGATCAGCCACCTGAGAGCAGTAATGGAGAAAGTGGAAAGTCGTGTTTAATAAGGATTGCAGTGCATGGAGAAGGGAAGAAGAGAGGTAAGGGCAGATACTGGGCGGCATTTATAAAAATGTACTGTGGTCTAAGTTGAATAAAAGACAGAAGAGATAGGACAAAGCAGAGGAAGTAGTAAGAGTCCAGTGAGAAGAGTGGGTTTAAGAGTCCCGCAGGCTAAAAAAGGGATCATTGGTGTGGGAGGAGAGTAAAAAGGCTAGGAAAACAGAGTGTAATGACCAGAGTAAGATGTCTAAATCAAGATTTGGAAAACACGTATGTGGAAGCAAGATATACCGTAGACATGGATTTTTGACATAATACAAGATAAAAATCACTGGAAAAAAGAACAGGGCTTTGGACAAATTATCCATAGATAGTCATGGCACAAATCATAGCAGCATACTGATACAGAAACTTCTAGTAACTCCAGCCTAAGTTCATCAACTGATGAAATTAAAAGATTTGAACAATGGTAAGTGATTACAGAGAGGAATATGTCAAACTACATAGTGAAACACATTTGCAGAAGGCAGGAGCCAGTGAGAACATCTAGAGGTGTTGTTTGAATCTTAGATGGTCTTTTAATAAAAACCCCAGAGCCAGATATCAGGGTGAAAGCTGAAAGATCAGAGAAGCAGAGCAGCCAGCCACTAGTTATTACCTCTATGAAATCCTTAGCCTCTAGAGAATGAGTTCTTGTTTCCTCACGCTTTATATACCTTTCTCCTCCCTGCCATATTATTTCCTGGGATTAAAGGCATGTGTGCTTCCCAAGCAAAGGCATGAGATCTCAAGTGCTGGAATTAAAGGTGTGTGCCACCACTGCCTGGGTCTGTGTCTAATCCAGTGGCTTGCTCTGTCCTCTGAACCTCAGGCAAGTTTATTAGGGTACACAATATATCACCACATGGAGGTGACAATAGCATGCCACCCCTACAGACACAGTGCGTTGTGTTTTGTGGGTGGTTGGAGAAAACAAACTAGTATTTGAGGGACCTACAGGGAGAGTGCAGCCTTCAAGAGAGAGGTAGATTTTTATATCAAAGCAGGATGAAAAAAAAGCTGACCATTGAAGATTTAGAGGGTTTTGCTAATGACACACGGTGAGTTCTGGAAGCCCCAAGTGTAAGGGTCAGGGAGCACTGGAGCTTGATAATAAGAGAGTTGCACAGAGCCACTAATGGGATGATGCTCTGAGAGACTGGACTGTTGGTGGGCATGGAGCCCGTAATAAATGTGGGAAATTGTGGGATTAATCCTGATGTTCTCTTAACTCAGGGTCAGCAGACATATTCTATAAAGGGCTCATTTTAAGCATATTAGACTTTTTGTCCATTCATTCTTTGCCAATGTGAGCAAAACCAGCCATAAATAATATGGAAATCAATAGCACCATAGCACGGCTAAATCTCAATAAAACTATATTTGTAAAACCAGAAATTTTGCTGGCCCTTGCCTTAGTAAAGCAAGTTGATTGATTCTTGCACATTAGACAGTTACAGGGATAAGGCTAGCCAAGGAACCCAGAAGAGGAAAGAGTGTTCTCACTGGGATTTCATGTTATGATAGTTACTATTCATCAGCCAGTGGACTCTGCAGCAACCGTGGCCCTTCTAATGCTATTTGGATCTCTACAGGCCATTCACATCCTAATATGGTCTCCCAGGTTCTAGCTATAATGACTCGTTAGTTGGAGCGATGATTCTCCAAGACGTAAGTGATGACTTAGAGTCAATGCAAAGTCAGAGGATGAGTGTAGATGACACATTTCATGAATAATGCTTGACTTTGAAGGGCCCATGATCTATGAAACACCCAATACAAATGAAGAGGAGGCAGTGAGACTTGGATTTGGAGGTCAGGTGACACCTTTGTGAGACATGTCATTGAAGCAGTGGTTGGTAGGTAATGGAACTGAAGCCTCACCTGGCTTTAATTGGAGGCGATCTCTCTGGGAGACAATTGAACAATGGTCAGAGATGTTCAGACACAGAGATCTGGTAAGATCTGAGCTTTCCAGCTTTAAATATTTCCAAATGTCAGCTCTCTTTTGTACCACATGCTCCCCTACCCCACCTCATGATTCTGAAGACTAGGAAGTGGAGAGCTTCCTCTATGTACATGCACCACCAGCTTAAAGTTATGTAGCAAAGAAATAAGTACAGAAAAAAGAAACAATAACAAAAATGCTTGAATCTTCGGGGGTTGGTTAGAGTAGCAGGACTGATTAAGAATGCTCAGTTGTTCCTCCTTTTCTTCTTCAATAGCTTATTTTCCCACCCATCATCACCTCTGCATGAACTAAAGCTGAAATAAGGAGGTGATACATAAATTATCTGACATTGTCACCAATTAACAGCTTCCATCATGAAAAGAATGGAAGCTGTTACCTAAGCGGGTGTTTTCAGGCTGGTCTCTTTCTGCACTCTGAGAACCTGCAAAGTCATTGAGTGTAGGGAGAGATGTGGCACACTGTTAGAATCAGAAGGCCTGGATTTGGGAGGCAGTTTGGGCACATTCAGTCACTTAACGTTTCTGTCCATAAGCGTTCTTACTTGTAAAACACCAATTATGTGCCAAGCAAGTGCCAGACACCTCACAACTCATTCATCCAACAACTGCTGCCCTAAAGCGGATTGCTGGGAAAGTCACATGCAAAAAAATTGATATGAAGCTATGTAAGCCATAAAGCAATAAATACGTCAACAGAGGCCATTGTGTAACAATAACCATCTGTTTCCAATGGCCCAATTGTCATCAAATTATTGGAATAGGTTTTCACAGGCCCTGATGGCCTCAATTTTTAAATTTTCTACTTACTATTATTACTTTTGAACCAGTTTTTTTTTTCCTTCTGAGAGTTTTTTGTTGCCTTTTAGGAACCAAATCACCAATTTTTCCTTTACATTTTGTAGCAAAATTGCCTAACTCAGAAAAAGGGAAGATGACGTCCTGAAATTCTTAGGGAACATGGGCCACAATTCCTATTATAATATTTGCTGTGACTTTTATAAACCCACAAGCGACTGCCCTTTCTAAAGCTCCCCTGGCAAAGGGAGGGCTTTGGAAAGGGAATCCATAGGGGAGCCCTTTCGTGATGGAGGCCCTGCCATTACAGTATGATGGCATTCGGGCATTATAATTTACACCTGTGTTTCATGCGTTTTATCCACTGCTAACAATTATTGAATAATTACCATGTTCCCCTACTGAGGACTCTCTTTTGTATTCCCACTTCTTCCTAGGGTTTCAGTGAGATTGTTGCCTTTTTGAAAGTTTCTTTTCTTCTGAAAAGAAGGCAGGTGGTTTGTAATTCTTATTTCTGAGCCAGGCATTTAAGTGGGAAAGCTTTTTACCCTACAGCCTGTCCTGACTCCCTGGCTTCTGCATGCCCTGTTGACTAGAAGGATAATAGATAGTACCTTGTCCTAGAAATCACTTTTGCTTAACGATCTTAACACTCATGTGTTTGTGACTTCCATGTCACCTGCTTTCATGTTGCATCTTCCAAATTTGCTAAGTTGATTGGAATTGAGATAAATTAGATTGTTTGCAGCCCAACTTGCCTGCCAAATTCAAATTGGCACTTGAAATACTTTATCTATGTTTGGGGGATGGTTGGAAGACACATTGTCAAGACTTAGCTTACTGAGGAAGTTCCTTTTCTTTTTCTGTGTGGAAAAATAATTTAATTCCTACCTTTTTTGTTTGTGTTTCATTTTGTTCTTTATTTTTTTGGTGTTTGACTTTTTCTTCTCTCATGCATGCACATGCAATGTGTGTGTGTGTGTGTGTGTGTGTGTGTGTGTGTGTGTGTGTGTGTGTGTGTGATTTGCAGTGCATGTGTATGGTACTTGTATATGTAAGCATTCAGATGTATATTCTCATGTATGTGTGCAGATGCCAGAAGAAGACATTGGGTGTCCTGCTCTGTCACTTTTCACCTTATGTCCCCTGAGAGCCTGAGACAGGGTTTCTCACCGAACTTGAGCGAGGCTGGCGACTGCAAAGCACCAGTAACCCTCCTTTCTTCACACCCCACACTGCTGCGGCTACAGATGTGTGTGACCATGTCTGGCTTTCTATGTGGGTTCTGGAGATTTGAACTCAAATCCTCAAGCTTGCATAGCTAGCATTCTTACACACTGACCTATCTACCCAGTCTCTTTTCTTTGCCAAAAATTATATGCTATCACTCCATTTGTCTATCTTAGTATCCATTACCAAAGTAACAGTTCCATTTTTTCCCAAAAAGAAAGAAAAAGAAAAAAATATTAAAATAGTCCAATAGTGTAATGTAGTAGGAGAAATGTGGTTGCTTTACCCGGGTGATCTCCTGACGCCTGGGTCCCCACTGTTCCTGGGTCCCCACTGTTTCTGAGTCCCCACTGCTCCTGGGTGATCTTCTGACTGACTCCTGGGTCCACACTGTTCCTAAGCAATCTTTTGAGTATTGGGTCTCCCACTGCTTCTGGGTAATCTTCTGACTACTGAGTCGCCAGTGCTCCTAGGCAATTTTTTAAACTGGGTCCTTTGCCTGTCTTTCTTTCCTGTTAACAATCTATAATTAATCTTGGAAGGAGCTTAGATGCCTGTCATTGCTATGAGTACTTATTCCATACCGTAACTTGTTCCCTAGGTTCTTTTTGATTACAGTATAGCCAAAACAAACCTTTGTAGATGTCAGTATAATGAGCAAGATAATCTTGAGTTTGATTATTAAGACAATAAAAAACAAAAACCAGTTCTAGAGTCCAGGCTTTGTCACAGGATCAGGCTGCTTTGTAATTTCCCAAACCTAAGAACCTGTAAGCAAAATGACATGGCATAGGATTCCAAAATAATTAAACACTTATTATTTAAGGCAACCTTCACTGGATGACGCTAAATGTCAGTTAAATTGGTAGCATCATAGGGCACAGGGCAGTTGCTTAGGTGAAGAGATTGGCCCTCATTTCCTGGTTAACTATAAATGTAAGGTCTCAGTGAAGCTGTTGGTTGAAAGGTGGGAAATAACACTAGGCTTTGCTTTTCAGTAGAGGAATTGAGATGTTTAAAATTGGTTTGGAAATATAAGTTCCGGACATTCAGAACATCATTTTGTTCTCAAGGGCCTCCTCAGCATGAAGAGTTTCCAAATGATTTTCTTTTAAGGAATAGTGATAAATAGAGCCATGGGAATGTTTGAAACTTCAATTGATTTCATTGTAAATAATGTATTTCTTTAACTAACCTCACTTTTTAACACATATGTCACCTCGCTCAGTCACCTTTAGTGGGAAAACCCCAGACTTGGGAGAGGACATATTGCCATTCCCTGATGCTACCATTGTCATCAAATGTTTGACAAAGCTGAAGTCTGCCTCCACCACTTTTTCAGACACTGGTCAATTTATTCATGTAATAAATTATTACTGAACATCTGCCACCTGCTAGATTCTACGAGAGTAGATAGTAATATAACAAATAAAGCATAGTCTCTGCCCTCCTCAGGCACCCTCGGCAGCTGCTAAAAGTAAAATTAGAATAAAAATCCAAGTGGTGAGATTAGTTATACATAGAAATGACTGACCTCCAGAAATAATTGGTGTAGGGGTGGCTGAGAAGACGTCTGAACACTTAACTGATGGTAAACAAGCGTGCTTATGTTAAATTGGAGCTATTATGTGGTCCATATGCAGTGACTAGAAGAGGCTGGAGTTACTAACTGATTCAGGCACCCAGGTATGTGATCTGTGCTGCACATAACTCTCCCTGACCTCAAGGACTTTGGAACACTTATTCACTAGCTTATACTTCAGGCTTTCCCAACAGAAAAATGCCACAACCATTCAGTTCCTTGTATTCAATTGTTGGAGTATCTTTGATTCTTATCTTAAACCTAAACCCCTTCTTTCTTTGCCATCCCAAATGGTCCTCCCCCAAAACACAATGCCAAACAAATGTCAACACCTCTGAAACACACCTCAGGTCTCTCCCAATCTACACAGCCACTATTGTAATTCAGTATCTTCATGTCTCACCTGGTCCGTATGATGTAGTTCTCATGTGCTTTCTTATTGCTCTTCTTCCTATTGAAGTGGAACACACACACACACACACACACACACACACACACACACACACACACACACATACCCCATACATTTCGGACTCTCCAGCCAGAGTGAACCTTCTGAAGGTATCCCAGTAAACTGTTTCCCCCTTTTATATGGAAGAAAATCCAAATAGCTTTCCTTGAGCTACAAGGATGCACTTCATCTACTACTGGGATTACCTTTCAAGCTCAGTTTCCATGATTCTTGTCCTCCTGCAGCCATTCTGTATCTCTAATTCTTCAATTGCCTTTCAGGATTTGTGGCCTTGTACATCTGGTCTTTGTGATTGGTACACTACAGGCTTCCTCTCAATTCAGGTCTCAGGGTAGTAGGATTGCCTCATCCCTCTCAGCTTCGAATCACCATCCCTGTACTTCTTAGTATGTTACACAAAGTCACAGGGTTTCATCTTTACTGGCTTCATGGATTCTCACTTGTCTTCTTCCACTGAAATAAAAACTCCACACCTGTGCTGTTTGGCTCTATATCCTTGGTGCCTGGAACAAAGCAGTTGATGCTCAGCACATAGGGAAGGAATTAATGGATGGATGATATTACAAGATAAGGAAGCTATAATAGGCAACTGGAAGGACAGGAAGGAATAAGAAGAAAAAAGAGATTGAGAATTAGAAGCACATGGAGAGGGCCAGGGAGGTGGTTCAGCAGGTAAAGGCCATGAACTAGCCACACAAGCCTGATGATACCAGTTCACAACCCGAGTTCATCTCCACCTCCCCACCTCACATATAAAGATGCGATGATTCTCATCTCTAATCTTCTACAGTGAGATGGGAGGTAAAGGCAGGGAAATCACCGAGAAGCTCACCTGCCAGCTAGCTCGAGTATGCAGCATGCAGAAACAGAAGACACCCTGCTTTCTCAACAAGGCGGAAGGAGAGAAACTCCTGACACTTGTCCTCAGCCCTCCATACATGGGCTGCAGAACACACAAACTCATACATGATAAAGGGGGGAGGGTAACAAAGATACAGAGAAAAATTGATGGAATAGGAGCCAGGGAGCAAGGGAGAAAAATGCACAGACATGACTGAAATTCCAAGAATAGAAAACTGTTCAACTTGAAGGAGTAGAAAGTTGGGTCGGGAAAGGGGTGAAGTGGACAGGATGGGAGGTGAGCAGCACAGGTCATGAAGCAGTTTGCAACCCCACTCAGGGGATCTGTGCTTATCCAACAGAACCCAATTAAGGGTTTTAAGCAGGGAGTGATGGGGTCAGATTTGTGTTTAAGAAAGAGCACTGTGGTGGCAGGACAAAGAATGAATTAGAAGAGAGGAGACAGAAGACAAAATTATGTTAGTCGAAAGGAATGGTCAGTGTGGCAGCTTAAACAAAGTGGAGCTAGTGGGGGGGGGGGGGCGCTGTGTTTGTCCAACACTCTCAGGGAAGTGGCAATATATCTGAGTCTGAGATGCCAGTGACTTCAGAGGAGTATATAATGCTGAGCTGGAAGTCACACAGGCCCAGAATTAACTCATCTGTCACTGCAGATTATGTGATCGAGAGCAAGTGAGGTAAGCCATGATTTGCCCAAGTATAAAATGGGAACAATAGTAATCAGCATGCAAATTGATTAACCCACTTCCTGTTGTATATGAAAGCTAAGGAAATCTTTGTTACATTTTTAAGTGTTCTCTGTTACAGCCTTGGGTAGCTCTAATACATGACCCCATGACCTAGCTAGAGACCAGCCTAGACTACATAAGTTCCCCCAAAATATTGCTTTCGAATACAGTGTAGAATTATTAGGCCAAGATAATTAACACTCCATCACCTCTAATATTTAACATATTTCATGGTGGGAACACATGAAGTTTATCCTTGGTAATATTAAACCCCATCATTAGCCATATTCACCATGCCATGCAACTGATCTCCAAAATGAGTCAACTCATTCCTCCCATCACACTGAGGCTTTGAATCCTCCAACTACCATCTTCTCTGTGCTGTCCCCAGTCACTGGAACCTCCATTCTGACCTCTGCTCTTATAAGTTCCATTGCCACATGAACATGACTACACACTATATTATCACCTCCTTTAGATTGGCTCCCCTGTAAAACCAAGGGCCTGCTGTGGTTGTTTTATAAATTCATTCTATTATTTAGTTCTGTTTCACACATAGCTATAAATAGGGTGTGACGTGTGTGTGAATGTGTGTGTGTGTGTGTGTGTGTGTGTGTGTGTGTGTGTGTTGTAATCAGATCAAAATAGTTGGTATAGCCATCATCTGAAATAATATGCTGGAAAGACTCAGAATCCTCTCTACCAGCTATTTTTTTAAAGTATACAATGAATTGTTACCAACCATAGTTATCCCACAGTACTGTAAAACGTTAGATGTAATTTATTTTTATTTTTAATTTTGTGTATGTGTGGGAGGATGGAGGGCAGGTGAGTTTGTACAGATGAGTGTAATGACCACAGAGCACAGAAGGTATCCTATGCCCTGAAGGGGAATTACAGGCAATTGTGAGCAGCTTGGAGTTGGTGCTGGGAATCAAACTCAGTTCCTCTGCAAGAGCAATACATGCTCTTAATTGCTGAGCCATCTCTCCAGTCCTGGAATTACTTCTTATCCAACTCCTAGACATACAGCTGCGCTCTCCATCCCCCAACATCTTCCCAGCATCTGATAGCTGCTATTGTATCTACCACTGCCATGAAATATTCTCTAGCTTCTTCACAGGGGTGAGTACAGGCAGCATTTGTCTTCTCTGACATTTCACTTCGCCATGTTGTTGTAAGTGACAGAATTTCATTCCTTTTTATGGTTGATTAATATTCCTTTGTGTGTAGATACCACATTTACTTTATTCATTCATCAGTGGATATCTAGGTTGACTCCATATCTTGGCTCTTATGAATAGTTCTGCAGTGAACATCAGACTCCAGGTATCTCTTTAACAGACTGATGTCCATTCCTTTGTATATCTACAGTTATGGAATTACTGCATCATATAGAGCCATTTCCAGTTTTTAAAGGAACCAGTTATACTGTTTCCTCTGATGACTGCACCAATTTACATTGCCATCTACAGTGTATACTCACCAGCGTTTGTGTTTTATCTTTAAAAAAAAAGTCATTCAAATTGGGGTGAGATGATACCTACTCTGAATTTTATTTGCATTTCCCTAATGATTTATGATATTTAGCACTTTTCATATACTTGTTAGCCATTTGTGTACCATCTAACATTGTATAATTTGCTCATTTTCATGTGTTTGCTTGTTTAAAGACTTGGCTATGCATCCCTGCCTTGCCTGGAACTAACTGGGAAGTCTAGACTGATCTTGTTCTTGTGTCAATTCTGCCTATGCTGAATTCTGAGTGCCAGAATTACAGGTGTCTACCACCAAGTCCAGCTATTTGCTTATTTTAAATTTGGATTATTTGGGTTGTTTTTGCTGTTGAGTTGTTTGAGTTCATTATGGATCCTGTATAATAACCTTAACCCTTTTCAGAGGAGTGTTTGCAAATACGTTTCTCCTTTCTACAGGCTACCTGTTTATATTCTTTTTATGTCCTGTTATTTCTTTGGCTGCACAGAAGTTCCAAATTTGATGGAATCCATTTGTCACTTGTGCTTTTGGGGCCTACACAAAAGAGTCTTCCCTGAGACCAATATCTAAAGTATTTTCCCTAACTTTTCTTTGAGTTGTTATGTAGTTTGGGGACACCCAAGTCTTTGACCAATCCAGTTTGGATTGATTTCTATAAATGGTGAGAGATATGGGTCCAATTTTATTCTTCTTCATATCAACACCCAGTGTCCCAGCACTGTTTACCAAAGGCAGTGTTCTTGCTTCAGTGCATAGTTTTTGTGCCTGGTTCATATGGTTTGTCAGCTTGACACAATCTGGAATTATCTGGTAGATACACCTCTGGGTGTGGCTGTTTCTAGGGAATTTGTAGACTTGGAATTGAGGCAGGAAGACTCATCCTACTTGCGGCTGGCTTCCCATAATGAAGAAGACTAGTAAGCAAGCAAGCTGAGCATCAGCTGCCTCATGCCTCCGCCACCATGCCTTCTCTGTCATGATGGATTCTACCTTCAAACTGTGAGCCAACACAAACCCCTCATTCCTTAAACTGCTTTCGTCAGATACTTTGTCATAGTTAACAAGAAAAACAAAAAAAAACAAATATAACAAAACTAAAAACTAAAAACAGGGCCTGTGTTGAAAATCAGTTTGCTGTAAATGCATGGAATCATTCCTGTGTTCTCTGTTCTGTTTCATCGCTGTGTGTTGCTTTTTAGGCCAGACCTTGCTATCAGGTTACTATTGTTTCCTACTCTTCAGTTAAACACAGTAATGCTGCTAGTGTTGCCTTTGCTGCTCAAGAGTGCTTTGGCTCCTGAGGGAGAGCATCTGATTATTAACTTGACTTACCTGATTTATGAGCATCTTGGCCACTGTAAAAATCGTATTTCCATTACTGTTAAAAACCTAACACTGTGTTTGCGTTAGTCTCTGTTGTACTGGTTAGCCAGAGTCAGTAAGCTAAACTTAGTTATCCCAAAAAAGAACCAAACACTGACAATGAGCATGAGGCCAAGACCTGCCAAGGAACCCAGCTCAAGAGTGATTGTCTCAGATGTGAGGTTTAGCCTGTTAACAGCACTTTCCAGCTGGGCCATGTATAATCACAAGTTTTAAACATAACACAATCACCCTTCGACATGATAATTCTTCCAATATTTTCTTACTTTTCTTTTACCTTACTTTACTCTCCAAAATTTCCTTCTGTCAGACATCCAGATACAAAGAGAAGTAGCAAGGTTGTTTATAGAACCCAGCCTCAACTAGACCAGAAGAGCCCACACCTGTACATTTGCTGTTTCTGTTTGAATCTGGAGAAAAGGCTGTATCTGCTAGAAACAATATTTTTAGCAATTTAATAGACTCATTTAGAAGTATATATTTTCCAGCAGCCACCCATGCATTGTATTAACTGCACCTCACTGTGACATTATCATACAGGCTTCAGACCTTGGGGACTTTGAAACCTTTTAACACTATGTTTAGTAAACGCTAAACCCTTGGTTGGTGATCTGAGTTCTTCCTGAGTGTGGCTCAGGCAGTTGAGGGGGGGGGGGGGAATGTTTCAGTCATTTGAATGTCAGCTGAAGAGCGTGCACATCACTGTGGCATATCATCAGAGCCCCGGGTCATTTACACTGGTGCCTGTTTTACTTCACAGCCCAGAGCCTTCCCTTAGCTGCTGTCATTCTGACCCTGAGGCTGCCCTTCACAGCCTCCTGACTCCACTCCCAACATCCTCTTTCAAGCTGACACAGAGCAAAGGCTGACCTTGTCTCATCAAGCACTTACCCACACAGACCCAATTAATCTTTGCTTGCCAGTCAATCTCCCACACTGCCCTCCTTGAGTACTGTAGAATTTCACAGTGGGGAGGCTTTGGGCTTCATTTGTTTCCATCTGAGAGGAGCCATGCCTGAACATAGACAGCTGCCCTGTGGAAGGCTGTGAGGACCTCAGAGGACCACAGGTGCCTTCTTGTCAGTGTCAGAGTGTGAGAACTCACCCCCAGTCCTTTCTGTTGCTGCTGGGAGCTTCTTTTTCCCCAAGAATAAAGGTTTTCTACGATAATTAATTAACCAAGCATCACTTTAACAGGTGATGCTCTGATATACAAAGACAGGGTGAAGGGATGGGAAGGATCCTGGGGGTTCCAAGATATTTGAGGCTACTTGGTACCTTCAATATCCCCAAGTAAGAGAACAAGGTGACTGTGGAGTCAATTAACCTGGGCTCATTCACAATGATTAGATAGATCATGTGACCTGCACGCAATAGGCAAAGATTTTACGATAGTGTGTACATTGGTGTGTTATAATTGACAGTGTCTACCAGCTACATGGGTGTGTTATAATGAAGACAAGCACTACTCACTGCCTGTATTAGGCAGAGTTTTCTAGAGGGACACAGCCAGCAATTATAAAAGGTGATATAATCGATTGGCTGGGTGGTCCAACAATGACAGCCTACACCTAAAGAGTCAAAGAACACAGGAGCTGGACACAGTACAAGAGGCCCAGCCTGAAGCTGAAGGCTTGGATATTCCCTGGGAATTTTTTGTGTGAGTTCAAATTTAGCGGTTGAAAAAGCAGCCCTCTGTTCTACCTCAGGTGACGGCAGTCACAATAGACTGCTTAGAATGGATAGAACTTCACCCGATGGCCGACTGCCTCCCTTTTCTATTTTTATTCTGCCTGGGCCTCCAGCCTAGGGGATGGTACTGCCCATATCCAGGTGGCTCTTTTCCCCTCAGCTGCTGTCACACATAACATTCTCTCTGGGAAAAAAAAAACAAACTCACAGACACACCCAGAAGTACATTTTACTAATCTTAGAAGTGTCTATTAACCCATAAACTGACAATTGAGGTTAATCATTATATTATAGTGTGACTTGGGCCACACTCAATTTCACTGAGGCACCCAGAAATAGAACTCAGGAAGAGCTATAAAGTAAGACTCATGGCTTCTACTTTATATATTTATTTATTTAGTTTTTCGAGACAGGGTTTCTCTGTGTAGCTTTGCGCCTGTCCTGGAACTCACTCTGTAGTTCAGGCTGGCCTCGAACTCACAGAGATCTGCCTGCCTCTGCTTCCCGAGTGCTGGGATTAAAGGCGTGCACTACCACCGCCCGGCGGCTTCTACTTTAAATATTCAGAATTTATATAGATCTAGATCCCTTCCAAGGAGAGACTCTCCTACCAGAGGCAGATTATCCAAGGGACTGAGCTACATTTATCCAGATGTATCCAGTTGACAGAAAAAAAAATGATGCATTGATTAGGCAAGATTCTCACTCAAGAGTAGAACGTGAAATGTGGGGCACGGGGTCTGATGAGGAAGAGGGCATTGCCTATAGAATGAGGACAGTTGTTGTCCAGCATACCTTCTGACCCCAGTAACTACATCCCATTTCACATTCCTATGGTTTAGGATATCTGCGGGGGATATGTGGGTCTTGCAGCAAGCAGAACAATGTCCCCATCCTATACAGCTGTCTAAGTTGTAATCCTCAGACTCGGTGGAGATGGGCTGTTAGATGCTAAAGGAAAACTAAGCTTGCAATTGGAATGAAGCTAATTAATCAGCTCACCTGGAGATATGTGGGAAAGTCCTGGATTACCTAAGAGGGCCAGATGTAATTACTAAGATTTTTTTAAAAGAATGTTTTTTATTTATTCTTTGACAGCTTCATATGCGCATACATTGAATCTTGATCATATCTACTCCTAACTCCTTCCCCAACTCCCTCTGGACACTCCCAACCTATGCCTTTCCAACCTTCATGTCCTCTTTTGTTTAAATATTTTTAAAGATTTGTTTATCTTATTTTAACTGTATGTGTATTTTGCCTGCATGCATGTCTGTTCAGTGCCTGTGGAGGGCAATGGAGAGCATCGATGCCCTGGAACTGGAGTAACAGACAGGTGTGAGCTGCCATGTGGGTTCTGGGACCCACATCCAGATCCTTTGAAAGAGCAGCCAGTACTCTTAACCACTTAGCTATTTCTCCAACCCTGTCCTTTTCTTTTTGACAACTAAGATATTTAGAAGTAAAAAAAGGAAGCAGTAGAGGAATTCAAAGGGTTATATGGGAGGCAGTAGACCTTTATTTCTGGCTATGAAGAAACAAGCAGGGTTCACCACTGATGGGATATGGGCATCCTCCAGGAGCTGGTGAAGGTAAGGAGACAGATTCTCCCCTAAAGCACAGAGACGTAACTCAGCTCTGTGAATGCCTTGATTTCAGTCCGGTGAGAACTATGTTAGGTTTTTAACCCATAGAACTTCAAGTTAATGGATTTGCATTGTTCTTAGTTCCAAGGTTTATGAGAATTTCTTGCAGCAGTCATGGAATCTCCACGGGGAGATTCAGAAGAAACCATTCAAACAGGGGCATTTGTCCTAGGCAGTAAGCTAATTTTAAAGCCGCCAAGGATAAGAGCTGCTCATGTCACACCAAAACCTAAAAGCTTCTCAGTCCCCCTTCCCTGGTGGCATGCAGAGTTTGCACCAGACCCCCTGTGACCACAGGGGGTCAGAAGTTGAAGGTGGACAGCCAGCGGACTGGTGACCAAAGGGCATCCATGATGGGAAGTCAAGGTGGAACTTGTCGCAGAACTTTTCGGCTATCACTTCAAAAGAAGAAATAAACACTAAGGGTGTTGTTAAGGATCTGACTAGGCAGCTTTAGAGAAAGAAAAAAAATCACCAAGTGTGTCCTGTATCTCAAGTTTACCTTTATTGTTCCGAAGAATAGCAGGGATCTGGGAGACTGTCATCTTAAGGCACAATGTGTCGAGTTAAAGATGGAGTGGCAGTATTAATGGAATTGCCTTGCTTTAGTGGGTTTAAGGCAAATCCTTAACATTATTTTCCTGCCGTTTTCTAAATTAAATTTATAAGAAATATTATGTATCCCGCTGTGCAAAGTGAAAGCCATATTCTTGTAAAGGGCTTATAATCATATTAAAAAGCTGGAGGGGAAAGTTTGTTCATGCCATCAAAGTCACAGAGTAAAAAATAGAGTCTTACATTGTGTATTTTATAATGGTAATACCTTTTGGGATATATAACACCACAAAGTGCTTCTCTGATATTGTTGCGTTAATCCTCACAACATCCCTGGTGGGGAGGTGTATTTTTATCTCCACTTTGCATATGGGAAAACTGAGGCACAGCTAGTGTCAGCCATTTGCCACGGTTTGCCAGTGGGCTGGCAGCACAGCTTGGGCTGGTACTCTGGGGTCTCAGCCTGCAGACCATTCTCATCCTTCATCAGACAGCGGTCCTTGCTCTAATCTACCTTTCTGCAGGCACAGACGTAGCTCCAGGAGGACTTCAGCATCTCTCAAATTTTATCTTCAAGTTCCTCAAGAAGAAAAAGTGCTATAAATAGATTTTCTGTTAATTCCACTACATGTGCTTAAAATACTTATGAGCAGTCAGTGGGCTGGGGAGGAGGCTGATGTGATGGACTCAGAGCAGCGACATTTTGCAAAGTGAGTAGACAGGTAGATGTTCTGGGAAGGTTCTGAGACAGTTAGGAGAGCGATGGTAGGTCTGAGGCCTAGTAAGGTGGAAGCTCCCCACTGTAGCCTGCCTGCTGATGAGCACATGCTTGCTCTCAGACCAGGAAGTTCCCAGTCTTCTCAGATGTTCTCTTCGTGGGTACCGAGGAAGGTTTGTCTGGAACCTTTCTCTGCAGATTTTACCCTGTTCCTGTATGCTTTAACCCATATGGCCTGCACTAGGCCTGAGCATCTTCAGAGAAACCTTTAGGAACTAAATATAATATTTAGCACCCCATCCTATGTCAAGGAGAAGTAGGTAGACCAAATCCTCTCTGCATATTCCTGAGGTTTTGTGTTTCTGAGTGATACAGAACACACAGACTTGAGCATGTTCCAACAGCAGAAGTGGCTTCAGTTGTATACAGAGCACCTGCTGTGTGCAAGATGAATCTATCTAGCACCCATGTTTTCATTGATATTATCTTGCCCCTTTGTCCATACGAGGAGGATAGGTCATTTGCGCAAGATCACACAACCACACACTTGGCATGGCTGAGATTCAGTTCTGTGCGTAATGGGATTCAAACCTGCTAACTACCACACTACACTTCCTGTACTATTCTGAGGTATGTGAGCCATCTTGTCCTGTGACATACTGACTCATCAATCAGAAATGGCCCTCTCAGCATAGTGATGATCATCATTGCCTGATGGCTTATCACTGTGGTATCTTGCCATCTTGTGTGATGAACACATATACCTTAGTTTTAGGATTTCTTGTCTACTGTCAATCTTCGGAAAAAAGGATTAGAGGCATTGCTTTTAGTTATTTTTGGAACTTTATTTAAAAAAAGGACTGGGGAGGTGGCTCAGAGGGCAAATCACTTGCCAGCCACACAAGCATGAGAGCCTGAGTGTTGTAGCACGAATCTTAAAAAGTCTTATTAATGAAAACAAACCTGAAGCCAGGTATTGGGGTGAACATTGAATGATCAGAGACAGAACAAGCTACAGCTAACCTCACCACGCCAGTTCCTCAGCTGATCCTGTTTCCTCAGACTGGAAGCTTCTGAGTCCTCATCCAAAATGAATCTCAGCTGAACCGCTGCTAAAAGCCTAAAAGCTTAACTAGGCTCTAGTTCCTGGTCCTCATGCCTTAAATACCTTTCTGCTCTTGTTACCATGCCTGGCTGTTTCCAGTGTGGCCTTGAACTCACAGAGATCCAGGCGGATCTCTGCCTCTGGAATGCTAGGATTAAAGGCATGAGTGCCACCATTTTCTGGCCTCTATATCTAATGGCTGTTCTGTTCTCTGACCCCATATAAGTTTATTAGGCTGCACAGTATTTTGGGGAACACAATATCACCACAGAGTGTGGATGCCCATAGCCCACATGAAGCTCTGTAAATTCAGCATTCCTAAGATGAGACGGGAGATAGAAATGGAGACTCTCCAGAAACTCCAGAACCAGCTAGCCTGGCTTATGCAAATGAAAACAAGAGACACTTTTTCAAACAAGGAGCAAAGCAAGGATTGACACTCAAAGGGTGTCCTCTGACCTACACACTTGGACTGTGGTACATGCCTGCATACACACACACACACACACACACACACACACACACACACACACATACACACGAACAGGCACATGCATAACACACAGATACACACACGAACAGGTACATGCATAATACATACATACACATGAACACACACACACACACACACACACACACACACACACACACACACACACATGCATGTTACACATTCATTCCAAACACTTGTTTGGACACATGACTATTTTTTATTGCTGTCTCCTTGCTTTTCAAGAGTGTCTTTAATGAGTTGGAACTGTTCCATTGTTCAGAGATCTGTGTATACAATACAATCAAGCTGACTACAAAGAAGCTAATCTTAAAGAAAAGTTTCTACCAAGGGATTGAGAGAGACAATCGAGATAAGGGGCTTATTTAGTCTGTTTCCCACCTGGACATCATAAGTGATCTTTTATGGCATTACATTCTGTATAGAGGACCAGATCCAACTTCTTTCAAGTCTTTTCCGCTCCTGGGTTGAGGTTTCCCCAGACACAGCAGCATGTTCCCAGTGCAGCCCTCAGGCCCTTTCCTTTGTCATCATCCTTCATTCCACTATCTGCCAGTATTTCCAGGCTGCCACCACCTGGCACTCTCTGCCCAGGCTTCTTCTGGCCAGGCAAATGGGAGGCTAAGAAGGAAGAAATCAACATGTACCAGGGAATCAACACCATGGGAAGAGCCCAGACAATGATGAGTTGGAATTTGCAGATCAGCTTCTCACCTTCTTGGCTTGTTGGGTAGGACAGGTGATGCTGTCTCAACACAAGGCAGCTTTCGTCTCAAAGGAGATGAAAGATAGTTTATACTGGAGCTAAATATGTGTCACCACGGCCCAGGAACACAGACTCAAGTTACTTCCAGTTCTATGTTCCACTGCCGCAAGTTTCATGATATCTCTTTAATAACAAACAAAATCATACACAATACACTTTTCAAATGCGTTGGTGGAAACTTCAGGTAGACAAGTTCCAGCAGGGAAGGGGAACCTGTGCTATAGACTTCAGATGCTATCTGATGACTTGCTTAGCCTTTTGGCTGGTAGAAGCGAGGGGTCTGTCTGTATTTCTGGAAGAGTTTACCTAGTAGTCACAGGGTGTTGAGTCAGATACGGAGGAGGCAAAGAATGGTGACGTGACTAATGGGGCTAAATATAGCCCCAAATAAATAGCAATTAGGCTCTGGACCTGCAACATTCCAACCTCTCCAGAACCACTAATGTTTTAATCAGCTAATTAGCTTTGCAGAAGGTTCAATTAAAGTGTATTTTGTTGTTGTTTTTCTGAGAACTTTCACTTAACTGGATATTATCGCTGAGATGCCGCTACAGGATTTAACAATCACCTGCGAAGTATGCTTCTCTTTTTTTCCCTTGCCTTATTTCTCCACTCCTGCTGATCCTTCTTAGGACAAACCCTGTCAAAAAAATCAAGGTCTATGGGGTTTGGGGAGCCCAACCTAAGCAACCTATGTTTCCTGGGTTTCTGTCACTCCTGTAACATAAAACATTGACCTAAGAATCATGGGGTTGAAGTAGACCTTTCTGGGACTTGGTGCTACAGTTCAGTGACAGACTAGTTGCTTGTCATGTATGAGACCCTGGATTATCCATCTCCAGACTCCAAAGGAAACAATGCAAAACCAGGAAGGAAAGGAGGGGAGGCGAGACCCTTATTAGTTCTTCCAGAGCAGGATGGGCAGGTGCTGTGTTGCATGTCTTGTCCTATCAGCAGTCCTCGGATGTAAAGAGCATCATCCAGGCTAAACTTATCTTGAGATCCTTAATTAGATCTGCCAAGAGTTTTCCCACATAGAGCACATCCACAAGTTGTGGTGTTAGATTACCAGCCCATGTTTTTGTGATTCAGCCCACGACATCATCATCACTAGCATCTCTGGAAAACAGCTTTGCATGACAGCTCAACCATGTGTGTAATGACTGGTAGCTTCTTTTCCCTTGAAAAACAGGTTATTCCACTTTGCTAAATTCTAGTTTCACAAAGATAATCTTCTTACTACGCCTAATATAGTGTCCGAATCAGGATCTCTGTCTCAAACAAGGTAGAAGGTTAGGACAGACTTTCCCTCGTGGGTCCTACTTCTGCCTTTGGAGGTATCTAGGTGCAAGTCAGTTATGACTAAGGAATAGAACTGAGCTGAAAATATTAACTGTCAGAGAAATGTGGAGGCTGTGGTTCAAGTCATTCTTTATGCCCCTACTTTATGCACATATCGGACATTCTGGGAAGTGTGAGAAGACATTGTAGCAGGATAAGATGTACCCATGTGTTAACAACAATGCTCACTATTATGAAAAAGCTACAATACAAAGCAGATGACCAAAGTCAAGAAAGGATTAACAAAACACAGCATGAGTCAGATAACAGAAGATACACTTTGTCATCTCTTCCAATCAATTCTCCACACATAGCCCAAGTTAAATATAAATTTGAGCATGTTCTTTCAGGCTCAGAACTGTATAACAGTAGACCCTCCCAACCTCCTCGCCTCCCACCCCACCTCCCGCACACATGCACATACAAACTGAATTCCTGGTATGTCTTTAAGGCCCCTCCTGGAGTGGCCCATCTGTCTTCATTTCTGGCACATGTGTGCCCTCAATTTCTAAGCAGATACCAGTCACATGAGGCTATGGTGTTAAGCTGCTCAGACCCAACCTGAGTGCTGCCTCAGGGTCTTCCTAAATCACTCCTTAAGCCTAAGATAGTCCCTCCCCAACTTTGATTCTTTGTTTCGATCTGTCTTCAGAGCTCTTTGGAGTCTCTCGTTTAAATTAGTGTCATAAGCACTGAAGAGTTTTTCTTCCTATCTCTTACTTCAGTTTGTGATCATAAAGCCACACGTGCTTATTGTTTGGTGTAGGTCTTTGCCCCGGATCGTGAGATTCACTAGGGTTATTATTTTTCTCAACATCCACACTATATATCACAGTGCTTGCAAAAATATGTGTCTGCATAACAACGCTACTTAGAGGGCAAGCGATTCAGTGAGGGAATGAAGGAGGAAATGGATAAAAGCTTTCCTGAAAGAGGCTTCAGCTGAGGAGGATTTTGAAGAAATGTTTATCATGAGATAGGGAAAAACATCCCAAAGGAGTGAAGAATGTACAAATGTCAAGCTATGGCAACTAATGAATAGAGTTTGGTTTTAATATGAGAGGTTTCTTTTTAATATGAGAAATGCATCTAGGGAATGGGTTGGCAAACTTTCCACATAACTGTCTGGTTTGTAGATACTATAGTCCACTAAAATATGTCATGGCTACTGGACTCTGCAGGTGTACAGTATAAACCACAGATAATATGCAAATAAACGGGCACCAGTGAGAGCCAATGAAATCTTATCTACAAGAACATGTGCTGAGCTGGGCTTCACCCATGGGTTGTAGCTTGCTGACCCCTGGTCAAGGGCACTAGAAGCACTAGAAGCTACTGTAGCACCCTTGCTGCTGAGCTGGTAAGTCAATAATTCATTACATAAATAATAAGCAGTCAAGCAGGATTTGGGGCAAAGAAGGTCTATGGTGAAAGTGTAGTTTTTGGTGTGATGAATCTGGCAGCCTCCTCTGATGAACTAAATGAGAAGAGATAGGAGGCACAGACTCTCCTGCAACCCAAGGAAGAGATGGTGAGAGAAAAGCTGGGCTGCAAGGAGAGGGTGGATATAGATCCATGTTTATACTCGCAGACTTGGATGAATGGTGGGGGTGAGTGAGCAGAGGTGGGGCAGGTGTGGTACTCAAGGGCAGAGTAAAAGATGGCTTGCTTATAGAAACAGAGCAAAGCTGGAAAAGGAAACTAAGTAATCTATACAGCAGGAAACCACAGGAGACAAACAAGGGGAGTTCTAAGAAGGAACTGTGAAACCAGCCCCAAGCAAATCCATTTCCAGAAAGCAAACAAAGCAGGGATTTTTTTGAAACTATAACGATCATACATTAAAATATGGCACATTAAATAGAACACACAACAACATTAGTGAGTGAGCATGGTCTTAGCATCAGCTCTAGTCCCTTTTGTTCAAGATCCTGTATCTCACCAAGAATGTGACAATGAAGAGACTGATTTGTTTGCTTGCTTTTCCTAGGCAGCCTTGCATGCTTCAAATGACCCTGAAGAATTCAATAATCTGTTCATTTGCTAGAGTTTCTCCCTGAGACTCCACTGATGGGAGATTTAATCAGAGCAGTCAGGCCAATGCAGGGGCATTTCCTGTGTTTGCTTGAATGTCCTCATGCCAAAGCACATTATTGTTAAAGATGGAAGGTCTTCGTTTCCATTGGTGACAGTGGCAGTGGTTAATACTACCCTCTTGGCATATGGCAAGACAGTAACTGGTGGCTGAGAGGCAGATGGTTCACTAGCCTTGGTCTGTCCTTCACCTGAAGCCTCCCAACTGCTTGTCATCATCATCTTTAGGTGATCCTTGCATCCCAGGAAGTAGGCTAGAGGGCTGGTGACAAGGCTTGTCCAGCATGCATGAGGTCCTGAGTTCATCTCTAGATAAGAAACAAAGAAGGAAGGAAGGAAGGAAGGAAGGAAGGAAGGAAGGAAGGAAGGAAGGAAGGAAGGAAGGAAGGAAGACATGTAGAAATGTAAGATGTATGTTCTTAAAAGTTCTGAATTCTCCTTGGTCCTGGGAAAGATCTACAGGAAGACTCAGCCAGCAAAGTATGGTTGAGTTAACTGGGTTTTCTATGTCCTGTTGTTAATTCTAAAGATGGGAGGAGAAAGACCATTTACCCAAATCATTATGGTCAAATTAATTAAAGCAAGCAATTAATTAAAGCAAGCATTCTTATTCTTGTACACGAGCTGGGTTTGAGAGGTCAGCAATGGGTGTGAGAAAGAAAAGGCTTTTATACCTCAGTGGTAGGGGGTCTCCAACTGGGGGATTCAGCAGGCAAAGTAGGTGGGATTATAGGAGCAGAATATTGTAAGCCTAGCAAGTTAGTCCTAATGACCTCCTGAAACAAAGACATGGTTGCAAGATGGGCATAATAAGACAGTCATAACAACAGGTAGTCATAGGTAGTCATATAACCTTTTGAAACAAAGATATGGTTGCAAGATGGTTATAAACAACTTTTTGCCATACTTGGACCAGACAGCAGTTAAGGTTCCAGGTGGGACATAGCTAAATCCTTGAGAAACAGAGCTTTAGTCATAAACAGAAATGAATCTAGTTTGTCTTTACTATAAGATGTCTTTAAAGCCTAAGATGGAGGCTGGCTGGTTCTTCACCTGCCTTGAGTCAAAAGGTGTCAGTCCTGACCATAGATTCCCTTGGTTCAGCCAGCAGAGAAATTAGCAGAAGGAAGAGAGCCATGATCCCAAACAACCTTTCTTGGAAGAGACCCAATTTGTTCTCACTTGCTGTTTTCTGTGTTCCTTCCAGGGGCTCTCAGATTTAAACTACTGTTTATTATTTTCTGTGGATTCTCTTTGTGGAAAGATTTAGCATTCTGCATTCCTTTGGAGGAAGAATGAAAACTTCAGTGGCATCTTTGGGGATTTTACAATCAGGAAGTAGAAAATTGTATTTCAAAGCTGAAGCTAATGAGATCATCCTGTAATGGATGGCATGTTAAGGCTCTATGTCTGTGGAAGAGACAGGCAATTTGCCTGCTGCTGTTCTCTGTCACCAGAAAAATGTGGACTTTACGATCTGACAAGGAAAGCTTGCAGCCTAGAACATCTCAGACCTGAAGTCAAAAGCAGCTATTACCAAAACAGGTGACCTGCGCCTGAGTTTCACCAAGGACACCACCTGCTTCCTGTATGCTCCTTGATGAGAATCACAGTCATATATTAAAGTAAAGGTGAGTATAGAAAGAACTACATCTATCAAAGCCAATATTTTAAGAAACATATCAGAAGACTTGATAGAATATATTCTCAGTCTTACAGAAGAACATCCAAGAAGATAGTCAAAAAATTCTCGATAAACAAAGTTAAAAGCAAAGCCAATGACAGAGCACTTACTGGAGCTAACATTAAAAAGAATAATAATCTTTATTACCTGAAACACAACAGCACTAATAATACCAGTAGACAGAGATCCTAGAAATTCATATGGCGATAGATAGGATATGTATATATTATATGAAATGGTAATATTTCTAATCACTAGAGAAGAAACGATTACTTAGTAAAGTAATATGACCACTAGCTGGTCATATTTAAAGACTAGTAAGGTGGATGCATAACCCCATTAATTAGGCCACAATGAATGCAGAGAGTGAGCTTAGAATGGCAAGAGGCTAAACAACAAAAGTATGAGCATTCATCTTTAACAATTGTTTAACAATGGAGCAAGCATCTATGGTTCTTTCTAAGTATGTAAAAAAATAATGGATGATCCAGAATGCATTATTAATTTTTATCCCATGAAATTAAAAAAAAATACACTTAAAAACGGCTATATGGACTCCCAGAGATCCACCCGGGGCCTAGTCATGGATCTCGAGAATGAGGAGGGTTTATATGAGCGAGAATTGTTGAGACCAAGGTTGGATAAAGCACAGGGACAAATAGCCAAATGAATGGAAACACATGAACTATGAACCAATGGCTGAGGGGTCCCCACTGGATCAGGCCCTCCGAATGGGTGAGACAGTTGATTGGCTTGATCTGTTTGGGAGGCATCCAGGCAGTGGGTCCAGATCTTGTGCTCACTGCATGAGTTGGCTGTTTGAAACCTGGGGCCTATGCAGGATTGTTTGGCTCGGCCTGGGAGGAGGGGACTAGACCTACCTGGACTGAGTCTACCAGGTTGACCTCAGTCTGTGGGGAAGGCTTTGCCCTGGAGGAGATGAGAATGGGGGGGGGGGGGGTTGGAGGGAAGGTGAGGGGGACGGGAGGGGGGAGAACAAGGGAATTCGTGGCTGATATGTAGAACTGAATTGTATTGCAAAATAAATTAAAATAAATTAAAAAAAAAAGAATGGTAGTTGAAAAAAAAAGATATGACTTATACTACCCCATAAAAAAAAAAAAAAAACAAAAAAAAACAGCTATATGACCAGTATTTGGAAGATACTGAGAAAGCTAGCAACCAATAGGATTCCGAATTCATGTTGAAGAACAACCTGCTAAAAACAACTAAAAGTTCTAGATTTAAAAAAATCGTCTAAAGGTTTTTAAGTACTCCGCTGAGCTGGACCCAAGTTGAGAAATGTGCAGAGGTCAAAAGCAAAATGAAATCAGGTCTGTGTGTAATGAGGGAGGAAAGAAGTAAATTCCCCTGTGGTGACGTCTGACCAACCTAGGGTGTCTGCTGATAGAGAACTCTTTGAGGGTAGTTGTGCAGAGAGAAAGGGTGTCTTAGTCATGGTTTCTATTACTGTGACAAAGCACCATGGCCAAAAATAACTTGGGGAGGAAAGGGTTGATTTCAGCTAACAACTCTCAGGTCACTCTCCATTACTGAGGTAACTCAGGGCAGGAACTCAAGCAGGAACTTGGAGGCAGGAGCTGATGGTGGAGTGCTGCTCACTGGCTCGCTCAGCCAGCTTTCTTACAGCTCCTGCAACCACTAGCCCAGGTCGCGATACTGCTTGCAGTGGGCTGTGCCCTCCCAAATCATTTATCAATCATGAAAATGTACAGGCTTCTTCACAGGCCAATATGATGAGGGTTATTTCCTCAGCTGGGGCTCCCTCCTCTCAGATCACTCTAGCTTGTGCCAAGTTAACATAAAACTAGCCAGCACAGAGAGGCAGGATAAAGCCAGGGCCTGCCCTTTATTGGGAGGGTTAATGTGAAATAAACTTGATATAGAAAGGGAGAGCAAGGAAACTTGCCTGCAATGGCCTTGGCACTAAGGGGAAAGGGTAACACCTCCCCTGAGGATCTGCAGACCTTGTGGGGCTCTGCAGCCAGAACTCCCACTGTCTAGGGTAGTTAGTCCAAGAAACCTCAAGCTGGCAGCAGCCCCAGGGTACTGGCTACAGCAAGTGCTGTTCTTTGCTAAAACATGCAAATGCAATCTAACCTAACGAATTCTCAACAACAGTGTTCCAAGGAAAAGGAGCTCACTGTCAAGAGAAAGAGAATAAGCACAGAGCCTGCAGATAGAAGCTAGCCAAAGCATAAGATCCAAAACTATCCAACACACAATATAAAATAACATTTAATATGTGTAAGTAAGAACAAGAAGAGCCTAGAAATACAAGAAGGGAAGAAGAGATGATTGGAAACAAGTAAGCAGATTTGGAAAAGAAACAATATAATTCTATAAATGAACCCTAAAATAATTAATATAAAGGACTCAGTGGGTGGGTTAAATGGAAGATTAGACACAGCTGGAAAGAAATTAGTATCCTGGAAGATAGATTGAAAGAAATTATCCAGATACCACATAGAGTGTCAAACAGAAAATTTTAAAGCAATTTAAAAAACATAGAACAGAGACAAAATCTAAAACATATCTGAGAGATGTTCAACATGGGTATATAATAGGAAAGCAATATTTGATAAGACCTGTGGAGACACACCAAAGCTAGCATTCAAAATAGTCAATCTTAAAGGAAAATAAATAAAAACAAAGTCATATTGCTGTGGATATCGCTCTGTATAAATAAAATGCTGATTGGCCAGTAGCCAGGCAGGAAGTATAGGCGGGACAAGCAGAGAAGAGAATTCTGGGGACAGGAAGCCTGAGTCAGGAGATGTTACCAGTTGCCTCCATGAGTACCAACATGTAAGATACTGGTAAGTCATGAGCCATGTGGCAAGGTATAGATTTATAGAAATGGGTTAATTTAAGATAGAAGAATTAGATAACAAGAAGCCTGCCACAGCCATCCAGTTGGTAAGCAATGTAAGTCTCTGTGTGTTTACTCCATTGGGTCTGAGCAGTTGTGGGACTGGAGGGTGAGAGAGATTTGTCCTGACTGTGGGCCATGCAGGACTGGAGAAAACTTCAGCTACATCACATTGACATATGTCATGGTGAAATTGCAGAACTTCAAAGATCAATAAATTTAAAAGCAGCCAGAGACAAAAGTAAGATTGCCATTGAAGAATAGATTTTAGATTGATAAGTGGCATCTCAACAATAATGTAGCTACTGAAATTTGTGCTTATAGAATCTGTAAAGACAAAATCCTTCAATAGTGAGCATGAAATAAGCAAAATATCTTAAGCAGTCAAAAATATTTTAAGGACTTTACCGCCTATAGCTACTAAGGAAAGTTCTGAAAGTAGATGAAAATTGATTCCAGAAATATTTGAGGTAAAAAAGAAACAATAATAAAATATTTGTAAATGTGGGATTAATCTAAGGAAATGTGTGAAAAATAATGGTAATGTCTAATATAAGGAGTTAAAATATCTAAGCAATAATATCAGACAGTTTGTGTGTAAGTTTGGAGGGTCTAATTGCTTTTCAAGGGTTTATTCAGAACATGATTTAGAAGAACTTCAGATTTTTAAATCCTATCAAGATTGCTATGGTAACCATTGAAAGATTAGAGCACAATTTCCAAACTTAAAAGAAAGTAATGGAGTAAGAAAAGTTGGAGGGAGGACTAAAATGCATTAAGGCGACTGTGGATAGCAAAAGCCACAGGTGCCCAAGTCCTTTGGAGAGGGTAGTCTTTTAAAAATAACTTACACACATCCTGATATTTACTTTAAAATGCAAATCATTTCCAGTTTACTTATTATACCTAAATACAATAGAAATGTTATACAAATAACTGCAAAACTGTATTGTTTAGGAAATGACAAGTCTGTAATATTCTGTAGTTCCTTATTTTGAAATGTTTTTAAATTAAATTAATTTTTTTCAAATAAATTTTATTTCTTTGTGTTTCTCTCTCTCTCTCTCTCTCTCTCTCTCTCTCTCTCTCTCTCTCTCTCTCTCTCTCTCTCTCTCTCTGTGTGTGTGTGTGTGTGTGTGTGTGTGTGTGTAAGTCAAAGATTGACATTGGGTGTCTTCCTCACTTATTCTACACTTTATTTTTTGAGGCAGAGTCTTTCATTGAACCTGAAGCCAGCCAATTCATCTAGACTGACTAGCCAGCAAGTCCTGGAGATCCTCCTGTCTCCACCTCCCTAGTTCTAGGATGATGGATTTGCTGGCTATTTTCACGTGGGTGCTGAGAGGCAAACTCACATCCCCATGCTTTCATAGCAAGTACTTTACCAAGTAAGCTATCTCCTCAGCATCTCATTTTAAAATATTCTTGATCCCAGGATAGTTGAACTTGTTGATAAGCAGCAAGCAGGTATAAAAACTCACTACATATGTATATGTATACAGGTACATATGTATGTGTGTTCATATACTTATATATATACATAGATGTGCACAAATGTGTGCATCTCTCTGTATATGTAATAATCAGAAACATAGAAATAATGAATATAAATTTTAGAGAGTCGTGGAGCTGTTCACAAGCTGTGACCATTCAGTCTGGTCACTCCTAGCCTTTGGTAGTAGAGATGACATCAGGATGGACTTGAGTGCATCTCATTGTTGACAGTGGGGCTCAGAGAAGCTAATTGAGGATCAGGTTTCAGTAGCATATTTAGCAGCTGAAGACATGAGTGTTGATCCCAGGACCTTTCTCTGTCTCTCTGGTAGCATTTCTGTTGGGAATCAGGTATGATCCCATAGCAGAACAAGGGATGCTTCACAGATGAGAGAAGACATTTCCAGTGACTGGAAAGATAATGGCTGAGATAACATTTGACATAGAAGATTAAAAGAAAATAATTATTTGTCTAAGAAAAGAACATATCTTTTAAAGTATCTGCCTCTCAAAATGTTAGTAGTGATGATCTTTGTGAATTTCAGGTGATTTTCAGCTTCTTTTCATAACTTTATTATATAATCAGACTTATCTTGTTTCTAATAGGCTGGACACTGTGGGAGTCTAGCTCCCATCTTTTGAAGGGTTCTTAGATGGAGGAGAGAGGAATGAGGAAATATCAGAGAGAAAGAGAGACCTAGACGATGAGAAGAAAGACAGAGACACAGAATAGCTTTGGGACGGCCTGGGTCAATACTCACCAGCCTCATTCTTTATTGAAAAGGGCTTTTTATAATATGCCAAGAGGAGAGGCAAAAGAACTCCTCCTCACAAGATCAAAGTACACTATACAACCAAGTGTAGACACTTCCAAACACCTGGTAACCATGCCTATGTTCAAACCATCCCATTATGCAGCCCTGTTGGCTAAAGCAAAGTCAGATCCTCTGACCTTGAGTAAGTTCTCATTTACCTTCTTAATAATAATATAAAGCACCCCTCATACCCCTCAGATGGACTGTGTCTGTCTTAGGTCACCTTCTACCACTAGACAGCCTTACCCGTCATTGAGATATACTTTCCAACAAGTGTACTCTGTTTTAGGTTGACAGCTAGTAAAAAGGACTTACCCATCTCTGACTACTTGCCTATAGCAGGGGAGAATGTAGAGCTTAACTCTATGTAACTCTGAAGCTGCTTTTCCACTAAGAGATTTCAAATAGTTGGAATAATTATAGCAATACTCCTGCTCCTTATGGCTGCTAGGCCTCCTAGTAAAGGAGTAGAGAATGATAAAGATAGAATGGCCTTTTTGAATGAGTCTAAGATGTCTATAGCAGTCTTAGCTGCACCAAGCTCTTTTTTAAATCAATAAACACCTGATGCAACCACATCAAATAAATCAGTCAACTACTGATTCAACTGCATCAAATCTAAGAACTCCTTAGCATCACCATACCATTATTCATCAACAGGTTAACATAATTCTAGCATGAATATTACTAAACATAATTACAATTCTTACAAACTTACATCTAAAAGCAAACTCTCAATACAACTATTTACACTTTACAAACTTTAGCAAACATCCAAAAGCAATCTTTTAATAGAACTCTTTACAATTTAAAGCAATCTTTTTTTTTTTTTTTTTTTTTTGGTTTTTCGAGACAGGGTTTCTCTGTGTAGCTTTGCGCCTTTCCTGGATCTTGCTCTGTAGACCAGGCTGGCCTTGAACTCACAAAGATCCGCCTGGCTCTGCCTCCCAAGTGCTAAAGCAATCTCTTAATAGAACTATTTTCATTTCTTGCTAACAAAACATAGGATATATTAACCATTAACACAAGTTAACATTATCCATACAAAGAACAAGAAAATTTTTCTTCAAAAATTAAGGAGACTGAGGAATATTAACTTCCCCTTTTCTTTATAATTTTTTAAGCTGCATGTTGAACCTGGGTAGAAAAAACAAATTTCTCTATACCTACACCAAACAGTGCTATTTTTACACAAAAGTTTTATTTCTACATAAAACAGTTCATGAGTCACCATAGTTAATAAAGCACATTAATATGCATACACAAAACAATTCATAAGTCATCACAGTTAAAGTTGTAGGTGAAATCAAAATTGTCTCATTATAATTGAAGCACTCCTGCCCATGCCATTTCTTAAGTCTGAAAAGTTCAAAAAATCCTGTTCTGATACCAGTCTTAAAGTTCCAAATATGAAGAAACCCATAACCAAAAATTTTTGCAGTTCCCCTGAATGCAACATTTCACTTCAAACACCAGTCTCTGAAACTTCACTTTTTGTTACAGCAGCATTTTATGGCAGTCTTACCCTAGAAACGCTGCCTCAGAGAAAAGGTGACTGTCACAGTAACTGAGCTGCTACAGAGCTCTTCAAAAAAAGCTCTCTGTGTAGCTAGCAAACAAAAGCTGCATAGCTTTTTTACAGTCCCAGTCCTGAGGCCCAAGGGCTCTCAACAGCCTCACATTGCAGGAGCTCAAGGAAGGAAACCTGGCTGCTATGAGCTGTGGCTTCATCAGGTCTCATTACCTGCTCTGCTGGCAGCTCCATGCTCAGCCCTCTGGGTCTTGGAAGCCTCTGTGCACTGCCCTGCTTAAACGGCCAAATGCTAACCTCAGAACAGCCTCATGGCTCCAGCTCCCTGCCACTGGGAGTTTGGGCTGCTCCTGGCTTTCAGCATGTCTCCACTGTTCAACCTGAAGCATGGATCTGCCTCACCTCAGCAACTCCAGCACTGCCATTGCAGCTGCTGCTAGGGACTTAGACACTGCTTTTTTCATTGCAGGGAGGATTTCAAAATCTCCACTGCACATGCCACACCTGGGCCCGTTCCACCCAAGCATTCTGTCAGCTAGTAGTTTCCCCGTCGTCTGCAGCACTACTTTCACCATGGTTCTGCTATTGGGGGGATGCTGCCCTGTCTCTGCAGGGACCCCAGTGTCCCTAGAATGGACTCAAACTTGGAGGCTCCTGCTCCCTGGTCCTCCTGGTGTGTGCCCTGTGGGCATCTTTTTCTGGAGGCTCACCATGCAGCTGCCCTCTCAGCTCTCTCTGCGTGCATTCTCCTGAGCATCCCTCAATAGGCTCTGGCCACAGGGGACTCTGGCTCCCTAACAACAGACCTACTACCACTGCTGGGGTCCAAAGTCTCTGCTGCTCTCCAAGCTGGGACCACTGCCTGTCATTTGCCTCTCTTGCTGAACAGCATCTCTACTTGGCTTGTCAAAGTTGCACATAGCCTCAAGCCATGTTCTCTGGCTGGCTGACCACATTCTCCTCACCTTGGCTCTGCCATGGCAGAAAGCATGCAGAACCCCTTGCTGCTTGTCCTAGCTCTCATGTCTGCTTTGGTGGCAGCTTCTGGAGCTTCTGAAGCCACTCAGACTGCTAAGTTTACAGTGGCTGCTAGGTCACAGACACTGCTTTCTGCATCCATGCTCAGGGAAAGCTATTCTACTCTAAATTACTTTATATTAAACCTTTACCATATTCCTAGACCTAATGCCTATATTCTTCACATTCACCAAAACTTTTTAACCAACCTAAACCTAACTTAGTAAATAGACAAAAACAGAGAGAGATATTTGCTGCAGCCTAACTTTAACTACTCTGCTTTATATTTACACTTTATATTTATACCCCTTGTTGGGCACCATCTGTGGGAGTCCAGTTCCCACCTTTCGAAGGGTTCTTTTCTTTTTCTTTTTAAATTTTCATTATTAATAAATTTTCTATTCATTTTACATACCAATCACAGCTCCCCCTCCTCCCTCTTCCCGCCTCCCAGCCTTCCCCCCCAAAATAACCCCCCATTTCTACCTCCTCCAAGTCAAGCTCTCCCATGGAGAGTCAGCAGAGCCAGATATATTCAACTAAGGCCTGTCCAAGGCCCTCCACCCCTCACCAAGGCTGCACAAGGTGTCACACCTCAGGCACTGGGATCCAAAAAGCCTGCTCATACACCAGGGACAGATCCTGATCCCCCTGCCTGTGGGCTTCCCAAACAGTTCATGCTAAACAACTGTTTTGCCTGTCCAGACCCATGGGTACTCCACAGCTATTGGTCCACAGTTCATGGGTTTCCACTAGTTCAGCTGGCTGTCTCTGTACATTTTTCCATCACAATCTTTATGTACCTTGCTTATAGAATTATAGAATCCCTCCTCTCACTCATTGATTGGACTCCTGGAGCTCTGCCTGGCACCCAGCTGTGGATCTCTGTATCTGCTTCCACCAATCACTGGATGAAGGCTCTATGATGACAGTTAGGGTATTCACTAATCTACTGCCTGGAGTAGACCAGGCACCCTTTCAACTATTGCTAGTAGTCTAAGTTGAGGTCATCCTTGTGGATTCCTGGGAACTTCACTAGTACCCTGTTTCTCCCATGATGTCCTCATCTATCATGATATCTCTTTCCTTGCTCTCCAACTCTGTCCCTGTTCCAGCTCAAACTTCCCATTTCCTTATGTTCTCATCCCCCATTCCTTGCCCTCCATTACCCCCACCCCTTGTTTGCTCATGTAGATTTCATCTATTTCTCCTTCATTGGGCTATCTATGTGTCCCTCTTAGGATCTTCCTTGTTAAATAGCTTCTCTGGAGCTGTGGGTTGTAGTCTGGTTATCCTTTGCTTTACAACTAATATCCACTTATGAGTGGGCACATACCATGTTTGTCTTTCTGAGTCTGGGTTACCTCACTCAAGATGATATTTTCTACTTCCATTCATTTGCCTGCAAATTTCATTACATCATTGTTTTTTTACTGATGAGTGTAGCTGGAGTTTTCCTGCCTGGTCCACAGTCAGGACAAATCTCTCTCACCTGCCAGTCCCACAGCCGCTCAAACCCAACCAAGCAAACACAGACACTTATATTGCTTACAAACTGTATGGCCGTGGCAGGCTTCTTGCTAACTGTTCTTACAGCTTAAATTAATCCATTTCCATTAATCTATACCTTGCCACATGGCTCATGGCTTACCGGCATCTTCACATGCTGTTTGTCATCGTCGCGGCTGGCAGTGTCTCTCTGACTCAGCCTTCCACTTCCCAGTTTTATTCTCCTCCTTGTCCCACCTACACTTCCTGCCTAGCCAATGGCCAATCAGTGTTTTATTTATTGACTAATTAGCAACACATTTGCCATACAGAACATCCCACAGCAGATGAGTAGTACTCCATTGTGTATATGCCACATTCTTTATCCATTCTTCGGTTGATGGGCATCTAGGTTGTTCCAGGTTCTGGCTATTACAAATAATGCTGCTATGAACATAGTTGAACATGTGTGATGAGCATTCCTTGGGTATATGCCTGAGAGTGGTATAGCTGGGTCTTGAGGTAGATTGATTCCCAATTTTCTGAGAAACCACCATACTGATTTCCAAAGTGGTTGTACAAGTTTGTATTACCACTAACAGTGTAGGAGTGTTCCCCTTGCTCCACATCTTCTCCAACATAAGCTGTCCTCAGTGTTTTTGATCATAGCCATTCTGACAGGTACAAGATGGTATCTCAGAGTTGTTTTGATTTGCATTTCCCTGATGACTATGGATGTTGAGCAGTTCCTTAAATGTCTTTCAGCCATTTGAGAATCTTCTGTTGAGAATTCTCTATTACTAGAGCTTGAGGTCAGGGATCATGGTGCCTTCAGAGGTTGCTTTATTGTATTCTTTTAGCTGTCCTGGATTTTTTGTTTGTCCATATAAAGTTAAATGTTGTTCTTTCCAAGTCTCTGAAAAATTGTGTTGGGATTTTGATGGGGATTGCATTGAATCTGTAGATTGCTTTTGGTAAGATTGCCAATTTTACTATGTTAATCCTACCTACCCATGAGAATGGGAGATCTTTCCATTTTCTGATATCTTTGATTTTTTCTTTAGATACTTAAAGTTCTTATCATACAGGTCTTTCACTTGCTTAGAATTACCCCAAGGTATTTTATATTATTTGTGGCTATTGTAGAGGGTGAAGTTTCTCTGATTTCTTACTCAGCTCATTTATCATTTGTATATAGGAGGACTACTGATTTTTTTTGAGTTAATCTTGTATCCTGCCTTATCACTGAAGGAGTTTATCAGCTGTAGGAGTTCCCTGGTAGAATTTTTGGGGTCACTTATGTATACAATAATATCATCTGCAAATAGTGAAAGTTTGACTTCTTCCTTTCCAATTTGTATCTCCTTGATCTTCTTTTGTTGTCTTATTGCTCTAGGTAGAACTTCAAGTACTATGTTGAATAAGTATGGGGAGAGTGGACAGCCTTGACTTGCAACTGATTTTAGTGGAATTGTTTTGAGTTTCTCTCCATTTAACTTGATGTTGACTGTTGACTTGCTGTAAATTGCCTTTATTATGTTTAGGTATGTTCCTTGTATTCCTGATCTCTCTAGAATCTTTATCATGAAGGGATGTTAGATTTTGTCATAGGTCTTTTCAGCAACTAATGAGATGATCATGTGGTTTTTCTCTTTCAGTTTGTTTATATAGTGTATTACACTGAAGATTTTCATATGTTGATCCATTCTTGCATCCCTGAAATGAAGCCTACTTGGTCATCGTGGATAATTTTTTCTTATGTGTTCTTGGATTCAGTTTGACAATATTTTATTGAGTATTTTTGCATCAATGTTCATGAGGGAGATTGGTCTGTAATTCTCTTTCATTGTTGAAACTTTGTGTGGTTTGGGTATCAGGGTAACTGTAGCCTCATAAAAATAGTTTAATAATGTTCCTTCTGTTTCTATTGTGTGAAACAATTTAAAGAGTATTGGTATTAGCTCTTCTTTGAAAATCTGGTAGAATTCTGTGCTGAAACCATCTTGTCCTGGGCTTTTTCTTTGGGGGGGGTTGGGAGACTTTTAAGGACTGTTTCTATTTCTTTAGGGGCTATTGCTCTATTTAAATAGTTTATCTGGTCTTATTTTAAATTTGGTATGTGGTACCTATCCAAAAAATTGTCCATTTCTTTCAGATTTTCCAATTTTTTGGAGTACATGTTTTTGAAGTATGAACTGATGATTCTCTGGATTTCCTTGTTGTCTGTTGTTATGTCTCCCTTCTCATTTCTGACTTTGTTAATTTGGATGTTCTCTCTCTGCCTTTTTGTTAATTTGGATAAGGGCTTGTCTATCTTGTTGATTTTTTAAAGAAGCAACTCTTTGTTTCATTGATTCTTTGTATTGTTCTCTTTTATTGATTTCAGCCCTGAACTTGATTATTTCCTGGCATCTATTCCTCCTGGGTGAATTTGCTTCTTTATGTTCTAGAGCTTTCAGGTGTGCTGTTAAGTTGCTAGTGTGAGATTTCTCCATCTTCCTTATGTGGACATTTTGTGCTATGAATTTCCTCTTAGTACTGCTTTCATAGTGTCCCATAAGTTTAGGTATGTTGTAAATTCATTTTCACTGAATTCTAGGAAATCTTTAATTTCTTTCTTTCTTTCTTTCTTTCTTTCTTTCTTTCTTTCTTTCTTTCTTTCTTTCTTTCTTTCTTTCTTCCTTGACTCATTGGTGATTCTGTTGGGTGTTATTCAGCTTCCATGAGATTGTAGGCTTTCTATAATTTTTGTTGCTGTTGAAATCTAACTTTAAGCCATGGTAGTTCGATAAGGCCCAGGAGGTTATCCCAATTTTTTTGTATCTATTGATATTTGCTTTGTGACCAAGCATGGGGTTGATTTTAGAGAAGGTTCCATGGGGTGCTGAGAAGAAGGTATATATTTTTTTTTAGGGTGGAATATTCTGTAGATACCTATTAGGTCCATTTGAGTAATAATGTATTAGTTCCCTTATTTTGCTGTGGGATGGTCTGTATGTCAAATATGTTGCTGATTGGTCAATAAATAAAACACTGATTGGCCAGTAGCCAGACAGGAAGTATAGGCGGGACTAACAGAGAGGAGAATTGAGAGAACAGGAAGGCGGAGGGAGACACTGCCAGCCTCCGCCATGACAAGCAGCATGTGAAGATGCTGGTAAGCCACAAGTCACATGGCAAGGTATAGATTTATAGAAATGAATTAATTTAAGATATAAGAACAGTTAGCAAGAAGCCTGGCATGGCCATACAGTTTGTAAGCAATATAAGTCTCTGTGTTTACTTGGTTGGGTCTGAGCGGCTGTGGGACTGGCGGGTGACAGAAATTTGTCCTGACTGTGGGCCAGGCAGGAAAACTCTAGCTACATTATTTCTTTGTTAAGTTTCTGTCTAGCAGACCTGTCCATTGGTGAGAGTGGGGTATTGAAGTCCCACACTACTAGTATGCGGGGTTTGATGTGTGATTTAAACTTTAGTAATGTTTCTTTTACAAATGTGGGTGCCCTTGTATTTATGGCATAAATTTTCAGAATTGAGACTTCATCTTGGTGGATTTTCCCAGTGATAAATATGTAATGTCCTTCCCAATCTCTTTTGATTGATTTTTAGTTTGAACTCTATTTTATTAGCTATTAAGATAGCTACACCAGCTTGCTTCTTAAGTCCATTTGATTGGAAAGTCTTTTCCCAGCCTTTTACGCTGAAGTAGTGTCTGTCTTTGAAATTGAGGTGTGTTTCTTGTATGCAGCAGAAGGATGGATCCTGTTTTTGTATCCATTCTGTTAGCCTGTGTCTTTTTATAGGTGAATTGAGACCATTGATATTGATGGATAATAATGACCAGTGATTGTTAATTCCTGTTATTTTTGGTGGTAGTGTTGTGTGTTTCCCTTCTTTGGTATTTGTTGGTGTGGGACTATCTGTTGCCTGTGTTTTCATGGGTGTATCTAACTTCCTTAGGTTGGATTTTTCCTTCTAATGCTTCCTGAAGGGCTGGATCTGTGGATAGATATTGTTTAAATTTGGTTTTATCATGGAATATTTTGTTTACTCTGTCTATGTTGATTGAGAGTTTTGCTGGGTATAATAGTCTGGGTTGGCATTCATGATCTCTTAGTGTCTGCATAATGTCTGTCCAGAACCTTCTGGCTTTTAGAGTCTCCATTGAGAAGTCAGGTGTTATTCTTATGGGTCTGCCTTTATATGTTACTTGGCCTTTTTCCTTTGCAGCTCTTAATATTTTTTCTTTATTCTGTATGTTTAGTGGTTTAATTATTATGTGGCAAGGGGACTTTTTTTGATCCAGTCTATTTGGTGTTCTGTAAACTTCTTGTGTCTTCAAAGGCATTTTCTTCTTTAGGTTGGGAAGTTTTCTTCTATGATTTTGTTGAATATATTTTCTGTGCCTTTGAGTTGGCATTCTCCTTCTTCTATCTCTATTATTCTTAGGTTTGGTCTTTTCATGGTGTCCCAAATTTCCTGGATGTTTTGTGTTATGTCTTTGTTGCCTTTAGTGTTTTCTTTGACTAATCAATCTATTTCCTCTATTGTATCTTCAATACCAGAGATTCTCTCTTCCTTCTATTGCATTCTGTTGGTTATGCTGGCATCTGTAGTTCCTGTTCGGTTACTCAGATTTTCCATTTCCAACATTCCCTCAGTTTGTGTCTTCTTATTATTTTGATTTCAGTTTTCAAATCTTGAAGTGTTTGCTTCACCTGTTTAATTGCTTTTTCTTGGCTTTATCTAAGGGATTTATTAATTTCTTCCAATTTTTTGTTTGTCTTTTCCTCAATTTCTTTAAAGGAATTTTTCATTTCCTCTTTAAAGACCTCTATTATTTTCTTAAATTCATTTTTAAGGTTGATTTCTTCTGTTTCTTCTGTGTTGGGATGTTCAGGTCTTGCTGATGTAAAACCACTAGGTTCTGATGGTGCCATATTGGTCTTTAAGTTGTTGACTGTATTTTTGCACTGGCATCTACCCATCTCTTTCTCCACTCAGTGCAAGCAGTGTCTGTGTCTGAGGGAACCTCTCTTGGTCCAAATGATACTCTTGGTCCAATGGGAGCTCCTGGTCTAATTAGGGCTCTTGGTCCAATCAGTGCTGATGGACTCTGTGTCAGAGGGAGCAGCTCTTAGTCCAATTGGCACTGGTGGGCTCTGCCTCAGGGAGCAGTTGCAGTCTCAGAGGTTTTTGAAGGATTCTTAGGTGGAAGAGAGAGGAATGAAGAAATATCAGATAAAAAGAGAGACCTAGGTGATGAGAAGAAAGACAGAGACACAAGATAGCTTCAGGAGGGTCTAGATCAATACCCACCAGCCTTATTCTTTATTGAAAAGGGCTTTTTGTAATACACCAAGGGGAGAGGCAAAAGACCTCCCCCTTGCCATATCAAAGCACACCATACAGTCAAGTATAGACCCTTCCAAATACCTCATAACTACGCCCTTGATCAAATCATCCCATTATGCAGCCCTGCTGGGTAAAGCAAACTCAGATTCTCTGACCCTGAGTAAATTCTCACTAGGAAGCCTCTGTGGGCTCCCACAGGATGTGACCCTTTTGTTATACCCAAAACCAAAGACATGATTCATTGAGGACAAGCTTTTCTAGCACTAACAGCTGTAGGGCCTTGAAGTCTCAAAGCCTAGGATCTGGCCAGGCAGATGCATAGGCTTACAGCAAGCCCTGAGAGCTAGATGCTTGTTGTTCCAGGCAGAAGCAAAGTCTTATGACTGTAGGTACTGAGGGTATATATACGCTTATTGCTCTTGGTTTTAACAGCTAGTGGCCTTTGTACTTGGCAGCTTTTAAAATCCTAGGCATACAGCAGCAGCAGCAGCAGCAGCAGCAGCAGCAGCAGCAGCAGCATTTGCTACTTACGTAGCTCCCAAATGGACCTTGGCTCCTGGGACTATCAGCTCCTACAGCAACTGTATTATAGCTCTGGAACAACTATCAGATAGCTTTGGCACACTTAGTCCTTGACAGCAGCCTGTGTTATAGCTCTCTGGAATTCTTCCAGCAACCCAGGCTCACAGTATCTCATTTCTGGCTATTCACAGCCTCTGATCTCTGCCTTCCTGAGACTACCACCCCCATTCCCTTTTGACCCTGCTGTCTCTGTTGCCTGTCATTTCTACATCAATCTCTGTCTGAAACTCTTCAGTTCCCTCTCATCACTGCGGCTGCTATTACCATCACCACTACCTCTGCTGCTGCTGGAACCTTCATTTTCTACAACCTTTTGCTGCTGTTCAGCTGCTAATTTTGTCATCTCCTCTTTATGTTACAAGCTCAGCCTGCAATGATAAGCATCAAGAAAAGGCAAGAGAAAAAACAAAAAACAAACAAACAGGCCCAAAAATACCTAACAGAAGCTTAACTTAAAAAGTAACCAAACAGCCTTCTATACATAGCCAGAAGAGGACATGAAAATGGGGCTAGTAAAAGGACCATATTTTCACCAATCCTTCTTCTGGACCATGAAGGGAAGACTCCTTTTCTGATCTTGGTGAGAATGGGTATGCAGCTGGGTGTTTGAAAATTTGTGGCTGGGTTAGTACCTTCTTGGACTATACTTTTGTTTTGGCAGCAAGCAGCTGTAGTTGTAGGGTAGTTTCCTTCAGGTTGGTAGCTGCTGGCTGGCACAAGGGCAGTCCAGCTGGTTGCTCAGTTTGTAATCCCTCACTTAAAGTATCCCAGGCTTAGGGAAGGGTTTATTAATGCTATTAATTAAAGAGTCAATGCTTACTTATAGAAAAAACAAGCTTGTATGCTGTGGAATAATCCTCTTGTACATTTTAAAGATTTGTCACTCAAATTGGTTCAATAAAAGGCTGACTGGCCAGTAGTCAGGCAGGAAGTATGGCAGGGCAACCAAACTAAGGATGATGGGAAGGAGAAGGGTGGAGACAAGAGTAGCCAGCCAGCCAGGTGGCAGTGGCACACACCATTAATCCCAGCACTGGGGTGTAGCTGAAGTTTTCTCTAGTCCTGCCCAGCCCCACAGACCCTGCAGTCACTTATAAAATAATCACCCAGAAGCTTATATTAATTAAAACTGCTTGGCCATTAGCTCAGGCCTACCACTGACTACCTCTTACATTTAAACTAACCTATAATTCCTATTTATGCTTAGCCATGTGGCTTGGTACCTTTTCTCAGTTCTGCCTTTACATCTTGCTTTCTTTGTGTCTGGCTGGTGACTCCTGACTCAGCCTTCCTGTTCCCATAATTCTCCTCTCTGCTTACCCCACCTATACTATACTTCCTGCCTGGCTCCTGGGCAATCAGCATTTTATTTATCAACCAAATCAGAGCAACACACATTCACAACATACAGAACGACATCCCCATCACTTAGGAGGCAGAGCCAGGCAGATATCTCTGTGAATTCAAGGCCAGCCTGGTCTACAGTTCGAGATCCAGGAAAGGCACCAAAACTACACAGAGAAACCCTGTCAAAAAAAAAAAAAAAGAGCCAGCCAGATGCAGAGGGAGCAGGAGATGAACACACCATGCAAATAAAGGTACCAGCACATGGCAGAGAGTAAATAAGGAATGTAGGTTAACTTAAAATGTAAGAGCTTGTTAGTAATAAGCCTGAGCTATTGACAGAGCATTTAGAAGTAATATTAAGCCTCCAAGTCAATTATTTGGGAAGTAGCTGCCAGGTATTTGGCAACAGGCAGGCAGGAGAGAAATGTCCAATTACACTTAGGCCTGTTATTAATATGAACAGCACTCAAAAAGTATTTAACTCCTGCTTCATCGCCCCCTCAGTGAGAGCTAGGGCCCTCTGGTATATTTGAAATTGCCTTTAGTTGCCTTAAAGTATTTTTTAACTTTTATTTTCAGATTTATTTCATTTCTGTGTATGATTGTTTTGCCTACATGTATATCCCTGCACCATGTGTGTTCCTGGGTCCAGGACTGGAGCTACCAATGTCTATGAGCAACTCTGTGGGTGCTGGGAACTTAATTTAGGTCCTTTGCAAGAGCAACAAGTGTTCTTAATGGCTTAACCATCTCTCCAGTAGCCTGAAGGTTTTTGTTTGTTTGTTTGTGAGGGGTGGTTACATTTTCTGATGGAATTCTCTATGCAAGTCCGTGCTTTGTAAACTGTAAAGCCCCATCAATGCTATTGTTGCCATTATCTGTTCACATTTAATTTGCCAATCAGTCTCTCCTTAAGTAATAGTTTTATCAAACCAGAAATCTGTAATCCATACTGTCACAGCACATGAGGTCACCTTATACCATAGGACTCATGCATTGTGGGATTTATATGATGATTGACAGGTGTAACTGGTGCAGTACAGAGAAAGAACAGGTTCAGAGAAATGGCTATGGTGGAGAGCACTGGTGTGCGTATAGCATCCCCTCTTTTGAGCACACAGCTGGACTACAATTCTCAGCATTCCTTGTAGAGAAGAGACTAAGTTTTCTTCCAGAGAATGTCAGCATAACTAATGCTTGCTTCTATCACACTAGGCTCTGAACCCCCTGTGGTGCCTCTTCCATGCTCCTTTTTCCTTCCGGCTTGTTGCCTCCCACCCTCCTCTGACCCCTCCCCATTTTCCCACCATCTCTTGGCAGTATACACAAAATCACATGCTGTAACAGTGAAGCTACATCAGCCTGTTAGCCTTGGGGCTCTGTGTGACCTTATGGAGCACTTTTCCCTCCACCTGGTCTGCCTTCCAAAGCTTTCTAGATCACCAGGTGAAGAGGCTACCTTGAGCCTCCAGCCTTTGGGCGTACCGGTTTCTACTCTCTTGCATCCTTTAAGTGAGACACATTCTCAGGAGTTGCTCTTATATAACTCGGGAATGCCATTTATGTCTCTAATGCTTGTTGTAAAGTCCCCTTCAGACAAATCCTCAAATACTGTGTGGTGGTTCACCCATGAATATCAGATTTACCTCATTAGTTAATTTGATCTCCCGGGTGCGAAACTGTTCATCTTTTCACTCAGTGTGAAGCAGAGGCACACTCTGTGGGGTACAGCTCAGATGCCAAAGAGTGGAACAGAGCAGTGTTTTCCACTCGGCCCATTTGGGTTTGTTACAATTATGGACTGGAATGCGATCTGGAGGCTGAAACCACAGTTTTGAAAGCGCAAAAATAGCAGCTAGAAGTCTTATATTTAGTGGAAACCAAAGGTTTCAAATGCCAGTTGCAACAACACGAAAACGGAATAACATGTGCTATTCTGGAACAGGCTGCGGAAATGTGAGAAGCGTTGTTTCCTCCTCCAACAAGCCCTGTGTTGTGACTGCTCTTCTGGAGCTGTGTCAGATGTTCCCCGGGTGCAGCTGAGCCATTCCTGCACATTCCTCGCATCTGACTGCAGAAGCTTTGCGAAGGCCTGTGAATATTTACTAAAGACATGGGAAATGGGCCCTGCAGGGCTTTTGCACGGAGAAATGAATTCCACTTTCTCTTCACTCATCCACCTCTGACAAACATCCCTTCCCCGTGGTGGTCTCTTTATATTTCCTCCTTCCTTTCACTCTCCTTTTGCTAATCCCTTTTTGTTCCTTTCAGTGTAAATCCTGCTACTGTCTCCAGATAATTCCACCCCTCACAACACATTGACCTCTTTAGAAAGATTCAGGGGAAGGGATGTGGGATCAGAAAGAAGGAGGCTGTGAGTTCCTGAGTACTGTGTGCCAACCATACCCCAGGGTTCTTCATCAATGGCTTTAACCAACTTCAGTTAAAAAAATAAAAATAAAAGTAACCAGAGGGGTGCTTGGGAATAGTTGAAAGCGGAAAAATAAAGTGGGGAAACAATATTACATTATAATCTCAAAAAAAATTCTAAATAATCAGAAAATTGCACCTGTAGTGAACATGTATGGGCTTTAATTTTTCTTGTCACAGTTCCCTAAACAATTCAGAATAACAAGTCCACACCAAATTTATACTGTATTCAGTACTATAAATAATCTAGAGATTATTTTAATCATACAGGAGGATGTGTATGAATTTTATGCAAACACTACCCCACCTTATGTAAGGGAGACCAGTACCTATGGGCTTTAATATCTGTTGATGAGATCCTAGAGCCAATCTTCCAGGCTACTGAGAGATGACTGTGTTAATCTTTCTGTGCTTATCATAATGAAATCTAAGCTTTACAATTTTGTATTATTGATCACGAATCTCTTCTACTCTCTTTCCCGGTGGCCCTGTAGCCCTTAACTGAATGGATTGTGAAAATTTAGGGAAGGATTAAGGTTTAGAAATTGTGGCAAAGTTTTGATTTCTGCTGATATTAATTGCGATTCTTACTTACCAGTCTTGTGTGGGGTCATGTTCAAGACCACTAACATAAACAGCTGAGTGTGCACAGAAAAGCCTGTATGATATGAACATTTACCTTTAAATGTGCAGACTACTCCCACTTATCCAGTATTCTGATGTTATGGAGATCATGAAAGAGAGGTTTGGTAACTCTTGCTCATCCTTCACACACCCCTTGAGGCCACATACTCTTAGGGTTAGTTGTCAAGAATCTTGCTTGAAGTAAATCACATTGGAGTCTCTTCCCTAGCACTATAATGGCCGTGGCTCTGCCCAGTATCTTGACTCTCAGTTGAGGAATGTGCTAATTAGTAGGCAATGCCATTTCTCTGTCCTATTGTTCCCTAAGGCCTGAGTTGGGGATTCCATGAGCAGTGAGGGTAGACACAGTCAAGAAGCGAAGCCTGTGAGTTCAGTGTCAGCCCACCAGGAGGCAGCTCCCTGATGGGTGAATCTTGATAGGCAAGGCCCCAAGTCTATAGACACCACCCCCTCCCAATGTCTTTTGTTTCTGATTTGCCTTTACATGTCTGCTGCTGCCATCTTTCTCTTGTATCTGGCATGGTGTGAATGGGTGAGGGGAGAGCCCCACTGCCTGTAATGTAGTGTATTTATCTCATGGAAACATCCCATTCTACTGGGCATTTTTACCTGGGGATTATTATAAAGATAATTTCTTCCTAAGATGTACTGTCTAACTGATCATAATAATGTTAGTTTAAATAGAGTTTTGATGATGAAAAATATAAACAAGGAAGTGTCACACTGCTACAACACATGAGTGTGGTGGTATTGTGTTCCCCAAAATATTGTGTACCTTAATAAACTTATCTGGGGTCAGAGAACAGAAAAGCCACAAGATACTTAGGCTAGAAAATGTTAGCACACGCCTTTAATCCTAGCATTCCAGAGACAGAAATCCCTCTGGATCTCTGTGAGTTCAAGGCCGCATTGGAAACAGCCAGGCATGGTGACTCACGCCTTTAATTCCAGAAAGCAGCCTTTAATCCCAGGGAGTGGTGGTAGAAAGCAGAAAGGTTTATAAGGCGTGAGGACCAGAAACTAGAAGCATTTGCCTGGTTAAGCATTTGCCTGGTTAAGCATTTGCCTGGTTAAGCATTCAGGCTTCTAGCAGCAGTTCAGCTGAGAGCCATTGGGATGAGGACACAGAAGCTTCCAGTCTGAGGAAACAGGACCAAGTGAGGAATTGGCAAGGTGAGATAGCTGTGGCTTGTTCTGTTTCTCTGATCATCCAGTGTTCACCCCAATAACTGGCTTCGGGTTTGATTTTATTAATAAGAACTCTTTAAGATTCCTGCTACACATGAGTTTCTATTGAAGAGCCCTATAGACTGTGGCTTAGGTTAATGATTAAGAAAAACAGTTGAGTCCCAGTTAGCCCAGCTAGCTTAAATTCCTTTAACCTTATTGTTGGCAGATGTGTTCACAGGATTTGGAGTGTATCACAGCTGAAACAAAGCTTTGAAAATAACTTAAAGTTAGACTAAAATGTTTTTGTCAAATAGCTTTGAGGTGAAAAATCCAAGAAGGTAATCTAAAGTTTTAGAAAGGTACATAGTTGAATTCAGAACTCTTTAAGGTCCGGGAACAAAATCAAAGCAGCTCAATTATTACTAGCTAACATACTTCTCTTGCTAGGATTGGTTGATGACCAAAGGTAATGACTAATTACTTGTACCCATTTTTGCCCTCAATCTCCTATAGCGAGAAATCCACAGGGATCTGCTTAAGGAGTATTTGGGAATTTATTAGGATATAAATTGGGGAAAACAACGCACTAAACAGGATAAGGCAAATCTGTTGCAGAGTCCTGGAAGGCTTTTGCCACTTGAATCAGTCCATACTGTCCAAGCCCACGAGGGAGAGAAGAGAGAACGGCATGCGTGCCCCTCAGGTCTTATGCTAGCCCTGAGGCCATGTCCTAGGGGCTGGTACCTCAAGGTCATAGGTGGAACAGGTACCCACTACAACCTCCAGATATTAAAAAAAAAAACAAACAAAAACAAAAAACAAGTGGGCCGGGCGGTGGTGGCGCACGCCTTTAATCCCAGCACTCGGGAGGCAGAGCCAGGCGGATCTCTGTGAGTTCGAGGCCAGCCTGGGCTACCAAGTGAGTTCCAGGAGAGGCGCAAAGCTACACAGAGAAACCCTGTCTCAAAAAACCAAAAAAAAAAAAAAACAAGTGATGGATGGATACGTACCCTAAAGGCTTAAAGTAGAATTGATTGTTTCTGATTTGCCTTTGAACCCTGTGCTGCTGGAGGCTGTCCCCCCAGGCGGCGATAAGCAACTGAGAATCCAAGTCCCAGAGAGAAAATAGGGTCCTCGAGTAGAACTGAGGATATGAGGGGCTTAAGTTTCCGTGGCCCTTTCCTTTGGCTTAAGCCCTCTTGTGGCTGGCAGCCCCCAGGTACTGCCTCCTGGAGCCTCTGCCACGGCTTTCTGCGTTGCCTAGGAGCCTCTCGACACAGCCACGTCACCCACCATCATTTCGTTTGTGACCTTTACAGTTGGTAAATGAGCTTATGGCTTTTTTCTCTCTGTTTCTTTATCCTGATATGAAATAAAGCTTCCCATTAATCACCCCGGAATTCCCGGACACTTAGCTTTGAGTGCCTTTTGTAGTTCTACGCTGTGCCACACCACATGCATTGAGTAGCATGGCCACTCTGCCCTTTCGGAACAAAACCCAGTGTGACATCAGCTTGTTTAGATGAAAGGCCAAGCCTGTTTTGGTAACTTCTGTTCGGCTTATTTGACTTTGGTGAGATCACATTAAAGTTTCATGCTTTCTGGGTATGCAAAATTGATGTAGCATAAATTAGTTTGCTGACGTGTGCTCTTTTTTTTTCTCTATTATTTGAAAATGACTTCTCTGGGAAGCTCCCTAGTGAATACAACTTTGCCTGCATGGATCTTAGGCAAAACACCATTAGTTGGTAGTTTCCGTAAAAGTATACATCTGTGGAGAAGAGGAAGGTTCTCTGAAAAAAAAATCAAAAATGGCTATTTTTACATATCCTTTATTCGTCCTACCATTTCTAAAGAATGTACATTCCACAGTGCTATGGGTGATCTAACGGCACTTTTGTATCAGCCTTGTTAAAAATTAGAGTGACAGACTTAATCTCCCACTCTATAGTTACTTTCTAAAATAAACACATGAAAGCATACAGTGACAGTGCATTGAAGAGAGAGGGGACGTGTTGGCCTTAAATTTCAGGATAATTTAGTGCAGACATATGTCTGTAATAATAAATAATAGATGTTCACCTTGGAATACCTTACATATAGAAATCTTGATGCACTTCTAACAAAAAATGAACTCTCATAATTGAATTATGCATGTTGTTATAAATAACAAAATTTAAGAAGTTTGACACTATGAGTAATTTTCATAATTTTCCTTTCATAGTTGGTTTAACAAAGCATAGATATCCTCCCTTAAATTAAAAAAATTCTTAAGGTTTATGAAAAAGAAATTTGTTTGTGTGTTGTAGAAATAGTATTACCTTGATCTCAGACCTGTTTTGTGTTTCCAAAGCCAAATTTTGTGCTATTTCCCTCTTCAAAGTCTTCATATGTATGTTCGTCTTCTCTGGCACTCTTCCCTGCTGTCTATACCTCTATCAGCCCACTTCTACCCATCTTAGGGTTCAACTTAAGTCACTTCCCAGGACCATGAGCCCCATCAGCTCAACTGACTGCCAGTATGTTCTCCTGAAGTGTGTACCTCCAGTGTTAAACACATGATTCCTACGTGTGTCTTCTGTGTTGGATTATACATCTCTGTGATAGGTACTATACTTGTCTGTGGAGTTTCCCATGGCCGGTATTTAGCACAGAACAAATGGGTTTATGTTATGGGCTGACGTGTGCTCAGCATACAATGGGTTCTTTCATCTCATTGTGATGTTTTTTAATACATACAGGGAGGAGTTGATTGAAGATCGGAGCTGTTAGAACAATCAACAAAGACCATTCTCTGATCTGGATCATCTTTCATTAAACCAATTGCTCTTTAATTACTTTTGACACAATTGAAGACAATTTTATTAAGCTTTATGTTAGGTATTCTACAGGACCCTAAGATATTGGTGGTTCGTAAGAAATAGCTCTTGTGGTGGGGGACGTGTCTCAGTGATGATTGCTGCAGAAAACTGAAGACCAGCGTCCAAATCCCCATCGCCCATAGACAAGGTAAGCGGGTGTGACAGCTACCTGTAATCCCAGTACTCAGGAGACCAGGGATATCTGGGGCAAGCTGGTTAGCTACACTAGCTGGGATTTTTGTGCTCTGGGTTCAACAGAGACCCTGCTTCAAGAAAAACATGAAGAGCGATCAAGGAAGACATCTGTCATCAACCTTGGGCCTCCATATGCACACACAGGTGTGCCCACACACCCATGAAAACACACACACACACACACACACACACACACACACACACACACACACACACACCACTATACACGCATAGCTTTTGTTTTCAATAAGCAAATCAGATAAGGGATATGCATGCCCTTTGACATGTATAAAAAACATATAATATTAGCAACTTTGAATTCTGCAAGGATTAAACTGTAGGACCAAAAAGATGTACAGATAGAAACCTTATAGTGGAGTGCTGAAATGTAAATGGGGCAACCTTGATCTTTAAATTGTTACAAAATTCATTTATTTCTCAGTATTGCCCTGGAATGGAAGAATCAAGGTCACCACAACATAGCTTTTACTGAATCAGTACGATAAGAACGTGAGTTGCCTCTTATTCAAATGACAAAATTCAAATAGTTCTCCAAATACATCATTGTAAGGCCAATAGCTTACTACTAACACCAGGTTACTGCCCTAGGGGTACTTTCACTATAAAAGTCCTTAGCACATTTTAAATGGAGAAAAAAGAGAATACTCAAATTTGTATATTTTCTTTGAGTTCCAGGAAAGGCGCAAAACTACAGAGAAACCCTGTCTCGAAAAACCAACAACAACAACAACAACAAAAAAGGCCCACTTTTTTGTAAAAAGGAAAACATCAGTTTGGGTAGAGTTCCTCCTTGGGTATTAAGCTTCTGTCTTTGTCTGCATTCAGAGAGAAAAGAAAAGGCAAGCCAAGGGGAAAACAAAAATGATGAACATTGTGATTTTACAGAGCCTAACGGATTGGGAAGAACTCATGTCTTGTACAGACAGTGCTTCTGGAAGTCTCTTGAGCCCTTCAGATGGGGAGGGCCTGACAACCTCGTAGACTGTGCAGGAGACACATTCCTAGTGGGAGCTGGGCCAGGGAAGCCGACCAACCTCCCAGGACCCTGGGTGCCTGTCAGAAGTTGGTCTTTTAGATCAACCATGGCAGAAAATACTAACGTTTGCTTACCTTAAATTTATATATGTCAGTATCTGACAATACGAAAATAAATGATAATCAGAGATGACCGTAATTAAAATGAGAAATTCCCCCAATTTTATCTTTAGTTTGTAGATTCATAGCATTTGGGGTTAAAAACAGGGAAATAAAGTGGGGAGAGTCCACTGCAGAGTAACTGCAAGCCTGTATGCCTAGCTGCTTTGTCCTGATCCTATGTTTTCTTCAGAAGGACGTTCAGCCCTGCAGAGAGACAGTGCAGCTCACCATAACAGAGCCCATATTTGGGAACAAGCACATCTGTTAACTTCTTACTAGATGTGTGACTGTGTGTTAGCTACTTGTCTACTTCTATACTGGTAAAATGTGGCTGCAGGACCAATTCCTTGTCATAAGGTTGCAATAAACTTAATAATATCCATCACACGTGTAGGATGCTACCCAGCAAGTATGTGGGCAGCCCACGGTGAGGGCATCACTTACTGCCTTGCTGGATGCTGGGAAAGAGCTACTTCACTGCCCACACACAGGAGGAACCAACCCAGATCTTCAGCAGGTGTTCCATCCTACTAGGCTTTGTGCCTGTCTGGACCACTCCTTCCTTGATTAGGGATGATTTATTTCAGTTACAAGACCTAGTGATAGCACATGAATAAACCAAGACAGTTATTATGTGTCTCAAAGCGATAAGCAAGAGGAAAATGTGATGTCACGAAGGAGGTGATAAGCCCCAAGCCTGGGGTGCCCACTTACGATTCTGTAAAACCACAGAACACAGATGCTAAGGGTGATAAAAATCCTTCAGAGCTCATATATGCCAACCTCTTACCTGAGGAATAGATTGCTTTATCACCCCAATGTCACACATGTGGCCTCCACACATTAAGCTACCTGTGTGAAGAGAGAGGTAGTGGAAAGAGCAAAGAGTCATGGGATTCAATGGGGGCCAAGTCACCTCATGACTCAGGAGAATGGTGTGGGATTCCAAGGAGGTAAGTCTCAGAGAGTCTCCTAAACACTTGCTCTGTAATGTTGAAGAACGGCCTCTCTTATTACCAGGAAGTTATGCATTAAGACGTTTTTTCCTATAAACACTATTACTTTTATCTACTGGCCTTCCCTCCAGCCTCCAGGGACACAATGAGTAAATTTGTTATCTTCTTATTTGAGTCTTGTAAGGACTTGAAGCTGATTCTCCTGTCTCATATCCTTTCCTGTGAACATTTTCAAACTTGTGTGTCCATATTGCTTTGAGTTTACACTTGCAAGGATTATACCTTCCAGCAAAACTCCTCTAATATCATGTCCTTTGTGCTGTTCTTCTCTTATTTCTCTATGTATGTGCCTGACCTCTGTTCCCACATGCTTCCCTCAGTACGCTGTCGGCCCACTAGTTAGTGTGGCTGCTGAAAACGGTCACCATATTCATGCGGTTCCCAGTAAAGGGACCTCATATCCAAATCAATTACAACATCAAACCAAGGCCCACCTGACTCCACATGGCTAAAAACACTATATCGTTTGTGGAAAGCCTGCTATCTGTTCTCTGAGGTTCAAGAAAGGATGAATGAAATGCCCAAACAGTCTTTGTGGATGCATGATATACAAGCCTGAGATTAATCAGCAATGGCTGTTCGGCAGGCCTCACGCAGCTATGAAAGGACCGATCTGTCCCTCAGGAATGGGCCACTAGACAGACCCGCTGGTTGTCTGCTGTGCTTCCAGAGGCTGTGCCAGCAAGGCACTCTTCAAACTGAGAGGGACAAGCTTACTGTGGAGAATAGAAACTCTTTTTTAGTTTGGTTGCGTCTTTCTTCCTGGATCTCTCTGTCCTTTTTTTTTTTTTTTCCCTAATAGAACATTGCAAGGCCTTTTGAGAGTGCTATCTTATCTTGGGTCTGCAAAAGAAACTGAAAAGACTTTGGGTCTGTATATGGGCCACAGCTCTGAAGAGGAAGTGGCTGCTCAGGGGGAGCAGGGTACTGGTAACAAGGAAATTCAAACTACAGATCAGGGCTCGGTTTAAGGGGGGCTTGAATTCCATTTGTTACTTTTCCAATTCTTTATGACTAGGCTTTCAGAAGTAAGTTCAAATGCAAATCTCCTCTTGGGAAGGTCATACTTCATCATTACCTTTCAGTTAATAATATATATAGACAAGGGCAGCCAAAAAGTCTAGCACCACAGAATACTGGAGGTGATCACAATCAGACTGCTTTCCACATGCAGAAACTGGGATACTCACAAGAAACAGTCACCCTGAATCATCCTATGGAAATAGCCTTTGGAGGTCCTTCAGGCATGCCTGCTATTCCCATGTGACACTAATACTTTCATCCTGAACAATGTCCTTGAAGTGTGCCTGTCGCTCTGCAAGTGTGATCTCCTTGGATCCCTTAGACAGAAGCTGTGAAACTTCTCTGGAGAGATGAGCAATGCTATTACAACATCAAAATAAAAAACAAACAAACAAACAAACAAACAACTCCTTTCTGCATAGATTCATGAAGTGCCTGAGAGGTAGCTGTCCCTAGTGGGTGCTAGAAGAAAGCAAGTCACCATTGAAAAAGTAGAGGGTAAGTTGGTACACTTGGTGAATACAAAATGTTTCCTTGACTTTTTGCGCCCCAGGTGTTAAGGACTAGAGCTGGACACTTTGTGAGGAAGTCTTTTTAACCTCTAAGAAGTCTTCAGTGTTCACTTCATAAAGCGAGACACAACATTTAACCTAATGGAGGTAGTAACTGTTCTACAGAAAACAAATGGTGTGACTTTGAGGGCATTTTAACCCACTTTTTTTTCCCTCAAAGAATAAAAAGAAGGTTTGTTTTCTTCAAGTCAGCAATACTTCATCTTGGGAGAGGCTGTGGAAGGAGGAGAGGGTAGCCGACACAAGCTATAATTCAGGAAGGAGATACAAGCAAGGTCAGGCAGGACAGAATGATGTGCGAGATCACGTTAGAAATATCACCAGATTCCTTTGGGAGTTATAAAGGTGCCTTAATTCTTGTCCTTGCCAAGCATCCTGTAATAGTATGACAAGATTTTATTTATTATCACAGTCAAATTGGACTCTTATGCTTTGGCTAGGCCACAGGTGTGGGATGTTAGCCATGGTACTCATAATCATCAGAGTGGCCCTCGTGAGGTCATTAAGGAAAGCAAAGGATCAAGACGAGACCCTCCAAAGAGGATGGCATTTTCTTCAGGCTGGAGAGGCCCCTGTTTGCTTTTATTAGGTACTAGTTGGTTTAACGCTGAAAGAACTCTGCAGTTGTGAACGGAAGGAAGGAAAGAAGTCCTCCATTTAAAGATGAAGCTTCCCTAACTGGCTGGGGACGTTAGTTATGAAGTGTCTTTGTTGCCTCAGTGTGGTGAGAGAATGGCTGACAGACATCTTGAGGCTGGAAAGGAAGCAGTTAGAGGATATATGTATAGAGCATCCCTATTTACTTCACAAATGCTAATTGGAGTAAGACGTAACTTATTCAGTACTCATGGGCAACCATCTGTTGATTATGAAAAGATAAGTTTACTTCATCACTCAGCCATACCTGTGAGAAAGTATACGGACGCATTGAGGAGAAATTAACTGGAGTACACTTATTTGAGAATGTAGACCTGCTCTCAAGAAAGTATTTACTTGAATATTTGTTTTAATCTGTTTAAGCTAATTATTTTCATAGAGCTTCCTAGCACTTGGGATTCATATTTGAATAATATTCAGACCTACTTATATTGTATTAATATCAGATAGATCGTCACCAGAGAGTCATCTTTAACATTCATTTTAGTAACTCATACCTAGAAAATGAGGAGAAAAGAGAAGTTTTCAGAAATAGTTTTAAATATAACACTGAATAAAAATGCCAAGAGAAAAGTGCAAACTCTCAACCTTTCAGTACTGTCAAGAAAAAAAAAAATCTAAGTAACATAATACTTACCAAAATACTTTCAAAGACTGGTGGAGAGGATGTGGGATAACCTGCCCTGAGGAGCTAATCTGATTTGCTTTCCAATCCTCATTCAGAAAGGCCTTCCAAATGAGACATATATATTAATGTAGATCTGTGGGAATATGGAGAATGTTGGCAATATTAATTGAAAGAGGTAGTATCTGGGACTTTGCAAAATACTCTTCCAATATTACATTTGTGTAGGTGTGGTGGTTTGAATAAGAATGGCCTCCATAGGCTCGTATGTTTGAATGTTTGCTCACCAGGGAGAGGCACTATTTAAAAGGATTAGAGAGTGTGGCCTTGTTGGAGGAAGTGTGTCACTGGAGGTGTGCTTTGAAGTTTCAAAAGCCCAAGCCAGGCCAGTGGCTTTCACTTCCTGTTGCCTTCAGATCCAGATCTGGATGCAGCTACCTCTCCAGCACCAGGTCTGCCTTCATATCATCATGCTGATCATGGACTAAACCCCTGAAACTGTAAGGAAGTCCCAATTAAATGCTTCCTTGTATAAGAGTTGCCATGGTCATCATGTCTCATCACAGCAATCGAAACCCTAAATCAGCTGGTGGGTGAGTGAACATATGCTATGGCATGCATGTCAAGGTCGGAGGGTAACTCAGTCCACAATGTCTGTTCTGAGGATAGAACTCCAGTTTGTCAGGTCTGGTGGCAATCACCTTTACCTGCTGAGCCATCTTCTCAGTCTTCAAAACACCTTGTTCATTGCTTGGGGTGTCTATCATTTTTAGGTTTCTTAAAGAAATGAAGATTTAAGTTCTTGCTTCTTGAAGATGCCCAGAGGAAGGCTAATAAAGTAAAACATGTCACTAACAATAGAATTAGCTGAATAGAGAAAAAGAGGCACCAAAGTTAAATTATAGTTACATTGTGACTTTTCATTCCACTTCAGCTCCCCAACCTCCACGGTTGGTTCACAGTCTCCTCATACCCACCATAATGGTTCAAGGTCTGCTTAGGAATAACAAGCTTTTGTGGGGGTGAGGGTCTATCATTTTCAATTTGTGGAGGAAGCTGGATTTCTTCTTGCAGGGCCCTTCAAACTCCATGGGTCTTTGGCAACACCACCCGTTTTGCTGAACAGTGGCTCTACGAACAAAACGTTTGAGCAATTTGGCCCTAGGATGTATTTTAAGAACACTCCTGCCTGGCAAGAACATGTAATAGCTACCATTTAACAAATCACCAGACGAAAATGAATACTGGGTAACTGCCAGCTGTAATTTCTGGACCATAAAACTTTAAATAATTAATATGAAAAGAAAAGAAAGTGAATACTACTTATTTTGAATCCGCCAAGTTAGTAGTTCACATATTAGAACCCAGGACATTTCAGAAGCAACACAAGGTGAAGAAAAGCTTGCTACAGCACCAACCATCAAATATGCCTCTAATACATACATGATTATGCATATGGGGAAACTTGAGATGATGGATATAACAGCTGTCTACACTAGCTAAAATAATTTGGTTGATTAGTAAACTCAGATCCACACTTTTATTTTGATATTTCAAAATAAAAACAAGTTACTCAGGAAAAAAAAATCATTAAGTCATTTTGAAATCTGCTTTTGAGTTGATGTATCTTGTAACTAAAAGGATTTGGAGCAACTTGATAGGAAAATTTGATTTTTTTTTTTTAGTTATGTTAAATTACTGAAATGTCCATTTTCTCACATAGCACCAGATGTTCTTAAATCGACATGACAGTCATATGTGTTTACCATGTACATTCATCTTAGTACATGAATGCAATGGGAAATATGGTATTGATTATCTCTGGAAATATCTGTCATTCATGTTGAAAACATTCAAAACTCTTGTTTCTAAAACCCACATAGAACATCACCAGTGCCAGTAATTACACGATTGTGGACATGACACCAGGATGATTTGCCCCTGTCTAACTATAACTTGTTACCTATTAATCAATCTCCAACCATCCTCTCCTCTCTAATCTTTCTAGCCTCTGGCAACCACTGGTCTCTCAGCTTCTCTGAAACCCTTGTTTTCTGTTTCCATGTGAGATCACGTGGTACTTTTCTTTCTTCGCCTGGCCCATTTCACTTGAACACAATGACCTTCAGTGCTGTGCAAGTCACAAACATCAGGACTTAACCCTTTTCAAAGGCTGACTGTTGAACACTAGGTAGCTTGAGATATTTTGTTCAAATATATGTTTGACCACACTGACCTCAAACTCAAGAGATCCACCTGCCTCTGTCTCTGAGTGCTGGGATTAATGGAATTTGCCACCACTGCCCAGCTGGGATTCTTTTCTAATGAGTGTTTCAAACTTGTTAGCAGTAAGTGATTGCTTTGGACAAATCAACAATTGCTTAATTATCTGTGTTCTAGTAGAATTCATTACACTGCTGTGTGAAAGTGTAGGATAATCTGTCTAGGCTTATCACTATCCTGGGCAGAACATTATTGTTAAGGGTATTGAGCTTTATCAGATTCCAGCTTTGTGTTCTATTATTCATGATTCTGTTGGGAAGCAGATATGAGGATGTATCTGTCTGTGTGTGTGTGTGTGTGTGTGTGTGTGTGTGTGTGTGTGTGTGTGTGTGTACATATGTCTGTTTATGGAGGCTGAGATCCTACTATGTATGAACTGACATAGGAAAATGGGGTATAATTGTAGTCCAAGTTCAAGGGTCTAAGCACAGAAGAGCTGATGTTTGAGAGCCAGATAAAATGGAGTTTGTTTTTTGTTTTATTGTTTGTACCACGAAAAGATTGGATTATGTCCATCACATTGGGAAGAGTAATATTTTATTCAGTTGATATCAAGGCTAACCTTTTCCAGAAGGACTCTTATAGACCTACTCAGAAATTATATGTTACCAGATATCTGGGGAAGCCTTAAGTTGGCATCAAATATTAACTGTCATTACTGCTAATTCAAATGAACAGATTATGCTTAGAAACAAAACCATGGTATCTGTATTTAAAGGTCGCTGCTAAAGTTTTCACGCACAGTTTGGCTAAAGGAGTATTATGGATTTTAAAACCCTAATCATTCCCACAACCCGTAGTTAAGTGGCACATAAAGGAAGGCCCTCCAATAGAAAGTGAATTCTTGAGCAGGCATTCAATCTCTGTGTTTTCCATTTCATCACTCTGGTGTGTTCAGAACCATCTCTTGTCATCCAGGGGTAAGGGGGTGGGAGGGGAAAGATGGGAGGGGGAAAGAGGGAGATGGAGAAGAAGGGGAGAGGTAGAGAGAGCGAGCATGCTGGGGCTGTACTGCCAGGCTCAGGAATTGCTGCTGCTCTGCCTGTCTCGGGAGCCTGGTCTTCTGTTTCAAGACTGTCTGTTCCTCTTACAGACATGCTCTGGGGCTAGCCTGCTCCACTGCCACCTTTCTCTGCCTTCCTCTACCCTTGGGAGTTCTGAGATCCTCACTTCCTTTTCCTTACCAGCTTGCCACTTGTCGCTGCTCAGGTACCTAGTTCTTACCTGTACTTGTGTGCCCAGGTTATCTGCCTTAATTTCCCTGTCTGAAAAGTTCAAGTCTTGGCAAAATCACATCAAAGGAAATACAATAACTTCATTTGATATTTTTTCCCTAATCAAAACAATTCTGCTTTGCTGCCATTCCTCATCTGCTTAAAAAATCTGCTTAAATTCCCTTTCCCTGACTGTTAAGATTTGTTTTCAAGAAAACAAGACTATTTTTTAATATTTATATATATATATATAATATTATATAATGCATACAGTGTTCTGTCTGTATCCCTGCAGGCCAGAAGAGGGCACCAGATTTCATTACAGATGGTTGTGAACCATCATCTGGTTGCTGGGAATTGAACTCAGGACCTCTGGAAGAACAGTCAGTGCTCTTATTCTCTGAGCCATCTCTCTTGCGCCCCCCCACCCCCAAAAGTTAACCAGGGTGAATTGGCACTGTAGGGGTACATATGAAGGGAGCAGGCAAAAGCACCTTGGCCTGCGTACTGCCATTTTGATTTCAGACTCACTTCATTTTACCTATAGGGTGAAATAAAGTTCAACTTTTTAATAGCTGACCTGAGAGGCCAGGGTAGCACCATTATGGGCTTCTCCCAGGCCCAGCCTCAGTTTCAGTTTCTGTTTAGGTCTCAATTTCTATTTCAGGTTCAGTTTCTGATAAGGGAGGTAAGGGAGATATTGCATACCGGGCATGATTCAGCACTTCTAGCCTCAGCCAATCAGAAACATATTAGTGTGGCTGCTGCTTGCTTGGCCAATCATGTTTAGGATGACCTAATCCCCTCCTGGTTGTCTATAAAAGGAGCTTGTGTGCCTCTCTGGGGATTGTCACCATTTTGTTGTGTGGCTGACCCCTGCATGCAGGAATTCTTCTCTCAAGAAATAAATGCTCTTGCTTTTGCATAAAAGGAAAAAAAAAAGAAAGAAAACAAGAATTGCAAGTGGCGGGTAGAATGCTCACTGTATTACCATAGGACCAAATTATTTCCCACATTCTATGGATAATGCTTCTTTGATGTCTATGAGCAGAGCGTGGTTCATAGTACTAATTTATTTTATTAACTTGGAGCTGAAAGGAGGTGGCAATTTAAATAAGGACATCAAACGCAGTAGACCATACCAGAATAGTTCCATATAGCTGCCTTTTACCTGAAAGTTAAAGAGCACTTACTCATTATAAATAATAAAGCACAAGAGATGTTAGACCAGAGTCTGTCTCCATCACATCCACAGAATATGTGCAAGAGAAGAAAGACATATTTTTTTTTTTTAGTGCAAGCAGCAAGTTTATTTTCTGTGATAAGGAATTAACAAAGGAATGACGACAAATGAGGTACAATCTAAACATTTGCATATGGAAACTTTCCTTGAAACACTCAGATTATTGTTACAATTATTGATTGTCAACTTAAAGAAATTGAAATCCTGAGATTGTTCAAAATAAAAATTTCTTTCTTGGGAAATTTCAGAATGGTAATTTTATTCCAGAGCCATAATTAGCGAGGGTAAAAGTATTCTCTTGGCTAAGACCAAGAGCTTGGGGCAGTACTGTGATACTGCGTACATTCCAACTTTATATTTCTACTTTGCAAAAGGTACGTGCATTTTGCAAAGAAAGTGCATATATTCCTACTGTACCCTTTTTGGAAATGTGTGGAGTTATTATGAATCAACACTGATGATAATGAGTGTACTGGTCACTACACTTGATAACACAGTTATATGTTTTTGATGCTGTACTGAAAACATTTGGGCTATACAGATAGCAAATATGGAATACATATGGACAGATACCAAGTCTTCACCTTAATGATCTTTCATTAATGTTGAAGTGGCAAATATTAAGACTTAGAAGGACGTCATTGTCTTAAAGACACACTGTTGAACACATGACTGCCTCCTTGCTCTCTAAAGCAACTTATATAATTTAACCAGCAAATACAGAATAGATAAGTATCAGGACACAAAAAAAGCATTAAAGCCCATTACAATCTTGAATAAGCCAAAACTTCAAGTACATAGAAAAGCATTGCAATCATGTATTTAGCTTTATTCCTCTAATATATATCATAATTTAAAACTATATAAAGTCACATAAAAGCAACTTTTCAAGTGTTACAGCTGAAAGCATGGCTTTGTGCTTGGCTTAATCATTTTTTTAACCAGTTTAATTTATAAAGCTCGTAATCTTGCCAGCAGGGCTTCAACTTCAGGGACGGATTCGCTTTTAGAAACAGAGCCAAGAAGTTCCATTTCCTTTTTTCTGTTGCTTTCTGTATTACAGGCTTCCTTCTCAACTGCCTTGATCCTCCCTGTAGACTCATGAGTGTCTAGATTATAATTAAGCTCCTTGGCGACTGGAGTCCTGGTGGAGTTGCCATTGATACTGTGGTGTGGACGTGACCCTTCTGTCAACTGTACTTTCTGGTTTTCTACAGTAAGAAAAAAAGAAACATGAAACTTGTCAGTGTGGAAACCAAGGTCCAGGTATGTTATAAAACATAGATTTAATAATTCTCAATAAATAAATCCTCTTGGAGAGACTCAAAGTAGTCAGAAGAAAGACAGACATAAAGTTAACATGTATAGGTTAAGAATCAATTAAATTATAGAAGACAATTGCTTATTTTCTTCTTTTATGCTGAAATACCTGTGGGCAGGACATTATCAGAGTTTTGTCTTATGCTTCATTCAGGATTTGGGTCAAACACAAATGAAATGGAGAAGCCTTCTCTAACCATTTCAGATGGGCCTTATCTTGATCCTCCCCACCCCAGTGTTCCTTCCCCCCATCTTTTCCCTCCTAGCATCATGGCAAGCACATGTACCATATGTCTGTTTACTTGTCCACTGGGTGTCTTTTCACTAGAACGTATGGTCCACAGAGAAGGAACTTTACTTTAAACTGTGTAGTTTCAGTATCTATAATAGCCCTGGGTAAACTAAGTGTTCAATAAACACACCGGGTAAATAAACAGTCCGCACAGATTATGACCCAACGGAAGAGGAACAATTACACTAAGATTTTCCTTTTGAACAAAAGTAAGGAAGATTATCCTACGAAGTTGAAAAGTTAAAAAACATCCCTTAAAAGAAATAATAAAGTTGTCAGGCAAATTGTATTTTCTAGCAAACCACAATTACATAATTTTGTCATAACAAAATTGAGTGGAATATCTACATCTACTTATATATACATGCACCCATACACACATACATACTGGCAAGTGGTTACGATCTTGACTCCATAATAGGAAGTGATTAAATGGTGCTGGCTGATTAATTTTCTCAAAGAGACCTAAAATTTCATCTAATTAACTGACTCTCACACTGTACAACCTTATGAGTGACTCTCTCATACTTTTAAAAAGCAGATAGCCTCAATATTCATGTAACCTTGAACAGGGTTTGAAAATGGCTCCAACAAACTTGACATGACATTTAAAGTTTTTTGGTTATTCGCTGAGAGATGTTCCATTATCCCAATAGTAATGACTTTGGAGCACAAGCAGTCACTCATGACAGTGTGTTTTATGTGAGCGCTGAAAATTCCAACCGAAAACAGCTTGTACATTAAAAAGGTGGCTGCTGAAGATATTTACTGCACTGTCATTTCCTGACCAGGGGCTTCCAGTGATGGATGAGGATTTTACACAGTTTCTTGGACAATCTCTACAAATTTTAGAAGTATGATCAGCTTTTAGCTGTTGGAAGAAAATAAATACACTTTTCTTATCACTTTCTCTATCAGGTAGGCAATTGTTACTCAAAAATCAAAATCTAGCAGAGCAGTGATTTTTTTTTTTCCCTGAGAGGAGTTTATGTGCCGCAGCTCATAGTGCACACTCTGTGCCTGCAGCAAAGAAGACACAGGCCTGGTGGTTCTGCAGTTCCCATGGCCACATAAATTAATTTTATCTTGAATCCACCATCTTCCCCCAAAACGTATGTGGAAAGTACATTTGTAGCTAAGTGCTGATTTTTCAGTCAGTGTACTGCCCATTCCCAAATCTTTCTATCATCCCTGGTCATTTGATGTCTTCTTGTATACTACTCCATAATGAGACTTCCAACAAACAAGGTTAAGTTTTTACTGGGCAATGCTAGTTAAAAATCTTAGATTACTGAGATTACACTGGCAAGAATATAGATCTGGAATATAAGAAAATAATACATAAAGTTTCACAGCTTCTACAGCTATATTCAATCAAGGCCATTTCTGTATGTGGAAAAGTAAAAATAAAAAATAACGTGGGATTTTAGGTAGACATGGTATGAAATCTGATCATTAGATGGATAGTTCAATAACCTTGAGTCTTAAATTCCAATAATAAATCTCAAAAAGTAGATGTGAGGATAAAAGGACACAATCTGGGTGGCTACTATATGGTGATACTTACTGTCTAGTAAGAGTTACTCTTGCTGTGATGAAACACCATGACCAAAGCAACTTGGGGAGGAAAGGCTTTATTTGGCTTACACTTCCACATCACTGTTCAGCACTGAAGGAAGCTAGGACAGGAACTCACAGTGGACAGGAAACTGGAGGCAGGAGCTGATACCAATGCTGTGGTGTGGCACTGCTTACTGGCTTGCTCCTCATGGCTTGCTTAGCCTGCTTTCTTATAGAACTCAGGACCACCAGCAGAAGGGACGGCATTATCCACTATGGGCTAGGCCCTCCTCCATCATTAATCAAGAAGATGCCCGCCAGCTAGATCTTATGGAGACATTTTCTCAATTGAGGTTCCCTCTTTTCAGATGACTCTAGCCTGTGTCAAGTTGACATAAAACTAGCTAGCATGCTTATCGGTTCCCCTTTTTTCAAAACCTACAGGAGGAGCAGTTCCTCTGTCACAAGGATTTAGGGTTTAAGTGGAGGCTCTGACCTGACTTTCCAGGGCTTAGCAGAGAGGGCTGAAATACTATCTTACGAACATCCTGGATTTATTAAGCAGCACATTAACTTACAAAAAAAAAATTGTTGCACCTTAAATATCACCACCATGTTACAGACTGAGGAGGAAAAGCAAAAAGAAGTTTGGTCATGAGCTTAGATTAGTTATTAAGTAAGTCAGTGGCAGAAGCCAGACACTGTATTAGGAGACACTGGAGCTGTCTTAGACAAAGCTGAACACCTTTTTGCCACAGAAAAATGCTAAGTAATTCAAAGCTGAGTTTCCCAATAATGGTGCCCTGAATCCTCACAAGAGCTTCGTAAAGCAGAGATACAGACAGAAACTGCCTTCTCAGAGTATGGTTAAAGTCACGACGTCATCCCTTTCTGTACTGGTTTCAATTAAATTAATGACTATGAATTTTAAACATGACCTCAATCCATTGCAGTATCTGAATTCATTTATCCTTCCATTTTCCTAGACAACCATTTCACACCCTTTCTTCTCTTTTCAAACCTCCAGCATGTCTGTCCACTATCAATTGGGACCTTCATACAAATAAAACATAACAAAACTTTCACTGGAAGCTCCCTTAACATCGAGTATCTACCTATACCTTCCTTCCTGTTAGGATGGATCAACATCCTGCCCTGCTGAGAACAGCCTGGAAGGCCTCACTCCTGCTGTGGTATTGACAGCCATCCCTTTGGCAGCTACACTTGCCCTATTGAACTGTCAAGGTTTAGTCCTCCCTGGGATCATTCCTGTTCCAGCTAGTTTTATGTCAACTTGACACAAGCGAGTCATTAGAAAGGAGGGAAAGGATCGTATGCTTCCATAAGATCCAGCTGTAGAGCATTTTTTTTTTTTTTTAAATTAATGACGCCTCAGCCCATTGTGTGTGGTGCCATCCCTGGGCTGGTGATCCTGGGTTCTAAAAGAGAACAGACTGAGCAAGCCAGTAAGCAGCACTCCTGCATAGCCTCTGCATTAGCTTCTGCCTCCAGGTTCCTGCCCAGTTTGAGTTCCTGCCTTGTCTTCCTTCGGTGACAGACTACAGTGCGGAAGTGTGAGCCAAATAAACCCTTTCCTCCCCAACTTGTTATTTGGTCCATGGTGTTTCACTGCAGCAACAGAAACACTAACTAAGACAATTCCCCTCAGTATGCAAGTTTGTTGTGCTAACTCAAAACTGGAGAAAGAAATTTCCATTTGTTTTCACTTCTGCCCCAGCTACACTCACAGTGCTTGGTTCCTTTCAGGAAAAAAAAAATCCTTTGAAGGAACCAGGTTCTTGTCTCTATTCTTCCCATCCACTTTCCTCTTGAGCTCACACTCATGCTTTTGACATTTTACTCTTCTCAAACAGTTTCTGTGAAAGTCACCAGTGGACTGTGTGTTGAGAAAAAAGGAGGACAACAGCTTTTTAGGATCTCTGCCTACCAGACTGCAGTTGAAGTGTCCAGCATAGCCCTGGGGTGTTTCTTTTAGTGCTTTGGTGTTTGAACTTCTCTGGAGGCTTATGTCAATAACAACTGGGCCAATGCAAGGAAGAACATTTAGATCCTTTTAAGAAACTCAAAATGGCCATGGGTTTGCCATTTGGGATAAGATGATAAGAGAATAGCATGGTACTTGACGCCTCTGTGGTTTCAGAAATAAACACTTTAATAGGAAGCAATGGGTAAGATGGTATGAAAAAGGAAGATGCCTGTTTACAGACTACTGGAAAATACAAAAGTGCACAAAGCACCTGAAGAGGAAGAGATTGTAGTCCTGTTAGCCGTTCCTCGATAACTTTTCACTCTCAGAACCCATATTCTCGTCTCTGCACCCTAACAGCCCCCATCCTGGTTCTTACTTTTCCATTTGCATTACATTTTTAAATAGTTGACTTTCAAACAACACAGGGGAGGCAGTACTGTAAGTTAGAACACATAGATTTGCAGAGGCATAAGTAAAGCATAACTTGATGTGGGAGGCCTCCGTCCTTCACATGTGCAGTTAGATGGCTATAAATACAATAAGGCATACTTGGACATACAGACTCAATTAAAGGTGAGGCTGGTGCTGCAATAAAAATAGAAGCATTCTATTTATCCTCCATAGAAATCTTTGCCAACACACATTTTATACTGGATACTGAATGTACTAAGGCAAAAGAAGATTACTGCTTCATTTTCTAAACGGAGTACTTTTGTACAATTTTATGAATCAAATCCTGGGCTTTCCTTTTTTTTCTTTAAAACATTACAATTGATGTCTGTGTATGATATGTCCAGGACCCCTGCCAATACTCAGGGCCACTGGTAATGGCAGCACAGATAGGGAAAGAGCCAGCTACTATTCTTAGTACCAAACTCCTAAGGGATCCAATCCAAATATCATATATTTGTGTAACCCTGGAAATAAGCAGGGTAAGAATGCATCGTATTTTGCTTTAAAATAGGAAGACTCACTAATTTCAATTTAACTCTCCATATGATTCTTACTATAAGTGAATCAGGGAGCCCACCATAGCTTTACTTTTCCCTGTGAATTCAAAGTTGGACTGTTGGAAAGCTGAATCAACCTTAAATGCAGAGAGCCCACTGGACATAAACGTAAGAATCAAGGCTGTACACAATACCCAATGTTGGGTTCCATATGGTGTTTGCAGAATACAGATTTAAATGATAACAATATTTGAAAACCTCCAACACCCTGCACTAACATTCCCATTGCTTCCCCAGAAACACAAAGACATAGGAATGTAGCACAAATTTCTAAAAGGTCTTATTAATAAAAACAAACCCTGTGCCAGGTATTGGGGTGAATGCTGAGAGATCATAGAAGCAGAACAAGCCATAGCTAACCTCACCTCGCTAATTCCTCAGCTGATCTTGTTTCCTCAAACTAGAAGCCTCTGTGTCGTCATCCGAATGGATCTCAGCTGAACTGCTGCTAAAAGCCTAAAAGCTTAACAAACTTAGTTCCTGGTCCTCACATCTTATATACCTTTCTGCTTCCTGCCATCACTTCCTGAGATTAAAGGTGTGTGTTACCATGCCTGGTGGTTTCCACTGTGGCCTTGATCTCACGGACGGATCTCTGCCTCCCAAGCGATAGGATTAAAGGTGTGTCCCACCATTTTCTGGCCTCTATGTCTGTCTAGTGGCTGTTCTGTTCTCTGACCCCAGATAAGTTTATTAGGGTGACAACATATTGGGGGACACAATATCACCACATAGGAATCTAGGAAAGATGCTGGCAAACACACACACACACACACACACACACACTTTGGCATCTAAATGAGGAAGTATTTCAGCCAACATATTGGTGGAAGACCCTAGGGGGAACCCTCCCCATTGCAGCTAATACTAGTTATGGTTCAGAGAGGCTCCTTCCTCTAAAGCAGTATCCTTCCTCTATCACACCATGGTTCTAATGGGCACTGGCTTCTTAGGATTGCCAGCGCTCTGATGAGAAATGAAATTGAGCTTCTACCTTTTTTTTTTTTTTTTTTTTTTTTTGGTTTTTCGAGACAGGGTTTCTCTGTGTAGCTTTGCGCCTTTCCTGGGACTCACTTGGTAGCCCAGGCTGGCCTCGAACTCACAGAGATCCGCCTGGCTCTGCCTCCCGAGTGCTGGGATTAAAGGCGTGCGCCACCACCGCCCGGCGAGCTTCTACCTTTTGTGGCTGATGGCAAGCCTGTGGCAGTTTTGACTAGAGAAGGAATGCAGAACGCTGGGGTCCCAACATGACTTCAGTGATTTCCAATCTTCTGGAAATTTGGTGTCTTTTTACAGTTCTTTACCTGTGCTCCTGACGATTGCTTTGACCTACTAAGTAGCTGTGTTGTTTCACCTCAACGGCAGCTTTATTAGGGGACAAGGAGTGAATAATCCATAAATATCATTTTTAAGGCACCACTGGGTATGCACAACTGTAAAGTATGTGACAAATATATGTTTTTAATCTATGCAATAACTAAAGTAAGTGCTGGCCGTCAGCAGTCCGTATCTCCTGGGATTTCTTTACTGTTGATACACTGACACTATGGACAGTTGTCTCCCCTTAGTGTCATTTTGTTCTTTGACTCTCTCTCTCTCTCTCTCTGTCTCTGTCTCTCTCTCTCTCACACACACACACATTTATAAGTATATAGAATATATATAGAAAACACACACACAATGATAGATGTGTAAAAAGTCATTTTATATCGCTAAAATCTTCAAAAGTACCAAGTAAGTCATTAGAAACCAATTGTGTAAAAGCATAAACAGCTTAGCAGAGTGCACTCCCCCTTCAAACAGTAAAGGTATCTCTGGATCCTAAGCTAGTATGGCGTTTGTCACAGCTCGTTATACACAGTCAGCCTTGCTCATCTCACCATCTGGTAAAGGAAAGTGCAAAGGCAGCACAGTTGCCCTGCCGATCTCAGTAACGGGCAGGCAGGAAGTGAGCGGATGATGGAAGGAATCTTCTAAGGGTCTGGGGTCAGTAAAGGAAGCCCAGCCCCTTTCCCTTAAAGACATTGGCAACGGCAAGGCCCCATCCTGCCGCTTCCCTTGCTGTGAGGCCATGGGTTGGGATCCCTTTCCACATCTGCTTTCCTATTGCTCAGATCTTAGTAATCCTATTTTGGTTTTCATCCTCCTTTACCGAAACTATTCCCTAAGAGTACCCAAGGCCTCAGGGTTCTGACACTCAACTGAACTGTCTCTTGCCTCATTTTCCCTCTACATTATGGAACAGGTGTAATAATGGCTTTGCCTGGTTTTTGTTCCAGTTCCTGGGAGGTGGCCTTTCAGCCTCTGGAATCATTACCTATGGTAAGACTCCTAGACCTACAGGGTTGACAAAACAGTTGGTAAGTTATGCTAATTAGGTGATTCATGGTGAGGCCCTAGACAGCTTGTAGTCATGAACGATGCAGGATGGGGTTAGTCAGGCCAACCCATGTGACTGGAAGGATAAGGCTTGAGGTGAGCAATACCAGCCTATTCTCTAAGGATGGCAAGGGCCGTTTCAATTCAGTTTTGTGGTCAATGATTGAACTAGTTACATGTAAATAATGAAGCCTTAAATTAAACTAAGGGTGCCTAACTTCATTGAGTTTTCTTGTTTGACAATATATTTGTCCGCCCGTATTCATGGGAAATGCTATAGTGTTTCCTATAACCTATACAAACCCTTCCATGTATTTTAAATCCTCTCTAATTACTTGTAATGGAGATGTATATACAATTCACCATTCTTTAATGTGTGTGTGTTAGGTGGTTGAGGAAGTATGGAAATAATTTACCCTGAAGAGTAAGCATGTGGAGAAGAGAGGGCAGCTTTGGGATTTGAGTCTCTCCTTTCACTTTTTTGTGGGTTCTTGGGCTCAAACTCAGGGCCGTGGGCTTGACGGCCCAGTTTACCTGCTGCGCCATCTCATGGACCCCGTATATTTGAGTCTTATAAAAACCCCTGTGACAAAGGTGATATATTTATGTGTTGACCCCAGTTTACACTTGAAGATGAGGAATCAGAAAACGCCCTCAGGCAAGGCTAGAGAAGAACTCAATCCATTGCACTCCTGGTTGAAACAGTCTACTGTGATAACGCCCCTCTACACACTGACTGAGACATCCTCCTGTTCTGACTCCTGCATGCTGGGATAACAGGTGTGCACCACTGTGTGTGGCCTTCTGTTTTATTTGTTTTCAGGTCTTCTTTGGCCGTTTCTTCCACCTTCTCCAATGAACTCTTTTAAGCAACCAAATTTCTGTGTTCGTTTCTCACAATTAGGTCCTTGGGCTGCTTCTCTGCCAAGCCTGCTTTCTCTCATCCAAGGCTCAAACATTTCTTTTCAGAAGACTATGGGTTTTGATTTCCATCCCTGACAAGAGAGCTTCAGTGCTGTCCACTATGGCACCTCTACACATTTCAACACAAGCACTCTAACACAATTTCAAGGTTGAGTATACATACTCAATCCAAACTCTCACAAGCAAAGCATCCTCCTCTTCCTTTTAGTCTAGGGAGCCCGACTACCGTCTTTGTTTACTAGTCCTACTGTTACAGCTATCCAGGGCCAGCATGTTTGTGATCAGTGACATGTGGCTTGGTAGGCACTATGTATTTCTAAAACTGCCTGTCAGGGAGTAGACGGTAACAATTTGATCAGTTGCCATTGGGTTTTGTGAGGAAAAGTTCTGAGAAATAGCAGGATGAGGCTGGACAGTATAATAATTAACAACAAAATACACATTTGAAAAATCCTTTAGATTTTTAGTGTGTGTGTGTGTGTGTGTGTGTGTGTGTGTGTGTGTGTTTTAGCCCTAAATGATACGCATTAACACATCCATGATATTGAAAAAGAAACTGAGGTTTAGCGAAGCTCATGTGCTGCCAAGTCCATACAATGTTTGCCATTTGTTTCTGGAGAATTCCATCTAAATCTTAGGGCCCTTTGTTTTTGGAGGTCACAGCAAACACATACTTAGAACTGGAAGAACACTTACTAAGCTGAAGGGTGGCAGGGAGGCTGAGTTTCTGTGGGAATCACTCGGGTGCTACAATGGAAAATGACCAGTCAAATAAATACTTAGGAAGCTATTTTTCAGAAGTCATTTTTATAAGTACTATCTATATTTTACATACTTTCTAATTCCACATCAAATATTTCAGACGCACAGATGTTTTTTCTGAATGGGTAACTTGGGTATTTCTATTCCATTTCATTTTGATTTATAGAATCATGTAGTGCCGAATTGTGTAATCTTTGGATTGGAAAGACCTTCGTCACTTGGCAGAACCACCTATCCAATGTTTAAATTCCATTTGCTCAGCACTGAAAACAGTTTGCTTAAGATTGAAGACCTCCAGTCAGATCCTGAAAATCTCATAATCATAAGGCAATATATTCCCCTTTGGGCAGCTCTAAAAAGATCACATATTTCTTTATTCATCATTGGTTCCCATGAAATTTTTGTCACTGGCTCTACTGACTCCCTCCCCATCAAAACAATTAGAGTTCTACTAAATAAAGGCAATTCCTTTTCCACCTACCAGTCTGCCAAGTATTTGAAAACAAACAAACAAACAAACAAAAAAAACCAACCAAACAAAAAAACCCTCCCTAAACAAATATCTCTTCTTTAAGCCAAACAGCTATGGTTTCTTCATCTGCACCTTACAGTGACCATAAGTTGGAATTATGAATAAGAGAACTCATTGTTAACTCCACGGAGTTTAGTTCTCTATGCTAGTTGCTAATTCTTTAATATATTTATGACCCTGCTATTTCTGCTATGAACATGTAGAATTGTATCTACCTAACAGTTCAAAATTCTGAAAAAAAATCAACTAGGAGTTTCTATACCATAAAACAATACATGTTCACAGAAACCTGATTTCAACCTGTAGGCTCAGTAAACTGAGGTTCATTGTCAGTATTGTATGAAGGAGGACGTACTTAGAAAATGGGATTTTAATTGAGAATTGAATCCCAAGATACATTTGTGTTCATATAAAATAATTTTATGTATGAGTATACATGAACAAGCTACTTGGCTCTTTTCAGCCAATCACTATACATATTATATTAGCTATATCCTAACATAGCAGTGTGTTCAAGTAGTAAGAAAACTATTTAATATCTTACTGTGAGAAAACTTGTCTGAATATGAACTCCACAAAGGTGGGTATCTCATCTGTCCAATTCACTGCTTAAATTCACACTCCCTTAGCATATCTCAGCACAGGTGCTTTGTACATTATTTATTGAGTTATGGAAATTATCAGGGCATAATTTTATTACCTTACCTCACTTAATAGTTGATATTAATCTACTCCAGAGAAAATACTTTGGAAAAATAATAGTTGGAGTTTTACTATAAGAAAGCTAATCATTGTCTAGAGCAGTGGTTCTCAACCTTTCTAATGCTGCAATCCTTTAACACAGTCCCTCATGTTGGGGTGACCCCCAACCACAAATGTATTTCATTGCTACTTCATAACTACAACTTTGCTAGTGTTATGAATTGTTTTTATGTCTGTTTTCTGATGGTCGTAGGTGACCCCTGTGAAAGGGTCATTCTAATCCAAAGGGTTGTGACCCACAGGTTGAGAACCACTGGCTTATAGCCATACCACCTGAAAGCATCTGATCTTGGAAGATAAACAGGACTGTGCCTGGTTAGTATTTGGGTGGGAAAATGTTAATAATCATTACTATTGTAAAATTAGTAACAATAACAAAAGCAAATTTTAAACTATAAAGTTCAAATTACAATAAGCCATATACCAAAAGAAACCAATATTGTTCATTTATCCAAGCTTAGTAAAAATAGTTCTATAACTAATATGTCCTTGTATAGAACTGCTAGTTTGGGTGGTTAAAGAAAAAGTCAACCAAACCAAGATTTTTAGCTCACTTCTGCATTGACTAGCTTTGTTATATGTTCACAGATTTTATACTGATCATAGTACAATATATATTCTTAATATTGAGGAGAAAAATTTCTCTAATACACAACTTTTGTGGACATCAATATTATTGTAGGGTACAATTTTATGAAAGTATCTTGTATTCAAAGAGAGTAAACTTTTGCTGGATCACACAGCCAAGTTAATAACACACCTTGAGGTCACTTAAGACTTAACTGCAATCCTGCTGTATACTCAGCCTTTTAAAGTTGAACCTGCCTATAAGAGAACAGCGTAACAACCAGCCTTACTGTGCTTTGAATTTCCCATGCAGTCAGTTTTTACAACCTAGGGTAAAGTGCAGCTTTAATCTTAAATTATATTCTCTCCCATGCCACTAACCGGGAGTAATCTAAGTATGCTGTGGTAATCATTTGCTGTAGATATTCAACACGTTGAAAAAAAAGACTTATTCAATAAATATCCACCACAAATGTTGCAAAAAACATGTGGATGTATGTAAGACGAACCTTAAAAGGTCTTATTAATAAAAAACCCGGAGCCATAAAAAACCCGGAGCCAGATATTGGGGTGAATTCTGAAAAATCAGAGAAGCAGACAAGCCACAGCCAACCTCACCTTGACAACTCCTCATCTGATCCTGTTTCCAGGAATCCTCAGACTGAAAGCTTCTGAGTCCTCACCTGAATGAATCTCAGTTGAACTGTTGCTAAAAGTCTAAAAGCTTAAAAGCCTCTAGTTTCTGGTTCTCACACCTTATATACCTTTTTGCTCCCTATCAACACTTCCTGGGGTTAAAGGCGTGTGTCTTTCCCAAGCAAGACATGAGATCGCAAGTGCTGGGATTAAGGTGTGTGTCACCATGCCTGGCTCTGTTCCCAGTGTGGCCTTGAACTCACAGAGATCCAGATGGATCTCTGCCTCTTGAGTGATAGGATTAAAGGCACGTGTGCCACCACTATCTGACCTCTATGTCTAATCTAGTGGTTGTTCTGTTCTCTGACCCCAGATAAGTTTTATTAGGGAACACAATATATTAGGGGACATAATGTATCACCATAGATGTAAGTTAATGGTGTTTGCAGTTTTTATTTACTATTCTAAGTCAGTTGGGATCAGGAAAATAACTTCTTTCCTTGAAAAAACTGTTAAAAATTTCTGTAATGTATCTTTCATTCCGTTCCCATATAATGCTTTCTTTGTTGTTCAATAAACAGAGCAAATCTCTTTATGTAGGGACAGACAGTCACATACACCAGACAGGTCACAGATAGGTCAGCAACCTCTAACTGCAGGCTGATGGAGACACAGTGAGGGAAGTGGAGCATTCAAATTAAAATGTGGGTTTGCTCTTGGTCCAATTAATCCCAGAGGAAGTGCTTTGTTTTCATTCCTTAAGATGATGCCAGTACATTTCAATGTCTCTGAAGTCATTTTTACTGTTATTATCTATAACATCCATTACAAAAGGAAAAGCACGGGTGAAGGCAAGCAACGCTCCAGTGTGTAGCTTCACTGCCATCTTGTCTTGTGTACCGATGAACAGTTACACATGCTTGGAAACTTGGATTTTGTGACTGGGAAGACAGACAAAAGCCAGAAATTCAAATCATGCTCACAAAACTTGGATTCTAATACTGACAGGTCTGCTGCTGCCACAGCCCACACGATGTGACATTTTTATCTAGTCTCCTAAGCACAAGGATATCAGGTTGCCATTTAGGGCTCTTTGTTTTACTTCATAGTTGTGCATACCACAGAAGCCAGAAGTATCTGATTACTAAACACAATTCTCTTCCTTTGCAAATGAAGTTGGTTTTTCTTGCTTGACATTTTGTCAGAGCAGGACCTATGCCAGGGTAAGGGTTAGTTGCCGTTGGTAAAAACTGATAGACTGGCCTGTTTTGATAGTCTCTCCTTGCCCCCGCCCCCCATAATGGCCTAGTAGTGTTATCTTTTTCTGGATCAATGTTACCAAGTTTGATTATAAAATCTGGTACTGTTTCTAAGAGTTCAGACTCATATACCTCAATAAAAGAAAGGGATGGAATACAGAGTCTGACTTGACTTGTAGATATCACCTGAAAAGGAGCAGCTCAGGCTAGTCCACTCCCACCTCCTAGTCCCAGTATGAAAACAGTAAGTCCCTCAGACACCGTTCCTCAACCTCCACTGTTACAGACTTACAGGTACAGTCCTTCTCCCCGAAGGACAATTTTGCAAGGTAAGGTTGGAAAAGTGCTGATACATTCTGAATTTCTCTGCGCTCACACCCCACATAGACTGCCCTATCTGTAACCAAAAGAGGGAAAAAAAAAATCTAGCAAACACTCTGAGCACAGATTGTATCCTACTCCAAAGGTGAGACTGATCTGGAAGGTAATTCTGAGGTTAGCTGTTGTTCTAATATCTCACTTATTTTTTTTTTCCCTCCTGTTAAAGTTGGCATCATTGGCTCCCCTTAACAGGGCCTTGTGTGACACCTTAAGCAAAAACACTAACAGGTATGAAATAAAAGGTAATACGGTAGAAAGTATCATCATTAAATCCAGAGAAATGTTCAACAGCTTGAAGGCATCTGAAATATGGAGGGAGAACATAGCTTCGGGTATACAGAGCCATGGCTCTGGGTCTTGGCTGCAGTGGCCCTGGTGCTTAAACTACAATCTGACTTCTGATTATTTTGGCTCAGTTAAAAAGGTACCGGCCTTCATTTTAAAGGTGAGATTTTTGATCAGCACAATGACTGAGGTAAAGAGGACCTTTCTTATAAGCTTCTTCTTTTTAATGAGGGAAACAGCAAAAGAAATAGGTCAATGTCACTCCAGTTATTTTCTTGCAAATAAAATACCCAGTTTGGTTTCTATGAAACCCCAGGCTGTACTGGGATCGCTGAAAAATTGCTTTCTGTAAACAGCTCATTTTTAACGCTTCCTTGGCTGCGTCTGGGCTTTCTAAGACTCCGTGGACACACAAACTGATCGGACCACACAATTCTCTCCTTCCGTTTACTGCTATAGATTCCTGCCTCGGGCTTTTCTTGCCAGCAGGGACTGTTAACTCAAAGACTTGCTTCCACTCTCTTCCTGGGGCTTTGGAACACCTCCTGTCTCTATGGTAACACAAAACACAAAGCACTAGAGATGTACCATACAACGGGCAGAAAAAAAAAAATCAGAGTACAGTACTCTTGCTAACGCTGAAGGTACTGACAGCAGGGGACAGACAAGGAGGAAGGACGGGTAACTGTCCCTTGTCCCTCCCACTCAAGTCAGTCTCTCAGAAGAGCTACACATGCCATTACAGAGGAGACCTTGAAGTCTACAGAACTGGATAATCCACATGGTATTTGAAATGAAGAAGAATGTACTGGAGAGCCCCAATAGTCATACACATTCCTAGGAATTCACAGCTCATTTAACTACTGACAGAACTAAGTTCTCTGTCAAATAAGCCCCCACACTTACACATTATGAAAGACATTCACATTGACATCTAATAAATACATTCGAAATACTTTCAAATACACTGCAGCCAGCACCAAGAATCACTGATCTATACACGGCAGTTCTAGAAATGGGTTTAGATTTACCTCTTCGCTATGTTCTCTCTCCATATCGGATTCATTAAAGCTGTTGAACATTTCTTTGTATTTAGGGATTGTATTTTCTACTATTGTACCTCTAATTTCATACCTGTTAAATGTTTTTGCTTAAGACATCATGCAAGGTCCTGCTAAGGGGTCAGGGAGACAATTATACAAAGAAGAAAAATATACAAGATATTACAGTGTGATGTACTTTAAAGATAATGCAAAAAAAAAAAAAGAACTTCACAGAGCAAAATACTTTCTTTTCAATTGTTTGCTGCAGTTAAATATTTCTCAGTCTTTTGGAGTAGTACACTGTAATAAAAACATGTCTATTTTTTTATAAGTTTTGAATAACCAGAAGGTTCAGATCTCTAAATTATTGGTCAATTTCAATCTGTTTCCTGGCCATAGACAGCATTTTTAGAGTTTGTATCAGAAACATGTCAATGTATATCATGAGTATTAATGAAACAAACTTGGAAATATTTAAGAAGTCCCCACACATTTACACATTATGAAACACATCCACATTGACATCTAATAAGTACACTCTAAATAATTTAAAAACCTTTCATGAAAGTCTATGCAACACTGCTTAGCATTGTTCTTAGAAGCTGGCTAGGAGTACGGTCTCCTGAGGATGTGTAGAGACAGCTTGGTTATGGGACACCAACACAGAGTGACTTCTCCATTTCCGGCACCTGCCCTCACAGTGGAATAAAGTTGGCTCCCAGTCCATCCTCTGAAACCACCCTCTAACATTCGACTAGTGGAGCTTCAGGGAAGCTGATCTTACCTGTGGAACTCATGCTTTAGAAACTCAGATGGCCTTCCCTAGTCTCTCTTCTTAAAAACACTCAGTAAACTAAGATGTAGCTACAGTTACAGCCACTAGAGGTCAGCCGGTTACACCTGTCACTAATGGATTTTAGTGGGCATTCTCGGATCCTGAGTAACTTTTCGTGATTTTAAAAGCATGAGACAAACATTTCTTTACAACCAATACACACAGCAGCATGCTTGCTGATTATTTTGTTTTTAAAAGCTTTTTTCCCCATGGTACTACTTTCCTATATTGGCTTTCATTTTATCTGGAGGAGGAAAAAAACTATTGTGATGAGAGGGTCTTTGCAATGAATGGAAGGAATCTCATAAGAAGGCTGCAAGAGTTGAGCACAGAAGCAATGTCTGCAGTTTTACCAAGTCCATTTGGTGATGGAAACTTAGTGAACTCTCCACTCAATCATTTCACTCCTCAAACACCCTGAACATTTCCTCCTGGTACAGACAAATATTATGCATTTATGGATCTATATATTACAGACTAATTATAATAGATAAAGTCACTCACCTGTCTAGTGAGATTTACTACATGATACACCAGATGCGTGTTAGTGAAACAATTTTGAACTGTAACAGAACCCACAGAGAGCCTAGATTTTAACAAAGTACAGTACTAACACAATTATATTCACCTTTTCAATGTCTTATCAATAAAACAACTACAAGCATTTCCCTCTATTTTTAGGCTGTTTTTAAAAGGCTGGCAATAAAAATGATGCTAACCAACTCAAGTACTCATTCAATGCCAGGTAGGTACAGATACACATGGTGCCATATTTGGATTCCCCACCTAGCTGAATCACGTCTGAGGAAGGAGATTTTGAAGTGTGTAGAAACTTTCCCAGGCACGGGAAGACAAAGTACTTGGCTCAGAAGTACCAAACCATAGTGCTGCTGTTTAAATAACATTTACGACAGTAAATGCAGAAGGCAAGGCACACAGCATCACTGTATTAGTCCTAGGAACCAAGAGAAAGAACTATGAGACTCTTCATTTTTACCTACGCTCTTTCTGACAAATGCTTTGAAACTCTATTGAGCTCTCTAGTAAGAGACAACTAGGAGGATTTATTTCCAGGGACTGTGCTGGAACTGTGTCCAGTACTGTCTGTTCCTATCTACACCTGCTGTTATGGAGCTAGTCCTTCACAGAAGCAGCAAACCCATGGTTCAGATTTGCTAGTGCCTGAGAAAATACTCAGTGACATTACAGCACATAACATTTTATTTTAATAAGTACTACTTGTGTCAAATGCAAGGTTCCGAGTCTTAAAAATCACTTTTTAATTTTTCAAATAAAGTGAGACAATCACAAAAGCCTTGATTTATTTTAAATGCTAAAGCTTTTGTCTAGTGTTTTCTCACTAGCAATCAATGCTCAATGAAACTCCTTTTAGGAGATGGTGCAACTTCTTAAATTATTCTATCTGTATTTATTCAATTAGCCTTTGTGATCATCTAGTATCTCTGAAATCTCACCAACAGTCACTCCTGATGGCTGTGATGCCATCTGCCACTGGATTTTGCTCTCATGTTTGTGTCTTGATTTGCCTGCCACATATTTAGCAACAAAAACATAGGATATTCAGAGTCCATGTTCTTCCTGACCCTCGTGGTATTAAAAACAGAAGTTTTCATGGTTCTGTGTTATAGCTAAGAATACAGCATGTACAGTATGCTTTTGCTCATTTACCAGGACAGACAGCGCCTATACAGCTAGCTGACCTTGGGTCAGGAGCACCGTGCAAAACAAAACAGGCATGGTCCTTGCCTACAGCCAGCCGCAGACCTAACCACATCTATGTGGTGTATCTGCCGAGAGATTTGCTTAGGACTTGTAACATACAGAGGAACGGCGAGAATAGGATGTAAGTGTTGATTCTGCCCTTTCCTTTCCTGAGGTAGGAGCTTTCTATGCAACCCAGCCTGCCTCAGACTCCAGAGTGTCCTCTCTGCCTCTGCCTCCTGAGTACTGGGATTTCAGGTATGAGGCACCACCTGTAGCTCTATGCTTCTAATTATAGTCTCTGGTTATAAAAATGCTTTATTAAATGTGATTTATTTTATTCCTTTTGACAAAAGTCAGGATCCACATATCTTAAATAATAAAGCCAAAAGTTTAAGTACTCTGAGTGTGTTAGAGTTCACAAGAAAATGCACGGAGTGGAGGTATTTGCAGAGGTAAGTGGTGAATGAAGGGGACTATAAGAAGTAGATGGTGAGGATTAATTAGAGGAATCTAAGGAGAACTAGTAAACTAGCATGTCTCTCATTCAAACATGGAGGGAAAAAATGCACGTATGAAGTATTCAAATCTAGACCAGTTTATACTGGATGAACTGGACAGGACTAAAAGAATATGTAATTGAGCTGAATTTATGCTACAAGTCCTGACTCCGAGCTCCAGACCTGGTTGAGAATGATATCTTACTGAGGTCCTCTTCTTCCTCGCCTGTTGCTTGTACCACACAAATAGTTTAAAAAAAAAAAAAAGGCTCCAACGTAGCGTTTTACCTTTACTCTTGCTCAGCTGCCCACCACTTCCCAGTTAGGAACAGGGAAGGAAGGTACCCAAGTCAGTACCGAGAAAGCCTCTTTACCTCTAAGCTCTCTGTTCATTCCGAAGCCTCCCCTTCTTTCCTAACAAATCCCAAACATGAGATATATTGAAATGTCTCCTCTACCATACTCCGTGAAAGCAGCTCTCAGTCTGATGGTGATAATGTTGCCCCCTGGCTATGCTCTTTGTGTGCTAGGCGTGACAAGTGCCTTCTATTACATTTCCCATAGACTACATAGAGTTGTTAGCAACCCCGTGACATAGGAAAAACAACCAACCAACCAAACCAAGCCAACAACAACAAAACAAACAAACAAACAAGACCAGGAGCCTTTGTGAGACCATGGGCCGTTTGCTTGCTGCTGGGACTGACTCCTTTCTGAATCCCATGGTTCAGGGGGCTCTCAGGGTCTTCTCCTGTAAATTAAAAGGCTTTCACTACAGGCGAGCTTAGCTTTATCTCACCCCCTGCTGTCTCTGCAGATTTGGTTTTAACTGAGCTTACTGCCATGGAACAACCTTTTCGTTTATCAAGCAGTATGCTTATTGATCTGTTTGTTCTTTGGTTTTACATGAAAGAGAGTAACAACAACAAAATATCCTCTGGCTCATCTGTACAGTAGCAAACTGTACACCTGTGACTAGACCAGATGTACAGGTTCTGTGCAAAAGTATAGGAGACACTGTAAGGCTTTCCGCTTACTCTGTCATAGTGTCATTTACTTTCTACATCCTTTAAGAATTCTCTTACTCCCTTCAGACTCCTCCTTTTCTCCTGTCTTCTCTGGAAGGAACAAACCAACCAACCAACCAACCAACCAACCAACCAACGAAACCTGATCAAATAATTCAAAGAGTTTCCAAATAACAGTGCTTTGAAATGTACAGACCACCCACTATTCGAATATAAAGCATTGCTAGGAATCCTCACACAAACCTTGACAGCCACACCCTTGGACCTCTTCTGATGGTTATACAGACAGACAGTAAGAGGTACTCTGAAGGACAGACAGCTCCCAGTTAAAACAGAACTACTGACTCTCTGAGAAATATTCAATCAAGATACATCTCTAAACGCACTAAAAAAAAAAAAAAAGGAATTTCATTTCTAAGTCTTTCAATGCATATTTCTTTAGGAAACTGGTGTGTGCTTACATGTATTATCACTAGACTCATAGCTACAGTGATAAATTCTGTGATAGGTATTTATGTGCTAATTTGATAGGAATAGGGTGTGTGGATATCCAAACTCTGAATGACAGATCTGGTGGGAATGGCAGCTGCAATGCTTATGAATTACAGCTCATCATCATTTAAAGTTCTCTGACAGCTTCCTGATAAAGCACAATTACAGAAATATCAAGCTTGAAGATTTCAAGGGCCTAGAATTATTAAGGCAAGAAAGAACCTTTTGGGGGCTGGAGGATGGGACAGAGACATTCTTTTCTTAGAGACGGGCACATTTCACATTCTCCTAAAATGCTGGTTATTTGTAAACAACTTCCCTCCATTCCCACCTTCAAATATGAGTGAGTGGGACACAACTGTGACTTTTCTTTCTTTCTCTTTGGAGTGGTAATGAACACATTACATTCAGGAATAAAGTAGGAATGAAGACGCTGACAAAAACGATCCACTGGAAGCTTTTGTTGGAGGAAATTGCAGTCCTCTTGGTCTTGTATCCCTGCTATTTCCAAGTGTTTCCCCAGTTTTGCTACTTACTAAATACAGGTCTCCTGGGAGCAGCTGTGTGGACACAGCAGCACATGTAGTGCCAGGTGAATCCTCCTGGGAGGTGGTGACCAACAAGAAAATTGAGCCCAGGAAGTTAAGCGGATGACTCTAGTGACAGAAGTGGGAAATAGCGGAAGTGCAATGAAAATTCATAGTCTCATTTTCAGTGGCACTTGTCATTGTCTCCTGAGTGATGGACAGTTGTTCTAGTCAAAGGGTGTTATCACTGTTGTAGAAGGACCTAGTTAATACAATGTGACTGTCAACTGTGATGGAAGGATGACATTGTTGCTGGCTATGTAGATAAATAATTATTAGGTCATACTTGAAAAACCTGTATTCCACAAAATTGGAAAGTCTAAAGGAAATGGACAATTTTCTTGATAGATACCACTTACTAAAGTTAAAGCAAGATCAGATAAACAACTTATATAAACTTATAACCCCTAAAGAAATAGAAGCAGTCATTAAAAGTCTCCAAAATTAGCTCAAGGCCACATGATTTTAGTGTAGAATTCTACCAGACTTTCAAAGAAGACTTAATACCAATACTCCTCAAATTATTCCACAAAACACAAACAAAATGAACAAATTTTGTCAAATTCATTTTACGAGGCCACATTTTATATTGGCCTGATATCCAAACCACACGAAGATTCAACAAGGAAAGAATTACAGACCAATTTTCATGAACAATGATGCAATAACACTCAGTAAAATACTGGCAAACTGAATCCAAGAACACATCAAAAAGATCATCTACCATGATCAAGTAGGCTTCATTCCAGAGATGCAGGGATGGTTCAACATATGAAAATCTATCAATGTAAACCACCACACAAACAAACTGAAGAAAAAAAATAACCACATAATCATCTCATTATATGCTGAAAAGCCTTTGATAAAATCCAACACCCCTTCATGATAAAAGTCTTAGAGAGATCAGGGATAAAAGGGACATACCTAAATACAATAAAGGCAACTTATATCAAGCCAATAGCCAACATCAAATTAAGTGGAGAGAAACTCAGAGCAATTCCACTAAAATCAGGAAGAAGACAAGGCTGTCTACTCTCTCCATGTCTATCCACTATAGTACTCGAAGTTTTAGCTAGAGCTATAAGACAACTAAAGGAGATCAAGGGGATACTACTTGTAAAGGAAGAAGTCAAAGTATGGCTATTTGCAGATGATCTGACAGTATATACAAGTGATCCCAAAAATTCTACCAGGGAACTCCTACAGTTGATAAACACCTTCAGTGAAGTGGCTGGATAAAGATTAACAACAACAACAACAACAACAACAACAACAACAAAAATCACTAGTCTTCCTATATACAAATGACAAACAGGCTGAGAAAAAAAAATCAGGAAAACAACACCCTTCACACAAATAATATAAAATATCTTGGGGTAACTCTAACCAAACAAGTGAAAGACTTGTAAAACAGTAACTTCAAGTTTTTGAAGAAAGAAATTGAAGAAGATATCAGAAGATGGAAAGATCTCCCATACTCATGGATCAGTACGATTAACATAGTTAAAATGGCCATATTACCAAAAGCAATCTACAGATTCAACAGGATCCTCAATGGGACCTACCTAGGCCCTCTGCATGTGTATGACAGTTGTGCATCTTGGTCTGTTTGTAAAGCTCCTAGCAGTGAGATCAGGACCTGTCCTTGGTGCTTAGCTGGCTTTTGGGAACCTGTTCCTCATGCTAGATTATCTCACCCAGCCTTGATGCAGGGGGAGGAGCTTGGTCCTATCTCAACAGGATGTACCAGGCTTTGTTCAAGCCCATGGGAGGCCTGCCCCTTTCTGAATGGAGATGGAGGAGGAGCGGATGAGGAGGGGGGTAGATGGGAGTCAGGGAGGAGGGAACAGGAGGAGAGGAGGAAGAGGAAACTGAGGTCTGTATGTAAAATAAATGTTAAAAAAAATTACAACACAATTCTTTACAGACCTGGAAAACAAAAAATCCAGGATAGCTAAAGCAATCCTGTACAATAAAAGAACTTCCAGAGGTATCACCACCCCTGATTAAGCTCTACTACATCGGTATAGTAATAAAAGCCTCATGGTATTGGCATAAAAACAGAGAGGTTGATCAAAGGAATTGAACAAAGACCCAGATGTACACCTATGGACCCAATTTTTGATAAAGAATCCAGAAATATACAATGGAGAAAAGAAAGCATCTTCACCAAGTGATGCTGGTCTAATTGGATGTTAGCATGCAGAAGAACGTAAGTAGTTCCATACTTATCACTCTGCACAAAATTCAAGTCCAAGTGGATCAATCACCTCAATATAAAACCAGACACACTGAACCTGATAGAGGAGAAGGTGGGGAAGAGCTTTGAACGCATTGGCACAGGAGACTACTTCCTGAACAGAACACCAATAGCACAGAGACTAAGATCACAATTCATAAAGGGACTTCCTGAAACTGAAGAGCTTCTGTAAGGCAAAGGACACCATCAGTAGGACAAAACAGCAGCCTACAGAACAAAAAAAAAAATGTTTTTTGTTTTTTTTTACCAACTCGACTAATAGATAGAGGGCTAATATCTAAAATATATAAAGAACTCAAGAAGTTAGACATAATTAAGTCAAATAATCCAATTAAAAATGGGGTACAGATCTAAACAGAGAATTCTCAACAGAAGGCTCTCAAATGGCCTAAAAACACTTAAGGAAATATTCAACAGCCTTCTTAGCCATCGGAAAGTGCAAACCAAAACAACTTTGAAATTCCATCTCACACCTGTCAGAATGGCTAAGATAGAAAACACAAGTGACAGCTTATGCTGTCTAGGATGAGGAGCAAGGAGAACATTCCTCCATTGTTGGTGGGAGTGCAAACTTGTACAGCCACTTTGGAAATCAATATGGCAGTTTCTCAGAAAATTGAGAATCATATACCTTAAGACCCAGCTATATCACTCTTGGGCATATACCCTAAGAACACTCCATCCTATCACAAGGACACTTGCTCACATGTGTTCATAGCTGCTTTAATCATAATAGCCAGGAACTGGAAACAACCTAGATATCCTTCAACTGAATAATGGATAAAGAAAATATGATACATTTACACAATAGAGTATTACTCAGCTGTTAAAAAAATGACATCATGAAATTTGTAGGTAAATGGATGGAACTAGAAAAAAAAATCATCCTGAGTGAGGAAACCCAGACCTAGAAAGAGAAACATGGTGTGTACACACTTTTAAGTTGATATTAGTTGTAGAGCAAAGGATCTATAGTTCACAGACCCAGAGAGGCTAAGTAACAAGGAGGGCTCAAGGGGAAACAAACAGATCTCCCTAGGAAGGGGAAATAAAAGACTTCGTGGGTGGACGTGGGGTGGGTGGGGATGGAAACAGGAGGGATCAGGTGGGGAGGATGGAGGGAGAGAGTACTGTCAGAGATGACTGGAATCTACAAAGGTGACCCTATCAAGGACTCCTAGGAGTGTGGGAATATGGAGCCTGAACCAGCCTTCTGTAACCAGGCAAGGCTTCCAGTGCTGAGACTCGGACACCAACTTAGCCACAAAACCTTCTACCTACAATTTGTCCTGCCTGCAAGATGTGCTGGGGCAATGGTGGTACAGAACTTGTGGGAGTGGCCCACCAGTGACTAGTCCAACTTGAGACCCACATCATGAGAGGGACCCCATCCCTGACACTGCTTGGAGGGCCAGGAACCAGAGGGGGGATAGCCCAAGGGCCTAGGCTAGAACTACACATGACTGAAAAAAGGGGCAATGAAATGATTCCTAATGATATTCTTCTATACTCCTAGATCAGAGTCTATCATATTCATCATCAGAGAGGTTCCATCTAACAGCTGTTAGGAACAGATTCAGAGACCCACAACCAAACATTAGGTGGAGCCTGGAGAATCCTGTGGAAGAAGGGGAGGAAGGGTTGTAGGAGCTTGAGGGGTCAAGGACACAAGAACATGGCACACAGAACCAACTAACCAGGGCCCATAGGGGCTCAGAGAGACTGAAGCAACAATCAGGAGCCTGCATGGGTCTGACTTAGGTCCTCTGCATATATGTTATGGTTGTTAGTTTGGTGTTCTTGTGGGATTCCGAACAGTGGAGGTGGGGCTGTCTCTGACTCTTTGCCTGCATTTGGGACCCTTTTCCTCCCATGGCGTTGACTCATCCCGCCTTGACATGAGGTATTTGCCTAGTCTTGTTGTAACTTAGTATGCCACGTTTGGTTAATATCCCTGGGAGGCTTGCTCTTCTCTGAAGGGAAAGGGAGAAGTAGATCTGGGCACTAGTGGAGGTCTGAGGAGGGACTGTGAGGAGAGGAGGGAGGAGAAACTTTGGGCGGGATGCAATAGATGAGAGAAGGGGGAAGAAAAAGCTGGAGCTACAGGAGACCTAAGTAGCATTTGGCTTAGAGCATTCGTAATAAAAGTGTGAAGAAGGGTCAAGAAATGAGTTTTGCTGATTCTACATCTCACTTTTATATGGAACCTTTCTGATGGGTGCTAAACACAGAGGTGTCAAACTGTTTCCTTTGTTCTTGTGCTATGAACTCAAACATAGTCAAGGTTAATACTTCAATAGCTAAAATCTGAAAATCTGCATACTAGACGTAGTACTCCGGCTTTATGTCTTGGTTGCCGAACCATTTGCCAAGAGGAAAATAAAAAAAGAATCATTTTGTGATATTTAAAATCTTTTCCCATTCTGAAGTTCTGTGATTGTGTATAAAAAGAAAATGATAATAAAAACAACATGATAAACATTTACTGGTAAAATTTTCATAGAAGATGCAGTATAGATTCCCCCCGCCCCGCCCCTAAATACGAAGCTCAACATTAGACCTTCCTTTTGAAACACATGAAAAAGTCACAACTCTAATTTCTCACAGTTAGGTTTGCAGGGCAGTTAGTTCTAAACTGCAGGCTTTATTTAGGATCTGAGAGATGTCATATAGCTCTTTTTAAAAAATCTTACAGTGTAAGAATAACAACACAAACGGTATCTATTTGCATCCACACTCCGTTTGAGAAATAAAGCCCACAGGTGGCATCAGGCAAGAGAATTCTAGGCTCTAAAGGAACAAGTAGGGAAGCACTTTAGGCTTTTCATGATTTAATAGTATTTAATAAAGTCAAGGATCTCTTCCCACTGAGAAAAAGTATAAAAATATGTTCACTGACAAACAGGGTCTTCACTTTTTAACCTACTCATCTTATACACACATTTACTTTGTTGTAACAAAGATAATCTCCGAGTTCCTTTGGGCTAGAGGTAGAGAAAGGTTTGCAGATGATCAGGAAGCGTTTTGCCTGGCTCATGTCTGAGAATTTATTTTACACAGACAGGGTAAGCATAGCCTAAAGCAGATCCCATCATCACACACTGTCAGGCAAAACCCTGAGTGCTGAAGAGCCACAGAAACAGCCTTCGGAAGTAGAGCAGGCACCAACAGAGCAGGGAAAACCCAGCACAGTCCAAACTTTCACGATCAGTAAGAGTTGATAGCATATACAATGGTATCAGCTTTGGGGCAAGGGGCTCTGGGGGTCTGTGGAAAAGTTCCAGCCATTTCTCTTTGTCCTCTCTTGGTTGAGCCTCCCTGTAAAGAGTGAGTCTAGACCAAGAGACAATATTAAAAACAAAAGGTTAGAGATCATCATGGGACATTAATTATGCAAAAGAAGGCAAACTGAATTTAATCAGAAGCGGCAGACTCAGGGCAGGAAGAATTTTCTCTTTTTGACAGAAGCAGTTAGGAAAACATTTATGGTAATACTGCAGCATCTGCTGATTACAGTCAAAGCTGCAGGACACCAGTGTTAAATCACTGAGCCATCCTGACAGCTCCTGGGTGCTCCAGTCACTTCGACAGCAATTTACAATGAAACTCATCCAAGTCTGAAAATCAGCCAACATGCTTAAACCAGAGAGAAGTAATTCAAATCAGACTTCAAAGGAATTAGAGCTGATAAAACTTTGATATAAGCATTTGTCCTAAATATACATACATTTTACACACACTCACACACACACACACACACACACACACACACACACACACACACACACACACTTTAGATCTATTCCTTAGCTTAATGATCAGCAAGTAGAATATTACTATTCTGACAAGATGTCAGGATAAAACCTGCTACCTCCTCTTGGCACTTTGAAATTATGACCTGAAAGGACTTGGTGACCAAAGTAATTAAAAAAAAAATTCTCCAACTTACTGTCTAAAGAAATATGGATAAAACACAAAGTTTAGAGAAAGAACGAGCTACAGAGCAATAGAACATTACAGTGAGCCTTCTACGAACTGCCCACAGCTGTGACAACCATGACATCATTCTATGGTAATCAAAGAATGGCATGCTGCAGATACTAAAAGAAGACTGACATATGTGGTGTTGCATAGGAGTCTCTGGTGACCAAAGGCACGCCAATGCTTAGATTTCCACATCTGACCCCAGAATCCAGAGAATGAAAGATAGAACTGAAGCCTTCCGAGACTAACGTTTACAAAAGTAAATGTCTCATATTTTATCAACAATAAACACCAAAGATTTCCGTCCCCCAGTTGCTTTGGGAGTCCAACTAAATATTATTCATAACATGAGAGATTAAAAGAAGAAGGAAACAAAACCTTCAAATGACTATTTTTGAAGGAAGCCATTGGAAGTACAGTCACAAGGGATAGCTCTATTGTTGTCTTTTTCCCAGCTAGATAAATGGTTTCAAAATATGTTTGCTATAGTTAATCGCTAGTACAATATTCATCTGCAATTTTAAAATATCAACAACTTTATTCAATTTCTTTCCCCAACACTTTAAAAATGCCTCTGCATTTCTCTTTAGAGATATGACTCATTGATGGTAAAAGTGCACTTGGGTAATTAAAACCACTGACAAGAAGAAAATAGTAACTAAAAAGGTGAAAAAGAATGGATCGATTGAAAAATTCAACCTAAAACAGTAAGTTCATACATAATTGAACAATGAGTCAATACATGTTTATTGAGCACCTATATGTCTAAGTCGCAGAGCTAGGAACCATAAACATTTAAGATGCTGTGGTTGATCTGAAAGGAGCTAGAGACATGAGAAGAACTTAGGCTGGGTTAGTTTTAGTCTTACTGACATGTCAAACATGCACATAGACAGAGAACAGAATTTCAGAGAGAGGTCCACCCAGAGAGGTAAGGCAGACTTCATCATGCAAGCTTTCGTTTGGGCTCTGAAGTAACAGTAAAACCTAGATACATCAAAATAGTTTGCAGGGAATTCTACCTGTGGGAAATTCTACTAAGGCTGGAAAAGTCTCATTTTCATAGACAACTATGATTCAGGCTAAGCAGTATTTCATGTAAATAAGCATATATATGTAGGCAATGAAGAAGATCATGGAATGTAAGTTGGTGGCTGAATATTAACATTGTTCTAAGGGTTAAACTGTGTTGGAAACGTCACATAGAAAACATTTCTTTGTGCAGAGCAGTAGGGTTGCTTGTTTTTTTTTGCAAGCTCAGAAGGGAAGCAATGACTGAGAAAGAAACCAGTGTGAACCTCTTGGTATAGAAGTCAAAGATTGTAAGACTTAGTAATTTCTTTCTTTTGTTCTAGAAAAGTCTTCTGAAAGGCAGCCAGGCAAGCTTAAAGAAGCTGGAGAGTAAAAAGGACTTCGACAGCCTGGGGACAGGGTTAGGGAGAAGGCTTTGAGTCTCAAGTATTTTTCTGGATAACTCCCATGGTTTACACCCTACCTCTTCCCTCACCCATGAGAGAAAGGATGGAAGAAATGAATCCAGGAAAAGGGGAAGTGCAGGTGGCAGGGTGAAAACAGATGAATGAACTAAAATGAATTGCACTGAAAAATAAGAAAAAGAAAACAAACGGAGTAGTCATCGGCAAACAGATGGCTCCTAATAGGAAATACAATTTGATTAGACAGTTGGCTGGAGCATCTATTTGCTGCATCAGAACCAAGTGAGACATTCTAAGGGAAGTCATGAGAGATAGCAGACTTCTGGGATTGTTGTTATCCAGATTTGGACGGACAAATGTATGATGGAGGTTAGTGCTCTGCAGAGTTTAAAGGCAGGCACTGGGGAACAAATTGGTTTTCAGCACATCCAAACGCCTGGAACCAAAACAAACACTGTCAAAGTAGGTCTGATGTACACAAGAGGTGTTTGATACATCTCATTTTAGAAATGTGATCATCATAACTCCTCTAGAACAGTTTGGATGCCACCAAAATTCCCACTCTGCTCAGACAATGCTAAATATAGAATTTAGATGGAAAGCAACAGAATGCCATTAGCCTGAACTTGGATGAATCATTTCATCCAAGAGGAAAGTAAGGCGAAGAGATCAACTTCCACATGCTAGAGTGGACTATGGAGGAAGAGGGTAACTGGGCAACTCAGCTTGCAGCACTGGGGCTAGCCAAATGAGGTCTAAGTCTCAACTCGGTGACTTTTTACATTTTACGTCCCCAAAGAGCTCTTATCTCAGTGTAATATCATGTCCTGATGCACTCTCTGTTGATGGAGAGCTTTGGATGTTTCACTCTGGAAGCACGAAAGAATCACCAAGGTGCTGAGGCAGGTGTACAGGGAAGCAACATTGAAGAGCTTACATATAAGTCAGAGAAAGAGCTTGGGTTCATTCAGCATTCAGCAATGCGGGTCCTCTTGTCCCTAGACCATGTTACACTGCTGGTTGCTTAGTATAATCTGCCCCAATTGTGCTTTCTGCACAATAGAGGAATTGTATTTCCTTAATGGAATGAAAACACTGCACGTGTAACAGTGCTGTTTGCTGCTATTTTTCATTACAACTGCATAGTGTTTCAGCTACATTATGGGTTAAATAGGCTCTTGATGGCTAGCCTGGGAACCTAACCATCATTTATAACATTTATAACATTGTGTCCGTGGGAAATTGCTTGGTGAGTTCCCAAACAACTGATTTAAAAATTAACTTTGGGACTATAACTGGTTTCAAAGTAGAGGACCACCTGTCAGGTATTGCATGCAATTGGTTGTTTAATTCATACACCAAAGCAACAACAATGGAAAGCCTATCTCCCACTGGCCAGGTATTCATGTTGTGACAGGGAACATAAATATGAGTAAGATCTTAAACCTTGAGGCACTTATGTCTAGAAGAGTATTATTAAAACAAACTATAAATAAGTTCTAAAACAGACATTAAAAAATGCTGCAGGAACCAAGAGAACATTGGACTATACTTCCCTAGGGTTCACTATTGAAGTAACAATTTGTGTCCAGTCTTGACCATAGTAGGCTCTATCAAACAAAGAAAGGAAGAGGCATCTGAGGTGGTGGAAGGTGCAGATGATGTGATAATGGGTGCCATGCTTTTGAGGAGAAGGAAGCAGGAGCACAGGCTGATGAAAGAGGACCATCAACTTTCAGCTGTTTTTTAATCATGAAAAAAAAAAAAAGTGAGCTAGGCCTAGTGGTACAGGCCAGTAATCTCAGCTACTTACAGTGAGAGTGAGGCAGGGGGCAAGCACATGCTCAAGGCAAGGCTGGGATAAAGAATAGATTCAAGGTGAGCCTGCAACACGTGATGAGACACTGCCTCACATGCGTGCACACACACACATACACACACACACACACACACACACACACACACACACACACACACACACACAAGTAATTTCTGGGGAAAAGACTGATGAGAATCAAAACAACAGTATAAGGAGCTGGTCCATATGAGGAACCGCTTCAATTATTTTAACTACTTCTTGGATTTTCCAAAGAAGGGAACTGAGAATGAGATTCCTGTCCCTCACCCACTCCAAGTGGAGGCTCATGGATCATGCTCTTCCATGGATTCTTTGTCCCCAGCTCTAGACTGTGGAAAGTATAAATGCCTTGCCTTCTATGAAATAGAAATGCCTCATCACTCATTTCATTCATCTTATTTCTTCACCTGTGTGTTACATTGTCAACTTTAAACAATCTTTTGCTAAACTACGATACCATGTCAAGGATTCTAATAAGCTTGTCTAATCTAATTGTGCTAGGAATATGGTAAAGGTGAAAGTAAAGCTGGAAGGTTTCAGCCACTCCCTCTTGATTGTTTTTGTAAAGCTAACATGCTTCATATTAGGAAAACTATCATCTTTTTATACAAGACGTGATCATAAAAACATGACTCAGGGATATTCAGAATGAGAGATCACCTGACATTTTAAGTATGTGGGCAAATGTTCACTAAATCTTGTAGAAGTGATAAAAATCAGCCAAATAAAGAAGCATCGAAGCTAGGACAGGCGAGAAGGAAACAAGGTGGGAAGGATTTTAGCTCCAGCACAGTTTCAATCTGTAAAGAGGCCTTTTGTATCTGACTACACATCCGTTTGGAGATGGCTGATGGAGAGTGTTTAGGATTACATAGACTGTATTTCCCTCATGTATGTGTACCAAAAGCCAAAGGATCCAGGTCACTGCTCCCTTGTAAACAGTTATAAATAACCCTGACCCTTCGGCATTAGGCTTTTGCAGTGCCTGTATTAAGACTAAATACTCTCATTCTAACACAATTCAAAAAGGATTTTAAAAAGCCAAGGGGAAAATGTAGAATGCAGAATAACCCAGAGAGATTTGACATCATAGCATCCTATGTTTTAGAATTATCATAACTGAGAGAAGATGAAATTTATCCCCCCTCCCCCAATATTACTGGGTACTGATTCCTTAGAGTTTTGACAAATAGTTCACCTTTCTTTCTTTTTTCTTCCTTTCTCTTATTGAAGAAAAGACTACTTGAATTATTGGACGTTCTTTTACAAGCCTATAGAAATTAGGTTGAAAAAAAAAACAAGAAGGAAAGGTAGGATCAAAAAGTTAATAGAAGATATCAACAGTTAATAACACGGTGAATTTAGCTAAAGGGGTCACCGAAGGAAACAGTTTCTTGTACTCATCTTTAGCCCTCTTCTTTTCTTCTCACTCTCTGTCCCATCTCTACACTCTTGTCTGTGTCTGGACTTCCTGGCAAAGTATGCAACTATAATCTGAAGCCCAAAGAACACTGTAGACCGATGCTTACTTGCGTCTTGCATTTGAACTTCTAACATTATGGCCATAGTGCTTTAGGGGCCTTTCATATACAAGGAAAACTGAGGCTCCCAGTAGCTGATCAACAGGTCCAGGATGATGTGATGAAATACTGAACATTCCTTCCATGTCAAACCCCATCGTTGACTACCACCACTGCCTGCTCCCTCAGGCCCTTGACATTCATGCTGGTGTACTTTCTATATCATACCACATAGCCTCTCCTTGATCTCAGTTTTCAGGCTGTGCACTGCTTGTTGAGAGCTATTTTAACTCTAATTTACCTGTCAACAGTGTGAAATAGTGATTACAATAGGCTTTCCTCTGACTTTAACTTTGAAAACCACAGAACTTACGTTCTATTGGGAGAGACAGGCATTGCACAAATAATCAAATATGTAATTATTACTTGTAAATGCAGTGAAGGAAAAGTGAAGGAAGCAATTATAAAATGTAAGAGGGAAGGTTTTAATAAATGACTTTTAGGAAAGTTTCTGAGAAAACTGTATTTCAAACCGGGATCGCAAAGAGTGTTACTAAGATGGGTCTAGCAAGAGAACAACATTCAGTCAGATGGAAGTGGGGACTGGCTCTGTGGAGCCCTTACAATTGGGAAGTGATGGCCACAGGGTGAGAGGCTAGACTGACATGGGAGAGGTTCCTTGGAGCTTGTGAGTGAGCAGATTCTGGGACATAATTAGAAAGAAATTTCATTCAAAGAACCATGGATGGGAAGTCACAAAAAAGTTTAGCTGGACAGCCCATCAGATGTGCTTTTCTATGGTTGGCGGATGATATTTACAACATAACACAGCTTTATAAGGTACGTGATTCTTTTAAGGAATGGAGAGGTCAGCTCTAATCTTTCTTTCCTACTCACAGACAAGTGAAAGCAGAGGCTGTTTGGATGGTCTTCACACGGTACCCTAACATTACATGGAACAGGGTTTTGGCACCACATGTGACCATTTGATCGGCGTGTCTTTAAAACAGCTAAGATGATAGAGACACTTTTAAAAACATATGATAACGAAGGTGAATGAGCACGAAACTATCAGATTTTAGCTTATAACTTGGAGATTCAAATATGAGCCTTAATTTAGATTTTTAACTGAAAAATTAAATGATCCTTATGATTCACATCTTAAACAAAAGTAAAATTTCCATGAAATAGTACTTTAAACCAATGAGAAAGTAATCTGTCTGGTACATTGCACATTAAAAGGACCACAAAGAAAAACTCCTTAGCAATGCACTGCAATGTGACCCACTAGTGTTTGTCGCTGTGCGTGTAAACTGAAGTCACCAAACAGTCCTGTGCGTGTAAACTGAAGTCACCAAACAGTCCTGTGCGTGTAAACTGAAGTCACCAAACAGTCCTGTGCGTGTAAACTGAAGTCACCTAAGAGTCCTGTGCGTGTAAACTGAAGTCACCAAACAGTCCTGTGCATGTAAACTGAAGTCACCAAACAGTCCTGTGCATGTAAACTGAAGTCACCAAACAGTCCTGTGTGTGTAAACTGAAGTCACCAAACAGTCCTGTGTGTGTAAACTGAAGTCACCAAACAGTCCTACTCTGTTTGCCCACCATTCTGGAAAGAGGCACAGGTGAGAGGCCGTGAAGCTCTTCTGGGCTTTAGAGTTAATCTTCGTAGGGCAGTTGAGAAGAGGGAAGTGATGAGCGGCTCTAGTCAAGGTGAAGTATGTCAGGAAACAGGCAAAACCTCAGAGCTGTGCATGGCCCTCCCTCCCTGTCTCCAAACCATGTGGCAGAAACGGCAAACTCTCGACAGGATAGGGCTTGGTAAAGAGCAAGCGAATGGGGTCTACTTGGGTTTGGTATGCCTTTCTGTAAAGGAATAATATACATTTTCATTTGTAGAACATGTCTTGGTAGAAAAATGTAAAGCTCTACGAAGTTAGATAATAGCTTATTCAGACAGCGTAATTTCAGTTTCCAAAGTCCAATTTGTTTCTTAGATTCCTTAACAATCTGAGAAAAGTAGCAGAAAACATTGTAAACTAGCTAATTTTTATTGCTTCTAAAATCCTTGATGGCTAAGATAAATAAGGCTCCAGGGATGTCTACATTTCTGCTTAATAAAGTAAATTAGCTGTAGCTTCTCAGTGACCACGTGACTTTGGTAAATGCTTGCTTTGTTCTTTGTGCTCAGGGAAACATTACTAAAAACAAAAGCAAAGTTTAAAAAAGTGTTACCGTTCTGGAACGGAACAAAGTTGTTTAGTCATCAGAAACATCTGGTACAGAATGTGGCTTTCTTAATTATTGAGAGGGCCTGAAGTATAAATATTCACAGGTTCAAACCAGTGCTGCCAAATAGGTTATCAAGCAAAAAATACGCAACCACCTGGAGAACAAAATCCATCTGTCTGGCTGAATTTAGTTGAAAATAATTTTTTAGACTTGTTAGTAAAACCCTCATGCAAAATTTATTTGATTGAATAATTTACTAAGAATATTTCCATAAGCATCATAAAGTGCTACAGTCGATAAAAATGAATACACTAATCATTTCTAACTTTGAACCTGAGCCACGGCTTCCAGTGAATATAGACTGTGGGTTACTAGTCAGCTAGATTGTACTTGACAAACTAGATTCCTGCAGATATAATGAGGCCACTTCGCTTACCCACTCTAAGGAACAAAGGAACGAGACTGACTCTTCTGACATGTTTACTCAAAGGCACACAGACAGGACTTTCCCTCAGAGATGGGTACCACATTGCCCTCCTCACCATGTCCAACACTGGGACTCCAGTGATGGACAGAGTTAGGACTGGGAAAGCTGGGGGAATAGTGCTAAATCTCCAATCTCCCCCAGAATTTTGGTGTTTTTGAAAGACTCCACTATAACATCAGATTCACATGCTCCCTTCCCTCGAATGTTTAAAGGACTGGGGAAGATGGCAGACAGCACTCAAGCATGGATTGCTAGAAGTCTGAAGGAACAAAGCAGTGGTTACTGGAAAGTGTGTCAGCCATCCTACAAAAGGGGGAACAGCGGAAACACACCAGTTTCAGTAGTAAAGAAAGGCAGGAAGGAGACAGGGAAACTGAACAGGAGAGAATGTCCAGTCTGCTCTGGAAGGATCAGTCTTGAAGAGAGAGGGCTCAGCTAGTGTGAGTGCAGAGGGCTGCGGTCCCAGGGTAAGACAGAGACAGCCTTGCGTATTTAGTACTCTATGTCGGTAGCAAACTGTAGCTGAAGTATTCCTGGTCCACCAGGTATATAAGTTTTTCTTATATTAGTTATAACCTTTTTTTTCTTTTTATTAGGATAAAAGGGGAAATGTGTTGATACTTCATTTGTGCTGAAATGTGATATTTTATTTGTATGTTAGTAAATAAAGTTTGCCTAGAGATCAGAGGACATAGTGAGCCATAAAACAGAAGTCAGGCGGTGTACGCCCTTAATCTGATCACATGGCAGGCAGAGTCTCTGTGTGTTCAAGGACACAGTCAAGTGTGGTGACACATATCTTTAATCCCAGTACCAACCATAGAGACCTGGAGGTCTGTATAGACAGGCAGTGGTGAGGAAGTCATATGGCTGGGCTGAAAGCCAATGAGAAGGCAGAACAGGAAGGCAATAAAAGCACAGGTTAGGCAGGAAGAAGCTCTCTCTTGGGAAGCTACTGTGTGGTGGTAAGCTAAGGCTGGTCGTGGCTATTTGCTATTTCTCCGATCTCTTCAGCTATTACCCCTGTATTTGGCTCTGTGTTTCTTATTTAATAAGACTGTTTAGAAATTCATCTACAGCAAACAATATTAAGGAGAGAGAGAGAGAGAGAGAGAGAGAGAGAGAGAGAGAGAGAGAGAGAGAGAGAGAGAGAGACATGGAGATAGACAGAGAGATAGGCCTTGCACAGCAGCTACACCAGGAGGAGCAGTGCTGGGAAAATGCTTTCTTCTCTGCACTTAGGTAGAGAAGCCACTTTTAAAGCCACTTCAGGAGGTCCCTCCACGCATAACTCACTCTGGGTACCCAGAGCAACTGTCATAGGGATAGCTCTAGTTAAAAAGGGGAAAAAAATATGAGTCTGAAACAGCCAGTGCTCTGTGAGGAGGATATAGTAGGTCTGGGTTATAGACTGGAGGACCACAGAGTTAGGCTAGCATCTGCACCATGACAGAGACCACAAAGATTCGAATTCAGCACTGTGCTTGTGCCAGGGACTGGACAGAGGCAGACCAGAATCTGTGCACATGGCAGGAATCACAGGGGCTAGTCCAGCCAGCAGGGACCCGCATGGGGTCTGCATACAGAACACGAAACCCATCCAGCTTCCCTTTATTTTTATGCTACGTACATTTAATATCTAACTCTCCTCTTTGAGTTTTTGGGTAGACTTCCACAATGAGCAGGCTGGCCCTCAGTTGGCTGAATGGTTGAGGCTCTTTGTGTCTCAGCTTCCAGACTGCTGGGACTTTCTTAGGCTGGCTGACTGCAATGCCTTATGTCTTCTTCCATTTCCCTATCGCGTTTATCCCTTCCTTCCATTTTCCTTCATCCCTTCTCTCCACGTTTCCTTCCCCTTTTTGATCTGCCTTTCTATTTTCATTTGCTTCTGTTGTTCTAATATAACCACTAGTCTTTCTCTGTTTGCTTCCTGTCCAATCATACATTCCTTTTCAGGGTCTTCCTATGCACTGTTCTAGCCTTCATACTTTACTCCCTCAGAGTCAACACTGAAGAGGCGATTGGTTTTTATTGTGTTTTCTTCCGCAGTTCCTTCTGTTCCAGGACTGAGCTAACTGAGATATGTGTCCTGTCCAGAGGAGAGAAGCGGCAGTGATCCTACCCCAACCTAGTTCTATAGGCTACAGCAAGTATGTCCACTGAAAGAATACAGGTGATTAAAAAATTACTCTATCAAAAACTTCTAATTCCACAGCAACGGAGAGCTAAATCGATGAAGTTCTGTGAAATTAAAAAAGAATGACTATAAGACAGTTCCATGAAAGGACGGAGAACCAAAAACATACTTGTGAACAACTTCACGAGAACAGGAACAAAGGGTTCAACACAGAAACACTGGAAAAATCAGAAACTTTGGAAATGAAAAGATCAATAAATCAAATAAATCAGTAGAAGCAATCACCAGTAGAATGGATCCAATGGAAGACAGAGTATCAGTGCCTGAAGACAAGGTAGACGATGAATTAGAGCAGCTGGAGAATAACAAAAATAAAATGAAGTACAAACAGAATCTATGACATCTGGGGAATATCATTAAAAGGCCAACTCTATAAATCACACGCAAAGAAAGATGTTCCAGTTAGAGCATAGAAAATATAGTCCACAACATCAGAGCAGATAATTTTCCAACATCAGGGAAGGAGATGGGAAGGATGTTTCAGGAGGGAATTGAGGGGAGGGGAGAGACAGCACAGTGGTAGAGCACTTGCCTCTTGTTTACAAGGCCCCCACAGCTGCAAAACAAACTATCAAAAACAAACAAATAATTCAGGGAATGAAATCCTCTAAAGCTGACTGTAGTGAAGTAAAACAAAATTGTTTTAATTCCATCTCAGATATGAGTTAAAGGTCAGCCTGGTCTACATAGTAAGTTTACCGTTACCTGGGACTACACAGTGAGACTATGCCCCCCCCCAAAAAAAAAACCAGGGGGGGCGCTGAAAAGGAGAAAACAGGAGGAGGACAAGGAAAAGAATAAGTAAATACAAAAATAAAACAGATTAGGAGGGATTTAAAATGTCAAACAGACATGACGAGAAAAGAAATTCTCTATGTCATATTACAGTTAATACACTAAGCACAAAGAAAAAAGAAAGAATATTGACAGTTGAAAGAGAGAAGTATCAAATTATATATAGATGCAAATCCACATAACAGTAGATTTCTCATCAGGAATTCTAAAAGCTAAGAAGGCATGAAATAATGTATTTCAAGTTCTGAAAGATAATAAATGCTGACCGGATTACAATATCCAGCAAAGCCCTCCATCATAATTGTGGGAGAGAGAAAAGCATTTCATGATAAACATAAGCTAAAAGAATATATGGCCACTAAGCCAGCACAAAAGATACTTGAGATACTTGAAGGATAATTGAAGACATTTGAAGGAACCTTGTATACTGATGAGAAAGCTAAACACATCTATGAGGCCAGAGGAAAGAATCTGGCACATTAGTAAAATAAACAAGCAAACAAGGAATGCAAAAGTACACAATATCAAAGAACAATAAAATGACAGGAACTCACATATATCTTTAAGCAATAATTATGAATCCGAACTGTCTCCATTCTCTAGTCAAAAGACAAAGATTAGCAGATTGGATTAAAAAATAGGACCAATTGATTCGCATGAAGGTTAAGCATACCTTACTGGCAATGACAAATACAGCCTTAGGGTAGAAAGACAGCAACAGATATTCCAGGCACATGGAGCATAGATTTACTGAACATTGGCATACCAACTTCATGAAAACAAACCCAAAAATCCACTATTGGGTATAAAGATTCAGACAGATCTCAACACTATACTAGTACATGATCTAAGCACGCTACCCTCAACAACAAACAGGTCATATAGACACCCTACAAAAATCAGTGGTAAGTGACATTACAGAACAAATGAACTTAATATCTATAGTTTATTTAATGTAAACTCTGCATAATGCACATTGTTTTCAGCAGTCCATGAAACTTTTCTAAAAAGACCACATATTGGAACATAAGCAGGTTACTTAATGAGTTTAAGAAAACTGGACTACCTTGTATAACATCCGATCACAATGAAATAAACCAAAGCATTAACAGGAAGGGAAACTAAAGAACCCACACAAACACCTGGAAAAAAAACGAATTAAACATTTCTTGGGACTGAATAAAAATGAAAACATGACCTATTTAAGGAATGTAATGCAAGCTGTTCAAGAAGGAAGTTTATAGCTACAAATGCCTAGGTTAGAAAAAAAAAAAAGATAAGGATGGGCAAGATGGCTCATCGAGGAAAGAGCACATGCCACTAAGCCAACCTGAATTTGATTCCTGCGATACAGAGGATGGAAGCAAAGAACTGCCTCCTAAGTGGTCTTCTGACCTCCAGTGTATGAGATGGCATGTGTACATTTACACACAAATAAGTAAAGGTAAAAAGAAAATCACACGAATCTTAAGTAAATAATTTAATGATGCATCTTATTTTAGTTAGAGTAACTACTGTTGTGATGAAACACCATGACCAAAAGCAAGTTGAGGAGGAAAGCGTTTATTTAATTTACATTTCCATATCACTGTTCATCATTGAAGAAAGTCAGGACAGGAACTCAAACAGGGCAGGAACTTGGAGGCAGGAGCTGATGCAGAGGCCATGGAGGAGTGCTGCTTACTAGCTTGCTCCTCATGGCTTGCTCAGTGTGCTCTATTATAAAACCCAGGATCACAGCCTAGGGGTGGTGCCACCCAAAATGGGCTGGGCCATCCCCCATCAATCAGTAATTAAGAAAATGCTCTACAGGTTTGGCTACAGGTTGATCTCAACTGGGGTTCCCTTCTCTCAGATTACCCTAGTCTGTGTCAAGTTGACATAAGGTCAGCCAGCACAAACCTCAAGGTCATATAACAACATGAACAAAATAAGTAGACAAAAAAAATGCAGATCAGGGCAAGAATTAATGAAACGAAAATGAAAATAACAATATGTGAATTAATGAAATTTATAATAGGCATCAAAGGAATTCAGAGGATCATTAAGGCATACTTTGAAAATTATATTCTGATAAATTATAAAAAAAACTATGAGAAACGGATAAATTCTAGACACATAAGATCTTTCAGAATTAAACCAAGAAGACATAAGCAACTTATGTCTAAAACAATACAACTTAAGAAGTAACAAATATTTTCCATAAAAAGCTCAGGCTCTGATAGAGTACTGCTGAATTCTACTAGACTATTAAAAACTAAAACCAACACTTTTCAAAATATTCTGTAATAGAAAGTAAAGGAGCACTACAAAACTCGTTTGAGTTACAAAAATCACATTACATGGATATTATAATTGTGGAAGGACACAAACAAAAAAGCAAGCTGTATGATGAACATAAATGTAAAGGTATCAAAACATTTGTAAATATGTACCATGACAAGTTGGCTTCATTCCAGGGATGCTGGGATGGTTCAACATATGCAAATATCAGTTCCACCAACTTAAGGACTGAAATTATGTGATCACTGATGATACACACATACTCACACTCAAAAACACACACATGAAGCCTCTGATAAAGTTAAACATCCCTTTATGATAAAAGTCCCAAGGTAAGAAGGATAAAAGGAACATACCTAAACATAACAAAATACATGACAAGTATAGCCAACATACTAAATGGGGGAAAGCTCAAAGCCCTACCATTAAAATTGGGTTTAAGCCGGGCGGTGGTGGCGCACGCCTTTAATCCCAGCACTTGGGAGGCAGAGCCAGGCGGATCTCTGTGAGTTCGAGGCCAGCCTGGGCTACCAAGTGAGTTCCAGGAAAAGGCGCAAAGCTACACAGAGAAACCCTGTCTCGAAAAACCAAAAAAAAAAAAAAAAAATAAAAAAAAAAAAAAAATAAAAAAAAATAAAAAAAAATAAAATTGGGTTTACAACAAGGATGTCCATTCATGTTCTCCATCCTTATCCAATACAGTGCTTGAAGTCTTAGCTAGAGCATTAAGATAAGAGAAAGAAAAGAGACACAAATATGAAAGAAAGTAGTAAAATTACTCCTATTTGTAGATATGAGCCTATCAGAGACCCTAAAGACTCCATCAGTAAACTCTTAGAATTGGTAAACTCTTTTAGCAGAGTAGCAGGATATAAAAGTCAACATACAAAATCAGTAGCTTTTCTACATATGACTAACAAACATGCTATGAAAGAAATAAGGAAAATTAATCTATTTGTAATAGCTTCAAGTGGACAAATGTTAATCAAAACAGCAAACCTCAGGAATAAACTCACCCTAGGAAGTGAAAGACCCCACAATGAAAAAATTAAAAACAAGCAGCAGAGAAAGACAACTGAAGACATGAGAAGTTGGAAAGACCTCCCACACTCATGGACTGGCAGAAGAGAGTGAAAATTGCTACATTTCCAAAAGTTGTCTATAGAGTCAATGCAACGTCCATCACAATTTTAACTTCATTCTTCATAGAACTAGAAGAAAATTCTAAAATTCATATGGAAGCACAAAATAGCCAACACAAGTAACGAAATCATAAAAAAGGGGAAAATGCTGGAGGTATCACAGTATCTGATTTCAAGTTGTACTATAGAGCTGCAGTAACAAAAATGTATGGTTCTGATATACACACATGTGCACATACACAGAAGCCACTGAAAAAGAGGACCCAGAGATAAATCCACATGACTATAGTCTTTCTGACAAAGAAGCCCAAAGTATACACTGGAGAAAAAACAGTTTCTTTATCAAATGCAGCTGGGAAAACTGGATATTCATACATAGCAGGAAGGAAATAGATCCTTATCTCTTACCCTATATAAAAATCAATTCAAATGAATTAAAAAACCTTAATGTAGAATCTGAAACTTGGAAAGGGTTAGGGAAAAACAGAGAATTCCAGTTTTCACACTTGTGGGTGAAGTGACTTACTCATAGAATTATCTCCCCATTCCTTCAATTTTAATGTAGACACATAAAACCATATATATGACATAATATATAGTTACGTGTTATATATTTATACATAAGGCAAAAATTCAGAAGGTAGAGTAGGGGAAAGAAGGAAACCAGTGGGAGTGGGTAAAGAGACAGAGAGCAAGGGTAGGCAAGTGGGATGAATCTGGTCAGGTAAGTAACACGCTTAAGAGAAATTGTCTTTATAAACCTCAGCAGTATGGACAATGGCTACTGGTCAAATAAAAAGCCAGTATTTACAAGAAAGGAGGACGATGTATGATTGTATAAGATGCTATACTGTATGTAAAGTACAAAGTAGAGTACTCCATAGCACTGGTTTCACCTGGTGGCTATTTGCCTCTTCATCTACATATAAGAAAGCTAAGGGAGCAGCTGCTAAGGAGCCATCGACAGTCAGGTAAATGATCTGCTGACTTGTCAACGCACAACCAAAGTACATTCCCACGCTGCATACTGAAATGTATACTCTTTTGGAAGACTAAGATATACTTAAGGAATTAGCATTACAAGTTCCATCAGTGTTAAGTATTTTCCCACAAAGGATACTAAGTAGTAAAATAAAATGACCCTCACCTAAGAAAGAATGACAATTGTAGCTGAGACTAGCAATTAAAAAGATATGCACCGGTACCCTTTCTTCAAATGGAATAGTATGAAAAAGGTCTTTTCAAAATTTCTTCCTTCTACCACCAAAACCTTTCAATGTAGTTGGCATTAAAAATAGCACAGCAACCACTCAAACCAAACTCAAATATAACCTCTCATCTTCCAAACAAAGGACAGCTGGAGCTTCCTAAACCCTTACTGAAGAAACCTGAATAAGAGAAATCTTCTCTCATTCAGAAGAATTTCCATGCTAACTGCTCTCAATCACGTTCACTAGTTTCGACTCAGATGAGATAGTTGCTACCATGCTATGCTTTTAGGCAGCTATCAATCAAGATAATCTACTAAAAATCAAAGGCATGTTATTAAAATTAATAATCACTTTCAAATAGCTCAATGGATTTCATATTATCTAGATATATTTTTGAACATTAAAGAACAGATGGTTATTAATGGTTCAATATTAGAATATAAAATGCAGGGTGATCTGAAAACCTGTCAGTTGTCATGACTGCCATATGAGAACACGTGGAATTAATTCTTCAAGAGAGGGGCATGCTTCCTCATGGTGTAGACTTGGAACCGTGAGAGGGAGGGCAAGGGCTTGCTATACAGAGCTATGCAGCCACTCCACTGGCTTCTTCATTCATATTTATGATATGCTCTGTGATGTCGATGCAATCAGTTGAGATCACTGCTATTTCAAACAAATCCATAACTGAGCAAAAGGCAGGATGCTGACAGGAGTTAATGTGGGCTTTACACTGTTTACAATTGCTTTCTAATCTACTAAATGGCTGTGAAAATTGATGCAGTTAGGAGTGTTTTTATACAGTAGTACAGATAAAGTGTTGTGCTGAAATAATCTCTGTAATGCTAAATTGAATTTTTTTACAGTGCTTTCCGTTTTCCCTATTCGTGTGTGATTAAGTAGGCTCCCAATTTTATGTAAACCATTAAGAAAACCCAACACCCCATTTTATCACCTGAAAATTTTCACTTTCAGAAAAACCACCAAATTGTAATTTTATATTAATTACTTTAAAATAACAAATGTAATCGTATCTGAAATGAATTAAGATACCATTCTTATGGATTTGGGGTAGCCAGCTTACAACCTTTTTATCATTTGACTGACTAAAGTTTGATTTCAAACTACTGCACACATTGACAGGGAGATGGATATAAAAAAGCAGGGGATTGTAGAAGGGGAACTGGGGAGCACATATGGACACCTGTATTAAATTTAAATCTCATCATCAACAGTGGCCATCAGTCATCATGGCCACCAGGATGCTGAGGTGCCTTTTAGTCTCTGACCTATGTGACTGTAAACAGTGAATAACAGGTCTAAGAACTGGCCCTGTCTTCAGTGTAACTGAATGCCATGCCTGTTGGAGGCTTGCGAAGCAATCTGGTACCTATGGGCTGGAGTTAGGTGTTCCCTTCTCCACAGCCATGAAAAAACAGGTAACACGTAAGTAAATAGCAGGTGATCACTGCAACTCAAAACAACCTGAAATTCATACTATTATTGGCTCCTTGTTCTTTGTGCTATTGATTTTATATGTCCAAGAAGAGTGTTAGAGAAAGACACTTACACTTTCATTTAAAAATACTAAATATGCTTGAAAACAGTGGTTAGGTATTTCTAAATTTTGTTCAGGGGCAAATGGTGTTTCTGGATTTTTAAACATTATTTTAAACTCTAATAGCCAAAGTTATATATTGGAAAGAATAAAATATGCAGTCCAACAAGTTGCATATGCCCAAATATGCAGAGAACGCTTACTATATTTTGTTTCAAATCCTTTCAAATCTGTCTTCCTTCCAATACTTATCAATATATTTCATGCCGTTTTGGATTCTTCTCTTTTCAAGTTATTACACTGACATTTATAAAGTGCATCATTAAGAAAATTAAATAATTGCTTGTCTGATTACAGTTACACGCTGAGCCGAACATAGGGTTTGAAAGGCTTATCCTGGTTATAGTCCCCAATTCTCTGCAGTAAACTGGGGTCTTACTAGGGAGGTAAAATGAAGTTACTCTGGAAAAGGGAATAGGTGGTTTTACTGTCTCAGAGGAGAAAACAAATTCATAAACAAAGTAAAAACCAGCTTTCCTGTCAAGCTGCTACACTTGGACACAGGGACTGCAGAACACAGCAGTTGCTGGAAGATCTCAACTATGAAAATAATATTTAACATTACAAAAGATAGCAAACATCAGGAAAAATCTTTCATCTAACTTAAAAATCGTGGTTGTGCAAATATTTCAGAGCAAACAGAGAAGCAGAAAGATAGAAAATTAATGTGCAAAATAGTACAGTAACTGTATATCTAGAAAAGAAATAGCACAATAATGTATGTCTCAGCTACTGAAAATATAGGAGATAAGCAATATTCTTATTTTCTTAAATCAGTCTAGCAATTTATTTTCTGTAGCTAACAGAAATACTATATGGCAAGAATTAATAGACCTAAAATACTTAGGATGGTATGGTATCGTGTTCACTGAGGCAAAAGAGGAAAAAGGATTCTGAAATTAAATTGTACAAATTTTTCTATCACAGTATCTCTTTCATTTGGAGCCCAGTACCTGTGGGGGACACCTTGCACAGCCTTGAGGCCGGGGGAGGGGCTTGGACCTGCCTCACCTGAATGTACCAGGCTCTGCTGACTCCCCATGGGAGGCATTACCTTGTCTGAGGAGGGAATGGGGGTGGGTTGATGGGGGAAGGCTGGGGGCAGGAGGAGGGAAGAGAGGGAGATTTGTGGTTGGTATGTAAATGAATAAAAAATTTCTTAATAAAAAAAATTGTACAAATTTTTAATTCAAGGTGCCCTATCATTTTTTTTGTAGGGAGGGATGTTAAAGTATGCATCTTTAAAAAAGTGATTCCAGCCGGGCGGTGGTGGCGCACGCCTTTAATCCCAGCACTCGGGAGGCAGAGGCAGGCGGATCTCTGTGAGTTCGAGGCCAGCCTGGTCTACAGCGCGAGATCCAGGAAAGACGCAAAGCTACACAGAGAAACCCTGTCTCGAAAAAACCAAAAAAAAAAAAAAAAAAAAAAAAAGTGATTCCAAAGGGTCAATCTTAATCCTATTCACTCATCTGTAGTTGATCTATGCATTGATCAAGCTCTGCTCTAGGAAAACAACACTGATAAGCCTCCTGGCGCTCATACGATGGGAATAAGGCAGTTCACAATGCCAACTACAATAGAAATACAATCTATCAGAAGGGCAGCACATGAAGGTGGAAATGGTGGAGCAACAGTGCTGAAGTCTGAGGCAGAGATTTTTTCAAAGGATGGCCAAACCCAAGTCTGTCTTCTCGGGTGAAGAGGAAGCAAAGATTTGAGGGGTTGGACAGAATGAATATGCACATATTTCAGAAAGGAAAGTGTTCCATGCAGAGTACTAACGCCCTGTGTTCTAAGAACAATGGCTGGAGAGTAAGCCATGGGGAGAATGGCAGAAATGTGGGCAGTGGGGTTACAGATGTTTGGCCTTGTAGGTCTCTAGTCCCAGTGAGGGGTGTGGAGAAGAATCATCCAATCAGATGTACCCTAACTGTACTCAGAATAGATTGGAGGGCCAGTTGGGATTTGCACAATGGAGATGAGATGGTGTTACTAGATTTGTTCTAGTTAGGGGATCTGGAGAAAATGTGAGATGTTGATTCAACAGTGGTCACTAAGGAAGACTTGCCAATAGATTTCCCCATGTCTTATTTTTTTTCAGGAACCTCTCTGAGCAAAGACAGGTCCTAATTCCTTATATTCCCTTCTTTTGGAAGTAATTTCAGTAATGCACTCTACTTTATAGCTGGATTTACTCTAGGTCTTCTTTTCAGCCCAGGACCTCTGAACAGTGTGAAATCAGAGCCTACTGGGGACAGTGGAAGCCAGTGACATAATACCAGCTGAAATAGTGACTTTAAGAGCCGATTCAGGGCAATGATGACTTCCTGTGAGTCTGGTGGTTACAGTGACCGCTTTTCCTCGACATTTCTTCCTCTATCCTTGATGACCCTACAGCAGTACTGTGCATTCACTTGCTCCTGTGACATTCCTGTTGTTCCAAGCACACATTGTCTGTTAGCCCCAAGTGTGGCCCCTTCCCTGAGGGCTCATCACTTTCTATGGCCTCAACCTTGGGTTTTTGGCCTCAAATTTTATACCACTATGATTAACACATTTCTGAGTTAAAGAATCTTAGGATTTTGTTTTGTTTTCTTTTATCTTTTCTTTGTGTGTGTGTGTGTATGTGTGTGTGTGTGTGTGTGTGTGTGTGTGTGTGTGTATTCTCCCTAAATTCCCTCATACCCAAATACACGTGCTTCCTTTCTTCCAGGAAAACTATCTTACTACTTTCCTTTACTTCCACTGTTTTAATTAGTGGTACCATCATCTCCTGATTTATTGCATTATTTTTATCACAGGGAAAGAGCAGTAATTCTAATAATAGCTCATCACCCTATAATATAACACCTAATTATCCTCTTTTATTTTACCCAGAGATTACTCAGCCAGAAACCTTGGTAATAATGGTAGTCAAATAGTTCTCTGTTGGAATTTGCTCTATTGGAGGACCTTGAATGATGCACACATGTTCTTTCATTTGGCCACAATTATATATATGCACATATAAAATTGTGAGTATGCGTATGCGTGTGTGTGTGTGTGTGTACATACTGGAGAGAAACTGCTATCGTGTTAAAGCACAGATATTCCAGGACTTGTCTTGATAAAGACTACTGGATTACCTTTGCTAAAACCACAATAAAATTAACTAGAAGATTACTTTACTATTCTTAGAATTCTGAAGTATATTAGAAACTCCTATTTCCATTAATATTTATCAGTGCCATATTTGATATAATGTGTTCAGAAGCTTATTTACTTGGTAAAAAAGAAAGTTGGTCAGATCAAGTTTCAAAAGTATTTGTCTTTCAGTATTTGAAATTTGGTAAAAAGAACTTTACTCACAAAACTGATTCCCTGTATATTGACATATATAGTAATATGTATAATTTATAGTGTTCTCAAAGCTTTCATCTTTAAGTCCAAAATATCATAGACTTAGAAAATGCTCTTATACTAGTGTTCAATCTGGTTGCTTCGTTCCATTATATACCTATCCTGATGTATAACACACAAAAAAAGTAAATATTTGAACTACAGCATAAAACAGTGTGTCTGCCATTCTTTGTATTTTTAACTGGCCACTGTATCAATTAGATATTTCCTTATAAGACATTTATGAAACTCTTTCTACCTACAGCTGGAATTGGTGGGTAACCTTCAGAGACACTCATAATGCCTTAGGATGGGAACCAGAAGAGTTACTACATCACATCATAAATGCTTGGATATTGCTTTCCCCAATGTAGTCTAGGTCAGTTTCAAGTCAGAGGTCAAGTTTGTCTTGGTCTCTCTGTATTTTCCTAGTAGCTAACATAGGCCCACCATTATAGCTAATATTCAATATTTGTTTTTGCTATATGAACAGATGGAGGAAAAGAATATATACAGTTAGACCTTTTTATTTGCAATTTGAGACCACTGTGAAGTGTGGATTCCTACTGTGGGGCTTATGAGCATTTTTCCTGGGAAAAGAGCTCAGAATGTTAAATTTTTAAAGAGATCTGTGTATCATTTTAAATGTTTAAAAGCCATTGCTTTGAAGTCCTGCAGGTACGTGGTCTCTCTCCCTCCCCCACTGCCCACTTCCACAGCCATCATCCACTAGCCTGCACAGAACTGCAAGGTCCTCCCCGTGGACGCTCACCAATTTATTCTTTCCTACTAGAAAGTTTAGCGTTCTCTAAGACCTCTGATATTTGACAGAGTACTGCCTTTCTCCAGACTATTTGTAGAAGTGTTAAGTAAGCCTAGAGCTAACGTCAGTCCCTGAAGAAACCTATTCCTTAAACTTCTCAACCTTTTCTCTTTGCCGTCTGTTTGCCTTTCCTAAGACAGTTCTTTTATCATGATCAAACTCTCTTCCAACCCCAAAGAATGAGGATTTACTATTTATTTTTCTCAAACTTATAGGAACTGCACTTTCACACGTTTGAGAACAGAAACAGGATGTACAATGCCTATGTATCCTCACTTTTAAGGTCTTCATTTGTCAGACGAAAAATGCTATCTCTTTATTGCCCAATATACAGTGTCACAAACACTGAAGTATTGTCACTAAAAAAAAAAAAAAAGCACACAAATGTGGTTAATTTCAATCTTTAAAGAAGAAAACACAATGTAAGAAATTAGGAATGAATAATTATATTGCCCTTGCTAAATATTATTTGGTGCTGAAGAGCTGTTATGTAAGGTATTTTATGCTAACAAAGCTTGGAAAGGAAAGAGAGGGTTTTCCTGCTCAGGGTGGTATTTCATGTCTGTAATTATGACACTTGGCACTCAGAAGACAGAGACAGGAGATCTTCGTAAGTGTGAGTTATAAGCCAGCTTGGGCATTGTATGGGGTGAGACCCTAAATCGGGATGGTGAGATGGATCAGTGGGCAAAGCACTTATTGCATAAGCCTGATAATCTGAATTTAATATTTAGAACCTACATTAAAAACATCAGATACAATGGTGTGTCCCCAAAATCCCAGCGCTTTTAGGGGGAAAATAGAGGCAAACCTGGGGAAATGACCTGAAGCTCATATACGCATCAGCAGAAACCTGACAGGCCCTGCCTCAGCAAAGTGAAGAAGAGGACTGATATCAGAAAGTTGTCTTCTAACTTAACTGTGCACCATCTCAGGCTCACACACCTCATGTGTGCACACACAAACACACAAATTAACAAACAAAATATAAATCTGAAAAATCCTCTTCAAACTACACTCACACACCCCTTCCCTGACCTTCACATAGTGTATTTATGACATTCTTATAAAGGCATTATATAGTTTTACTTTACTAATCAGTTCCTGCTAAGAAGTGGTGAGTGTGTGTGTGTGTGTGTGTGTGTGTGTGTGTGTGTGTGTGTGTACCATTCCTACAGATACATCATGAAGATTTCCAGGACAGCCAGGGCTACACAGAGACTGGTACAAGTTGAAATAATACTTTAAATAGGCTAAGTTAAATAAAATCATGACAACTAATTTCATCTGCTCAAGCTGCATAAATATCACACACTGTAACTCTTGGACATGACTGTGGTAAACCTTTTCGTTACACTGCATATGTATGCTATTTTTTTTCCCATAAATTCCCTTTATCTCTCTTGGTCTGTATTTTGGACTGGATAGTTCCTAATGATCTTCTAGTTCAATACTCAGTTCTTTTACTTGGCTGAAATGCCACTTTTCCTATTAATAAGTTTTAATTTTCATACTCCACACCCCTATTTTATTAGTTTCCATTTGCTTCTTTAAATGGATTCTAGTTCCACCACCGCCTGGCATCTTTCATTTATCTTATCTTTTCCTTTATTTGCTGGAATATTTTCATCTCAGCCCTTAGTTAATACTGCCAGTATCTTGAGCATCTATCTACATACCCACTTCTGTGTACTCATGTGTATGATGTGTTCATATGTCCTAATTTTTGTCATGACTCATAATTTTGAGTTGAAATCATATGTACGTACATATGTTGATATATATATCTAACAAAGAAGAACAAGACAATTCTGCCACCAGAAGATTCAATTTTCTCTCCCACGAACAAAGGGTGAGTGGCAACATTTTAATGCAAGCAGTGAATGGGGTAACCCTGGGCTAAGCTACAGCTTTTAGAAGACTCGGGCTTCTTTCATCTGTGCTGTTTCCTAGGGCACAGCCCTCTGGGGTTCTTCCACTAACAGCTTGGCAGGGTATTAATTCATTGTGAGTAAATTCAAGTCTATACTGAGGTCCCTCAAGAGCCCTGTTCTAGCAGGGTAGCCCCATGTAACTGTCCACTCTTGATTTCTTTGTCTCAATCTGCAGACCATGCAACTTTCAAACACTTGATCTGGAGGTTAGAGTATCATCCCAGTGAAAGGTAGACTCCTCTTAAAACTTCATTTCTTTCTCCTCATTGCTTCTAAAGCACTTGATGATTATTTGTTTTGTCTGGCATCCTACTTGTTCTTGGCAGGAATGTTGATCTGCCATCAGTCCACCCCCATGGAGAGGCAGAAGCATCTTTCTTAACTTTTTAACCACCCAGAACACCATGTATTCTATTTCTTTAGTTTATCAAGTTCCTTCCTGAGAATGTTAACTTCTAGAAGTGATGGCTTTAAGAAAATATGGAAAGAAGGATGAATCCCTTGCACCATATAACTGACAAGAAAAAAGAAACCATCAATAGTAAGTAAAAACAAACAGAGTTGCCTTCCGAGTCTCATTCCCAAGATGAAGATTTATTCTATTATAAATTTTCCAGGTCCTCTCAAGTGTTAAGGGTCAGGCATGCAGAAACAAACACAGCATGTTCCACACCTTAAATGGAGACTGGTAAAATAGAGATGAAAACCGAAGTAGAAGAACACAAAATTGCCATCTATTTCCCTGACTCACGATGAGAACAGTGACAGGGTTTTTACAACATCAGGACCCTAACTCCTAACCGATGTCTTCTTGATATTCTTACCCCCAGGTTTCTTTCTCCCAATTCTGCTACAAGAATCACTCATTTCCTGTACCATCCTTCCTGTCCTGCCTCGCCTGTGCTTCTAATCCTAACAGTGCTGAATATTTCTCCTCAAACGTTGGTATAACTTCAGAAACAATCATGAGGTCTGTAGGGTGGCTTGATAAAACAGTAAAAATTACTTCAAATCAAAGAGGGGAAATTGAGGGAGGAGGATATTTGTGTGTTTGGCAGACTTATTATTTCCAAGGCAATTTGAAGTTACTTTCAATTTTATAAGTATGGAAATATTGTGGAAATACATATTTTAGTGTTTTCCTTCGGTATTTTACTCCTGTGATGGAATGTGTAATTTTCAGAGTATGTAAAACCCATTGAAAGATACTAACTGAAGAGTAGAGGGAAGGCTGGGGGATGGCTCAGTGGGCAAAGTGTTTGCTGTGATGGGGTGAGGATGAGTTTAACCCATAATCTGTGTAAAGTCAAATGTGGTGGCAAACAGCTGTAATCCTAGTGCTCAAATAAGAAAGGGGACAGAGACAGGAGAGTTCCCAGAAGCTCCTACGACTAGAACAAGATACCCTGTTTCAAATAAGATAGAGGGCAAAGATGGGCATTTAAGATTGTCCTCTGACATCCATGAGCCCTCTGTGGCACAAGTGTGCCTAAACTCTTACATGAACACACACACACACACACACACACACACACACACACACACACACACACACATACACACACACACATACACACACACACACACAGACACACAGAGAGACAGAGAGACAGAGACAGAGAGAGACAGAGAGACAGAGAGGGCAGAGGCAGAGAAAGAAAGTGCATATGAGAGAGAGAGAGAGAGAGAGAGAGAGAGAGAGAGAGAGAGAGAGAGAGAGAGAGAGAACAAGAGGAAGGAAGAGGAGAGAAAGGAAGAAGAGAAAGATTATGAAAAGAATATTGGGAAGAATAGTCAATTTATTGGGAAATGTATTAGTAATTGTGATGGTAAATAACATCAAGTTTCTCAGATCCTGTATTTCATAGCTTATAACACTTCCCTTTGTTAATGTTAAAAGCAGTTGTTAGAAAAAAATTCCCTTCATTTTTTATTTTATGTGCATGGGTCTTTTGTCTACTGTACATTGGTGTGCCAACATGGGCACAATGCCCATGGGAGCCAGAAGAGTTCATGTAGGTACTGGGAATTGAACCCAGGTCCTCTGGAGGAGCAGCCAGTGCTCTTAGTCATTGAGCGATTTCTCCAGCCTCACAAGCATCTCTTTAACACTGAACCTTTCTATTTTGTGTCTCACAATATGAAACCATGTACACAAAGTTTTAGTTTTTCCTCACTACTGGGGTGTGTGTGTGTGTGTGTGTGTGTGTGTGTATTTCCTCACTATCTATTCAGTTTAAACATTTTATACATTATTTAAATTTTGTTTATTTATTTGAAACAAGGTTTCATCTAGTCAGGGCTGGTCTTGAATTCTGGACCCTTCTACCGCCACCTCCTATGTGTTTGGATGCAGGCATGCAGCACCACTCTTGGCCACTGTAGAATTTTTGAATCACTATCAACCGTGAAGTGAGAGTACATACAATAAGAAGCAGGAGGGGGAAGTCCCCCCTCCCTCATTTTCATGTCAGAGGAACCAGGCTAAGGAGGGGAGAAGAATGAACAAAGTTGAAGAATATAAATAAAATCAATCACAGAAATGAAAGCTGTCTGCTAATAATGGTGATAAACTCGCTGTTTCCTAAAAAAGACTTAGAAGAGGTTGTGATATATTTTCATAAGCTACCATCAGAAACTTTAAGTATTCATAACCCATTAGCCACAACTTTCTATACTATTTTTTTTTAAGATTCCAGAACAAAATAAGCTTCAATTATGAAAGGTCTGCCTCCTTTCCTGTTCCCTTTTATTTCTTCCTGGTGGCCATTCTCAGATTGCTTTTTATAACTCAGATGAGTTACTTTAGCATTTTTGAACAATAAAGACAAATTGATTTTTTCAAATTGAAGTGACTAGCAAACTACATTGACATTCATAATAATGTTTTCCATGGAAATAGTTTGGTTAGAAATGACACATGCACAGAAATTGAAGGAAGTAATTATGATTATATTATTAGCAGTTATTGTGGTAATAATTTTTGGAGAATGGTTATATCCACCTGTCTGAGAAAACAGACCTTTAACACCAAATGAAGTCATATTCATTACACGAAAGAAGTGATTAGAGATTAGTAGTAAAGCCAGCTGATTGTGCTGCAAAGCTCCAAGTTAAAGTTTTCATGCATCTTTTAAATGATTTTGGTCTCAAAACATTGAGCAGCTGACGATTTTCCCCAAGAGAACAGTACCTTGAAGAGAAAAGCAATTAGAAAACAGAGTGACCAGCAATCAGTAATCATTATTTGGTACATTAAATGCAGCAGGCCTGTACCTGGCTATGTGATTTAGAAACTGGTTAAAGATCTGGAAAACAAGGCCTTCTCAGGTTAAATGTGAGTGCCTGGAGACATAAAATGGACTTCCTCAGAGTTACAACCCTTCAGGAGAAAACTGCAGAATAAATTCTGGAAAGTTAAAATTGGGTGAACATTTTACAGACAATTGGAATCATAAGGATTGAGGTAGAAAATCTGGTATTTCTGGCAAGTTAAAATTTCTCAAAGTTTCTAACTTAGAAGAGCTGATGACACATTTCCCATCAAGGTTTAATATTTCTACTAAGGTGCTTTAAATAAATGCTACAATTTGTACAAAGTGTAATTGAATTCTTCAGCTGGAAGAGAAGAAAAACTTACTAAGGCATTGAGGATAGAGGTTCTATGTGGTCCCTTCACTGCTGGCATACCTATACTCCATAGCTATGGCCCATAGACCCTTCCTTCTCTCCACTACTGCAGACCAACTTCCCAAGATGCAAGAGCCAGCTCCTCCATTCTTCCCCATAAAGGACAATGACCCAATAATTCACACATTGCTTTGTAATATCACTTCAATGGACGAATCTGTTCAGCAAGTACACTAACATTTCTCATTCAAAATATTCTTTCTTTCCTTGTCCTTGACTTTAATTCCAAGTCAAATTGCTAATTCATGTCCTTTTTTCCGTGTACTGCTAACTCTCTTGAGGCCTGAATCTATAACCTGTTTCTAATTTCTTTTATTCTCTCTTGAGCTCATTATAATGTGGTATTTGTCTATAACATTGCACTGAAACTTCTCTAGGTCACAAGTAGCCACAGCATCACTAAATCCAACAACCATATAGCAAGAGAAAAAGGTGAACACTAACCCAGCTACAAACTCTTTATCTACAATGATGACCTGCTTGCAAGATGTGCTGCTGCAATAGTGGCACAAGCTTATGGGAGTCACCAACCACTATCTGATTGGATTCACAGCCCACTCCATGAGATGGAACCCACGCCTGACACTGCTTGGGTGGCCAAGATCCTGAGACTAGATTAGCTAGGGACTAGGAGAAATGAAATACTACTGTTCTGCTAAAGGAATGTAGCAATAAAATGACTCCTAATAGCATTCTGCTGTACTCATATCTTAGTGCCTTCCTCAGCCATCATCAGAGAAGCTTCCTCCTATAGCAGATGGGAACCAATACAGAGACTCATAACCAGACAATACACAGAGAGTGAGAGACACTCAGCCCTAAATGGGATGACTCCATCAAATCTCTTTCCTCAGAGCTCAGGGAACTCTATGGAAGAAGAGGAAGAAAGATCCTAAGAGCCAGAGGGGATGGAGGACACAAGGAAGCACAGCCTTCTAAACACAACTGGATTGACACACATAGGAACTCCAGGTAGCATGCAAAGTAGGCCAGATAGGGTCCTAGTGCTAAGATGGGAAGTAGACACAAGCCCCCATCACTAAACCAGAACCTATTTCCAATTCTTACCACTTGCAAAGGAAAAGTTCGTTTTCTCCAACGGAGTCATACTAGGTATACAAACCACACTTACTGCAGGCCCATGCTCAGTAGTAAATGGCTAAGACAAAATGAACTCACTGGTATTTTTGGAGGTTTTCTTTTCTTCTCTTCTTTTTTTCCTATCTCACAATGCTTTGTCAGGGCACTTATTTTAAACCTTACAGATCTTTTGTTTATATATTATGGTTTCTGATTTTGTTTTTATGGGCTTTGTGGTGTGTGAATGTGAGTGTCTTTTGGTCTGTATGTGTTTTCTGTGCTTTTCCTTTGGCTCTTTTTTTGGGGGGGTGGGTTCTCTTCTGGTTTGTTTTTCTTTATTATTATCATTACATGCTTATTTGTATTCTAATGAGAAAAAGAAAGGGTGTGAATTTAGGTGGGAGGAGTTGAGGAAGGGAAAACTGTAATCATAATATATTGTGTACAAAAGGTCTATTTTCAATAAAAGACTTTGTACATATACAGACACACAGACACACAGACACACACACACACAGAGCATATCCTTCATAGACAAGAAAAACTAGTTTAAAATTATAATTACCAAAACACACAAACTTTGATGCCCAATTTTCATCAATTTCCAGAAGGTAACTAGTTGACACACACAAGCTCATCAAAATTAAGAGAAAATGCAGACTTACACACACTGAAACAAATCAACACCTGATAAACAAATGTTTAAACAAGCATGTGCCATTAACATTCAGTTTTGAGTAAGCCTGTATGTCTAGAACATCACATGACTAACAGATATTACTCTTATTAACTTGATCTTGCAAAATAACAGATTGGTAACAACTAAGGTAGAAAATTTGTGCTAAAAATGCCAAGATGTGTTTACAAACATCTTTTTATAACAAACTTTAAGTAGAAAACATTAACACAGAAAATGCTTCATTATGGGCCGCTGACTATACCTTATCTGCAATGTTAGTACTATAAGTGTTTAGAATTAGAATTCTCTTACTGGGATTTTAGAGTCTGCATTTTCTCTTAATTTTGATGAGCTTGTGTGTGTCAACTAGTTACCTTCCGGAAATTGATGAAAATTGGGCATCATATACTGTGTGGTATCATGGGGATGATCAAGTACAAACATAAAATTCCTTTCTGTTTCATGCACATCTCACACACGTGTGTAAGACGAATTGCTAAATGGTCTTATTAATAAAAAACCCTGGAGGCTGATACTGGGGTGAAAGCTGAGAGATCAGAGGAACAGAACAAGCCACAGCCACAAGTTCTTACCCTAGGAAATCCTCAGCCCAAGAGAGATCTACTTCCTGTATACTCACACTTTATATACCTTCCTGTGCCCTGCCATCTCTCTCCACCTAGCTACATCACTTCCTCTTTCTGCCCAGATCTATCACTTCCTGTCTCTCTGTATAGACCTCCAGACCTCTGTGATTAACTAGTGCTGGGATTAAAGGCATGTGCCACCATGTCTGGCTTTGTTCCCAGTGTGGCCTTGAACTCACAGAGATCCTGATGAATCTCTGCCTCCCTAATGCTAGGATTAAAGGCGGCGTGTGCTACCATTGCCTGACTTCTATGTTTAATATAGTGGCTGGCTTTTTCCTCTGATCCTCAGATAAACTTTATTGGGGTGCACAAATAAACTATCACCACACATGTGAGAAACAATGGTCTCTACTTCATAAGAAGAGATACTGGAGACTCAGAGTCTCTAAAGCAAAGCAGTTGATTTGACAACTTTGCAAAGTCAGGCATTTGCTTAGAGGACAGGGGTGGTGGCATGCTGATTTGGCGTTAGGCAGAAGTGCAGTGGTATAATGGCCTTTGTATACTAAATCTCATTTCTTTGCCCCTGGACCCCTCTCTGGGAGTTCTCCAGGGAGGCACAGCCTTTCCACTGTCTAGTAGTACCCCCTTCCCAAATTTACCATCCTGTTGTCTCAGGATGCAAATGGAGATTCCTTCCTTTTCTGATATGTAGGCTGGGTCTCATAGCAGGTGGCCTGTAACTTTTCAACCCTGGGGTGAATTGATATCACCTAAACAAGCAGGCATTAGCTGCCAGGGAGGAAAGAGAGAGGCCTAGTGGCTCTTGCTCATCTGTGACTCTCTGATGAGCTGTAGCTGTGTGACATAATGAAAATGGACCATAATGATTCACTTACTTGAGCCTAAGGTAATTTTATACAGTAGTTTCAGTGTGCCTGTGCTTCCACTGAAACCTGTCCCATGAAGTTCACTGTGAAGCATTCCTTCTCATGGTATTATGTCAGTGTTCAACAAGTTTAAATTTTATATTATTCAGAATTAGATATTTTGGATAATGGAGGCTCAGTTTGTACTGTTATTTCAAATACATCCCCTACATTTAGGGGTAGTTTAAAAAAGACAAAAATGCATTAGGGACAGACCCCGATCCCACTGCCTGGGGGTCCCCTAAACAGTTCAAGCTAAACAACTGTCTCGCTTATCCAGAGGGCCTAGTCCAGTACCTTGGGGGCTCCTCAGCTATTGGTCCACAGTTCATGTGTTTCCACTAGTTTGGCTAGTTGTTTCTGTACTTTGTTCAATCATGGTCTTGATTTCTCTTGCTCATAGAATCCCTCTGTCCCTAGTGCATGGGCCGGCTTTTTGGAACCTAGTGCCTATGGTGAGACACTTTGCACAGCCTTGGTGCAGGGAGGAGGGGCTTGGACCTGCCTCAGCTGAATGTACCGGGCTCTGCTGACTCCCCATGGAAGACCTTGACTTGGAGGAGGTGGGAATGGGGGGTGGGTTGGGGGGGGGGAAGGGAGGGTGGGAGGAGGGAGGACAGGGGAATCTGTGGTTGATAGGTAAAATGAATAGAAAATCTCTTAATAAAAAAAAAAGGAAAAAGAAGACAAAAATGATAATCGAAAGCACAACTTTAGCTCACTATATCCATGATCTCAGGATTCAGGAGGCCAAGGTGGGAGGATAACAAACCAGAAACCAGGTTTGGCTATGTAGTGAGACGCTATCTCAAAAACCTAAACAGTAAACCAAACCCAAACAGTATACACAACTAACCAAAATCGCCTCTCTTGCAAGTTGAAGAAACTTGTGATTTAGAAAATCAAAATATAAGAATACATTAAGAATATTAATAAAAGGGTGATTCATATCACTTACTGCTAAAGTGATCAAGGAGAAGAAATTGAAAAACAACTTGCTCAGTTAATAATGTTGGTAAAAACCGGGTTCTAGTAGAAGAGTGGTTCACTAGGTCGGAGACTTAATTCCATCTCCACAAAGTTAACGCTGGCTTTTATCCCATGACAGTTGTGCCTAGTTTAGTGAGATAACATACGTAAACATTATAGCATAGCGCCTGGCCAATAAACTAAGGGCCTAATGAATGCTGGCTATTACAATTATATTAATTGCTTAAACTTGTTTATCTTTTTCATGTTTTTCCACAAAAGCTATTCAAATGAGCAAGTAAATACAAAATTTAAAACCAAAAGAAAAATGATACCAAGCTCTAAATTCTGCCCAAAAGCTTAAGACAATTTGTTATCGAGTAAAGCTATATTTTGAAATCAGTTTTGTTCCCTCAAAAAGATAAAACCACTCAGAGACTGAAACTGAACGATCATAATGTACTCTGGTCAAGAAGTAAGGTTTAGCTTGCATTTTAAGGTATATGCAAGTGTGCATTGCTTTTGTATTTCAATATAAACTTCCTACCCCCAAACTGATTTCCTGAAATAGTTAGATAATTGTTATATACTTTGAAGTTGCTTTGTCAGTGTTCTTGAACTGTGAAAGTAATTCAATGTTGAACTCATAAAACAGTCTCCAAGGTCCAGGTTTACTTGCTCACAGTGATTTGTTTCCTAACAATGGAGGTTAACTTAATTTAAAAATTCCTTTGTACCAGACAGTCCTTGAAGCTCATAGGGACTTTCTTATTCACAGCATGGCTTGGCAAAGTAGCCAAGAGCCTTTTTGTGTATATCATCTACTATCACCACCTAATGACTGCCAGAGCCTAGAACTTACACAACCCTTTCCATTGGCTTACCAACTCCCTGGATTGCCATCTCTGCCACCATTAATACTCCCAGGACCATTACCATCACCACCACCAGAAACTCTCACAACCCATCCATTAATGATGGTGAAGAGTGAGCTGACTACTAGTTTTTAAATTTTCTACTAACAGCTACAAAGATCTCTTATTTAATAAAATGTAATGCACTTTACATAAATTTTGTTTTTTACGATCTGTTTTTAATTGCTTCATAATTTGAGATTTCAATATAATTATATCATCCCTCCTCCCTAACACACCTGAAGAATGAGAGAGTATTGAAAAACCATTCTTATACACACACACACACACACACACACACACACACACACACACACATATATATATTTACATATATAACATTTTTTCATACACTCTCTTCTGATCAGTTTCTCCTCTTCCAATTCCTCCCAGATCCAGTCCACCCACCACACTCCATGCCTTCTTTCTCTCTCTTTAGAAAACAGCCTCTACCTAAAGCTTCTACTAAACTGAGTTGATTTTGTGATGGCAAGTTGGAAATACCTCTTTCCCCTTCATCTGCCTATACATGCCGCATATGGCTGTCATTGTTTCTCACTCATCTAACACTTGTTTAGTCATCTATTACCTGGATGTAAATGAAAGCAACACCATTGCCTCTGTCCTTGAGGAATCATCTACCCCTCTTCTCAAGTTGACATCATAAATTACCTGCTGTAGACGATCAAATACCTGTTCTGTCCACTAATCTTGGTGCATTATACATTTTTATGTTTTGGATGGCTCTATAGAAACCTTGTGAAAGAAAAATCTTCAGGATGTGGCATTTAATGAGAGAATGGGATACAGAAGAGGATGACTAGTGTGTACCCATTCAACTTTGCGAGTAGTTATGGAGTCAACCTGGTTGTTAAGGCAAAGAGGAAATTCCCAGTTTGTCCTATTTATATTTTAAGAAAGCACTGTGGTTTAGTGGAATCAACAGTGACCTGGGGACACAAGAGCAGTGTAACCAAACAAGTCAGTAGGTGCCGAGATTCCTTTTGGCCTTTCTAAGGGGATAATAAGTCTCATTGGCCACATTTTGTGTTGTTTTGAAGTATATAAAAGGATGGGGCTGGTGAGTACTTTGCAATAGGAGAGAATAAGTCTACAGGAAGAACATTTTAAAGTAGATCAGTAGCAGTAGAGACAAAAGAGTTCAGATCTTAATGCATAAAATATAGAATTTAACATGTAACTTTGACCATACATTATAAGCAATTGATTATAGACACACTAAATTGCTGATGGTAATTTTTAGATTAAAACATTGGCTCTAGCTTTCTAACATTCACAGATATGATGCTGGACTTGAACATCTAATAAACTTAAAGAGATGTCAGTAAGAATGTTAATAACAGGAAAAGCCTAGGGTCCTGCCATACAGGGTATGCCCCTGTATTATATGAAAATCCTTCTTATGTGGAGTGCTCGTAAATCCTTCCCACGTAGGTTGTATTACCATGAGTGTCTTACGAACAAGAAACTGAACTTTAGATTGCTTAAATCATTAAAAAACAAGGCAATACCACAGGCAGCTGAAGTTGGATTTGAAACCTAGTCTGTGATATTGTTTTCCTTAATACATATAATAGATAGGTCTGTTGGAATTATTGTGAAATAAATTTACTTACTGGATTCTACTTTAAAGGAGATTACCAACCAAGGCAGAACTGATTCTTTGGCATTTCCCATGATTCAATCAGCTCACCTTTATAATGCTTTTGTGACTACAGTGACAGATGTCAGTATAAAAAATTAAAACATACTAAGAATAATAAAATACTCTCCTTTAATTTTTATTTCAGTTTCATATACCATAGCACCTGAGAAACCCAGATCAGCACAGTATAAAGTCTGTCCCTGCAAATTTCAAGATACTGAGAAAATATGTTAAAAACATCTGCACTGAGCTGAAGAAATAGCTCAGGTTTGGTTCTCAGAACCCATATGGGGCATCTCATAAATGCTTTTAACTCCAGCTCCAAGATATGTGATACCCTCTTCTGGTCTACACAGACACACTCACAAATGTACACACACACACACACACACACACACACACACACACACACACACACACACAATTTAAAGAAATCTGCAATAAAAAATTTCAGGAGGGTTGACACTCATGAAATAAAGATGGACTTAATTAAGCTTATATCCACATTGCATTTATTAAATGATTATTAAAAATGTTAAAATTTTCCTAGTTTAGTTTTATTTATTGGTTTATTATTTTTATTTGCATGGACATTTTGTCTGCATGTATGTTTGTGCATCATGTGTGTGCCTGGTGCCAGTGCAGACTAGAAGAGAGTATCAGATCCCCTGGGACTGGAGTTAGAGATGGTTGTCAACTGCCATATGGGTGCTGGGAAATGAAATGAGATCTAGTGGAAGAGCAGCCAGTGCTCTTAACTGCTGAGCCATCTTCCCAGGCCCGCATTTTTGAACAGATTAATATTCATACATTCTGATCAAAGCTTTAAGTACTATAACATCTGTATGCGCTGCAGATTAAGGATTTTCTCAGGAGCCTACATCCTAGTGCACACAGTGAGGCTATCTGCCAATCTGTCACCTTCAATGCCATCTAGTATTGCCTGGTGGCAGGAGCTTCTCAGTCCCCAGTCTTGAATTAGCTATTCAGTATCTACTTCACATGGACTAACCAAATCCTGGTATATAGTTCTGAGGACTTGTATCCTTACAGAGAACCATGCTTGCTAGCCCCATGCCTACTCTCAGGTTACAAATGATTACACATTAAAACGTCATATTTGTAGAGCTAAAAATGATTATCTTTTTAACCACACCAAACACTACTTGACTTTCACACAATACCATAGTCCCACCACAACAGTGCCACTATTAATTTAGTGGCAAACAAGAGAACTGTAGGTATAGGAAAATGAAAATTCTAAAATGGGACTTATGGAATTAACCAACCAACTCACCCAGCTTGCCAGCCAGCCATGCCTACAATTCCAGCACTGAGTTACAATCTCAGGTGCCATTAACTGTACAAAGTTTCTATTTTGGATTTCTCCACAAAGACAAAAAAGTAGAGTCTTAACAATAGACAGAAAGAAAAGTGAACACTTACTGAGCTGGTTTATAGCAGTCACTACCCACTACAGCTCTTTCCGAGTACTTCATTTCCAGATTTCCAAGCACTTCCAACAGTTGGTTTAGTTATCTAGTTTTGCAGTTGAGGACACACAGAGTGAAAGGCCCAACACCATGTTCTGGCCGGTGATGTGATACCACGGTGCGTGACAACAGGTAGTCAAAACCACACACTCAAATTTATCCCCTTCAAAGGCTACCACAGAACACAAACCACCAAAACAATGTCCAAATCATTTAGAGCAGGTGCCATGGAAAGGTCTTGAAATTATCAAGCTATGGTCTTCTTGTTCTAAAATGTCTGAATAGCTCAAAAAGATAATCAGATGCTTAGCACTTCACCATCCATTCAATTTTTCAGAAGGAGTGATGATACTTGATTTAAGGCAAACCACTGTTAATTACGAACTACAAAAAGTTACTAGCCAAAGAAAACAATCTCTACTCCCATCATAACTCCTGAATATGAAGGCCTTAATGATTTTGAATAATGTGCTTATTAAGATGTTAGACTTGAACCAGACCAACGACTCACTGCAATGAACATTTGGTGGATGGGGCTGATTGGACAAAAGGGTGTACTGCATGACACACCGTAGCTCCTGATGCCACTGGAATGAATGACGTGGTGTTGGAAAGACGGAGGAGGTGGGCTTTTTGTTTGTTTTCAATTAATTTTTTGAGGGGGTTCTTCAGGAACGATGCTGCAGGGTTGAGGTGGGATATGGAGGGATTGGGGTGCATAATGTGAAATTCCCAAAGAATCCATAAAGAATTACGTTACATGCAAAAAAGGTATTAGACAGGAAGGATACTATAAAAAGCAAGCTTCTCAAGTCACACTGTAATACGTTCTAATAATGTATCTTAGAAATAAACACTAATATGAATATATGTACTATTGAGTAATAGGTGTAATTGAGACTTTTTCAACGCTGGGATTTTGAAAAAGGCAAGAGGGAGCAAAACCATGAAGAAGGAGGAGGAGGAATCAGAAGGAGGAGGAGGAAAGAGAAGGAGGAGGAGGAGGAGGAGGAGGAGGAGGAGGAGGAGGAGGAGGAGGAGGAGGAGAAGAAGAAGAAGAAGAAGAAGAAGAAGAAGAAGAAGAAGAAGAAGAAGAAGAAGAAGAAGAAGAAGAAGAAGAAGAAGAAATCATTATTTGCTAAATTCTTTTGGTAGTAAATATTCCTGCAGCAATATTTTGGCTGGTTTTCAACCATCACAAAGATTTAAAAATGATTTTATGTATATTTTAGTAAGGCTTGTATAAGAAGTAATAGCTGCTTCACATTTGGGTATTTTAATGACAGCGTCAGCTCATCAACTTTAAAGTTTTTTTTCTTTTCTGCACTAACTCACTGATAACTATAAGAAAATACATTCAGAATATAACCCGTAAATAAGCAGAGGTAATGACGACTGATGGTCTATTTCTTTCCTTGACATTTAGCTCATGGTCTCTCTCTGATAAGAAAATGAATCTTTCTACAAAGCACTCACACTTCCCTTTAGCATAAAAACTAGAAGACTACTCTTTTTCTTATGACAGACTATACAATGGTTTCTTCTCAGAATATTTTCCCCCTTGAAATTAAGCTATAAAATAAGATGCCTTCCTTGAAAAAGAGTATATTAGTGAAGGACAAATGCACTCATGTAACGTGAGTTGAATTAAAGCATACATAATAAAGAGCCCCATTTTTACTTTGAGGAGACAGCTATCAAACAAAGTCCTCAATGTTAGCTCTATTTTCTATTTCCAGGTATTTTAGCTAACAAATAAAACACTGTGGTTTAATGAAGGATGGATTAACAGAACCCAGGTCACATTTCTGAGCAAAACAGTGAGGTAAATGAAGCTTGCCGTTGGCGGCTGTTGTTGCTGGGGAGTGCACTGCTGGCCACGTGGTCTGTGCACTCAGGGCATCCCTTTCATGTGATTAGTTTTGTCTTTAAAGAGCCATCTCTTTTGGGTCATTTAACCTTGTTTTTCCTCAGTAAATTCAGAAATGACAGATGGTAGCACTCCAGTAACCAACATGAACCTGGAGGCAGCTTAAGACTTAGAAGTTGAAGAGTTATGACAGTTGTGGTTTAAAAGACCGCCCCCCTCCAATTTCTATGCTGAAGATGGAACTATTAGGGAATGAATGTCCTTATTGTGGGAGTATGTTAGGTATAAGTCAGGCATCCTTCTTTGCCGGTGCTCTCTTGTCCCGCTAGGATTTATCAAGAAGAACCTTGCCTGAGTCTATACACCTTGACTTTAGACTTTCATCCTCTAGAACTAGGAACAAAATAATTTTGGTTCACATAAATTACTCACTCTGCAGTATTCTATTATGGTATCTTAACATAGTCTACAAGAGAAGGAAAGCTGTGTGTGTGTGTGTGTGTGTGTGTGTGTGTGTGTGTGTGTGTGTGTGTGTGTGTGACTGTGTGTGTGAAGTCATTGTAGATCTTATCATAAACATTACAGTGAATGTCTCTGAATTTCTCTACTTAAGGAAAGAATATAAATGTGATGTGAGTTTTCTCTTTACAGACCTTTGAAGGTAATTCTAAGCAATGTCGATTTTTGTAGGGGAGGGCAAACTGGAAGACTAAAAAAACCAGTAGGGAAAGGACTTTGCCGTAAATTTTTCTTTTTATTGAAAATTTAAACTTCAATCTAATCTGTATTTATCAATCAAAAATCAAATTAGCCGGGCGGTGGTGGCGCACGCCTTTAATCCCAGCACTCGGGAGGCAGAGCCAGGTGGATCTCTGTGAGTTCGAGGCCAGCCTGGGCTACCAAGTGAGTTCTAGGAAAGGCGCAAAGCTACACAGAGAAACCCTGTCTCGAAAAACCAAAAAAAAAAAAAAAAAAAAAAATCAAATTAAATTCCAAAAAACTTAAAAACTACTACTCATTGCAATCAGAGTAGATAGTTGAGGGTTCTGCATGTGGCTGGTGCTTGCAAATGCTGGTTGAGTAAACAAAACACATCACCACTGCAAAGATCTTCTGTGTGTATGTTTGACAGTTATTTATAAAACTGAAAGTGTGAGGAAGATTTTAGGGAACAATATTAGAATTTCTGAAGACTGGCAGTTATTTAAGGTAGTGAGCAAACATTATAGCACATTTATACATCTGCCTTGTATCTCATTTTCTTTTGCAACTGAGTAACATATATAATAGTCCTCAAGTGAGAGTCAAAGTATCTACGTAGTGTGTTAATCTTTCCTGTGATAATTAGGAGACACTTCGGGCCAGCTCTTTAAGAGTTTATTTGGTCCACTGTTCTGGAGCCTGAATGTTTAGAGCATCACCCTGGCTCTGAGGCACTCCTGCTGGGATCACTTTGCAAATGGAGTAACATGGGTGGGAACATGAGGGAAGAGAAGGGAGAGTGAGGAGGACACAGTGCAGCAAGAGGAAGGGAGAGAGACTGAGACATCGCATCTCTAGACGGGGCTGGCCGGATGTGTTTGTGAGGGGAAGGCCCCACCACCTTCCATTAGGCATAATCTCTGAATCAAGTTTCTCACGTGTGGATCTCTGGAACAAAAGCCAAATCCAAATCAGAGCACATTAGAGCACTGTGCAGAGTTATGGAAAGTTAATTTCTTTGTTTTTTATAAAGTATTTTATTCAATTAGCAATTTGGAAGAATATACCTTACTAGATGCATACATGACTAAATCTTCATACTGAAACTTTTACAAAAATAGTTGTACACATTACACAAACCATCAACTTTGGTTTATGTTTTACATATTCACTACGATACCATAATTTTTTTTCTATTAAAACCACAAACTTTCCCCCCAAAAGAGATTGTTAACAATTATAACAAACTTACGTGAGAATTTGATTAGAGTAGCTCAAGCGGAATTTGCAAGTGAGGCCTTTTTAGTAAACAAATATATGGAACTTTCAAAAGATTGATAGGAATGTGTAACTTACTTTGTCAGTTTCATTTTTCATGTCTTGGTAATAAATGTTATTTTGATAGATAAAGATGATTTTTATTGTGTTTATTGTGTTGTGACTTTTATACAATAATGATTCCTCAAGTAATATGAGAAGTACTCAAGCTGTTAACTTATGCTTCTTTTAGAGTTATTTGTCAACATCTATACATCTGTATGAGAACTAGGTGAATTGATGATGTGGGTTCCCCCATGTTCCATGCAAGCAAATCTCATTGGGAAGAAAATCAGTGTGAATGTATTATAAATATTCCTGGAACGCCACTAATCCTATCATATTTCCCAATATCCTTTACTTTCCGATCATCTTATAAAACAATGGTGACGACATTGGGAAGAAGCAGCAGAGTTTGCAGTGGATTTGAGCATGCCCTCGCTGGTGCCAGTACTGATGTCAACAGGTGAAGGGGCATCCCAGGTCTAGTGGGTGGCTTGCTTGTGTGTATAGGATCCAAGTCAGAATCAAGGTAGATATCAGTTCTGAAATCAGCACCATGATAGTGATGGCCATGACGGAACACCTGCTTGTGCTTTCAGTAGACTGGCTCTACTTGACAGTAAAAGCAATGTGAACATCTCAAAATCAAGTTACAACTCCATGCAGCAGCTTTTATAGTTGCTACAAAATTGCTCCTATAACTCTGTTCAGAAGACATCTACTACCCCTGCCAAAAGTTCTGCATTCAAGATCCTTTGGAATTCAAAGCCACAAAAGAGCTTGCCATTTTTCAATAACTGGTTTGTGTCTTTCCAGAAGGAAAGGAAAATCATCTAACTTGAAGGTCCCCAGGAAGTATCCCCAAACAAAACACACCTGAGGTCCTCATGACATGTGCTTCATCAACTTGTCCTCCCACTAGGTTCAGAAGAATTAATTAAAAGTGATTACTATTTATGAACATGATAATATATCCTGATTATGATAGACAGCCACTCAAATGTCCAATTGAAACCCACTCCTGTAGTGGCTGTAAAGTAAAAACACACCCAAAACTCGGTTGCAGTTTGGATGTGACTTTGTTGATGTCTGCAAATTGCACAAGATTAGAAAAGCTAAAAGTAAAGCAGTGGCCACTGTTTTGCTGATGGTGCTTGCAAGTCTTCCTTTCCTCTCACACCATCAACAGAGTACCCGATCCTGGGCTGTGAGCTTTGTGAGACTCTAAGAAAGAGAGTCAGTGGTATACTATCCTGGAATGGGCTCTTGCAGGTACTGCACAGTCCTGCGCCTAGCCTTAAGAGCAGTAGCTTTCTCATTATGAGGACTTCATGTCAAGGAATGTCAGTGAGATTTTGGCAAGCAGATGGGCGATTTAGCAGAATATATATATATATATATATATATATATATATATATATATTTAACAGCAGAAGATGATGCAGTGGCCTTGTTGGCTTATATTATAGTTTTGACTATAGCTCATTAAAGTGCATTCTCACTGTCAGTCCTTATAATTACAATGGAATCTATTTAACATGGCTTTGTAAGTTTTTTCTGTTTAGTCTAGATCTTGGTCTATGCAGCAGAACCTTGACCTATGCACATGCACACATCTCTAAGAAATGAATTTTATATTTTGCCATGCAGAGGAAGGGCAATGCAGATTCAAAGATCTACAGGGAAGGGCATGCCAGAGTGTTTAGGGAGTGAGGAACATGTGATGGTTCAGCCTGGCTACAAACTCCATTTGACTGAGAAACAAGGGAGATTACTGGCTGAGATCAGATATGCTCTGCCAATCAACAGATTAATTTGTTGATGGGTTGGTAATATGATGGCATTGGAGGTAGTGAAAAGTAGGAGGCAGGGCCTTTGGAGGAAGTTCAGAGGCATGCCTTTCAGGCTCTATCTTTCCTTGGCCTTTTCTATATATCTTTCCCTATTCTTCCCATTGCAAACTACCCACTGAGAGGTGACACACAGCTTCAAAAGGCTCCTTCAGCCATAAACACACAGGGCCGGTAACTGTATGAAATCCACACAGTACCCATGAAACGATGAGCAAAATAAACATTTCCCCGGTTAATTATTCTAGGAATTCTGCCGTACCACAGAGCAAAGCCAGCTAGTTCAGAGGGCTACCTCTGCTGTTTCTGCCTGTGAGTGAAGGTGTGGTTTTGGTGACATTAGGATATATTTCAAAGATCAGAGTCCCACATTAAACCTAATCTCTCAAGTATCCAGATTCCTAAGTTTGGTACTTTCAGAATAACATCTAATATTTAACCACCATGGAAAAAGGGCAGGGACACTGAAAGAACCCCCAGAGTTCGTAAGACCCATCCCTGTGGCTGCAGATCCACTGATTATCAGGTTCGTGAAATGTGCTACATCCATTTCTGCTATGAAGCCAACTAACCTTCCACCAAATATTATGCCATTGATTAATTTGGAAACTCACCATACTGTGTGTGTGTCCATGTATGACTGGCATGTATGGGTACTGTGTACTCTTTTCACACTAACCCCCACTACTTTGAAATATTCAAGTCTAGCAATAAAGGCTATTTCTGTTTGGGCATTATATACTATCTAAAGGATCTTTGTTCAATTTGGCCTCACCAGAAAACACTGGTATTCCTGCCTATGCATAGGCTATTGTTCATGACACTTTGGGCCTCGATGATACTCCATAAGGTTTATCTGCAAGCTGTGAGTTGTACCACCAGATTTAGAAAAAACAAACAAAATGATAAAATGAAGCAACTGAAGTTTGAATTTGAGAAAAGAACACATAAATTTGTTAACTGAGGTGTCCTCACATGTAACGTATTTACCCTAAAAGTTATTCATTGTTTTTGGAAAATATAACTTCAGAAGACTGTCCTTCATTTCTAAATTGTGGAAGAGCCTTTCTAAGCACTGCTATGTACAGCGGATAGTTCACTCCAGGTTCTGAACGTCACATGAATGGACTGAAAATAGTAACATCCACATGGAAGAAGCATGTTCAGTGGGAGTGACTGAGGGATTAAAAACAATGAGGAATCAACAGAACACAAGCTCTTACCTGGCCTCAGAATTGCAGTGTTTCTTGGGTTTATTTCCTTGAACCTAGATTCAAGCACAGACTTGCCAATTTTTGGTACTCTATAACCAGCTCTGTTTCCTTCTGTCCTGGGGCTCCCAGGAACATTAAAAAAAAGTCACAGTACTGAACCCTCAATTTCTACTTTATCCTTTATGTACACACAATTCACTTAAACACCTTTAAAATGGGTCATAAGTCATCAAAGGATCTGGCCTTCAGTTGTCTTAGTCAGTGACACAGCAGAAGCTACCCTTTGTGGGTTTGCATCTTTGGGGACCAGAAGCTACAGATTTGGCTGTGCATGGTTAAAGCAGGCTCGTAGTTTACACTGCTGATGCTGTGAGGAATGAACGGCCCCAGAGCAGCAAAGCTATTCTAGAGTTCCAAACTTTATTTACCAAAGCATGTACTCTGTACCACACACAGAGAGCAGTACCAAGCAACTTAGTGTTTTTATTTATTGAAGGCATTCTGCTGCTAAAGTGTGTGCAGAGAACATGTGGCTAAACTTTGAAGTGTAATGCAATCCTGAAAGTCAAATAATCTGCAGCATAGTTAAGTTTTCCGCAAGAAAACTGGATAGAGAACATGAAAAATTCTCAGACTGGCAGTTTGCTGACTAGAAAACCACTGTATTTTCAAACAGCCTAATATGGCAGTTGTTTTTCATAGGAAAAGAAAAATCTAAAGACAACAGAGAGTCTGTAGATATTCCGTACAGCTTGGCAAAACCTAGCTGCTAGTTTCTTTCTATCCTTGTTTTATGTTTTCATGTGGGACTTAACATTATCAACGAGAAGAAATAAAGAGAAGCAAGAGGGAAGGTCCAGGCTGTCAGGCATTAGCTGCTTGTCTGCTATGGTTTTCCTAACGAACTGCTCACTGCTCTGTATCTCACTGATTACAGTACAACAGTAACTTTCGTTAGTCACTGCAAATAGGACTTAGTGCCACCTTATTTACATTCTAGTGCAAATAATTAGCATTTCATATTAGAGCCATCCGAGGCACTTCTGAGCTTGCAGCAAGACTATCTAACATTATCCAATCCCAGGTTCCACATTCTGTGCCTTTTAGCTACTACAGTGTCACCAATGAGTTCTACTACTGTGGCTTAAATTCCTGCCAATGATGTAGCCAGGGATATCAAAATGCTGCAGTAATTAGACTTCGCAAGCCTGGCTTCCCAGTGGTAGAACTGTCTTAGAAAAGGAGGAACTGATATTCAAAGTTTCTAATAGCTCAACCCGCTACAATTTTTGCTAGAACATGAATATGACCATTTTACAGCAGAAAGCAACTTAAGAAAAAGCTTTACTACAAAAGTAAAAAGACATGGAAAAACAGCGTCATCTGCTTTGATGACTGATGTCTTTTTCTAAAAAAATTTACAATTAATTACAAAGATTCAAACTTGGCTATTAACTTGGTAGAACTCTTGAGAACAGTGTCTATATTTAACAAACTGTAAATTCTATTCTATCAGATAAATTAGAATTTCACATTACATGAACATTATTCTTGAATACATAAATTTGACATATAGATTTGCATATATTAGGTAACAAAATTACAGAAAGCGTTTGCTAGCTACTTTCATTTTTAGGTAAGAGACGTGTATAAACTATGTATATGTACACATTTATTTTTTTTTTTAAATAAAAAGAAAAGTTTATCACATTGCGAGCAGCAGCAAGCTGGATAACAAGCATACTTACTGCCAACAGCTCACCTCTGCAGTTCTTTAATATGTTACCTGATGCTTTCTCCTACATGCACCTCTCAGGAAATCACTGAGTCAAACAATTCTGAATTGTGTGAATGGACTCTTCAAAGATGGAATGAACTACTGTGACTCTAGCAATTCTGGAAAGGGTGTCAGTCGCCCTGGGCAACCCCTGGGTCCATACATCTGCCCTTATTGTTCTGACCTTTCCCTCTCTAGGCTTCATACGGAATCGCTCCTCACCCACTCCAGCCCTTTATCTTCCTAAGATAACCAAGCCACTAGGTCCAGTTCAGCAACTCAGGTCTCCCAGGCCTCTTCATATTCCATTCACATGCCTTTCTTTGTATTCTGAAAGTCTCGCTCCTCCCAGCCTAGTCACAAAAAGGCTTAGATGCCTGATCTAGACCCACTTCATTTATAAGAGGGCTGATATGTTAAGACTCTTCTGTCATGATATTTTAATTTCCAATTAATAGTTTAACTGTTCTCACTCAACATTTAAAAGAAATGGGTAAATGGGTATTAAAACTCAATAGAATAAGAAAAATTAACCTCAGGAACAAGGCAGCACATACCAACATTAAAAATAAAAGTGTTTAAGACTTTGGCTAAGAGCTCCCAGAGAATGGAACAGACATGAGAGGTTAGAAATCAATGATGATAATAGAAAGCACTCAGTTACAAAGCCCTTTCATATGTTATCTTTTCTATAAAGAGATTAAAGAACTTCAAAGAAACAGAAGCAGTCTCTTCTACACTAACTGTTTTGTTCCTTTCCATATTTCTCAACGGGGGCAGTGAATTACTTCCGTCTGAAGAAGCCTCTTCAAAAACAAAGCAAATGTCTGTAGAATTTTTGCAAGTTCATTGTGAGCTAGAGTAACAAAAGTGGGTATATTTACTCTGCCCTGGCCACAGCTGGTGCTCAATCCAGCCACAGTTCCTTAGAGGGTGCAGATGGGTGTTTAGGAAACTGAGATAATAATTAGGTCCCATTTCTATAAAACCACATAGAAAAAGAGTAGACAGCTAAGAAAGCTGTCCAAGCAAGAAGACTGCTAAAACTTGTTAGGGCCGATCCAGTGTTCCTCCTTCCCACATAATCTCTAAAATGAGCCAGAGCATTTGGACAGCCAAGTAGTCATCTTGATCACCACTGAGCCTTCTTTTTCAGTTAAAAAAATAACAACAAGCATGGAGATTTGAGTTTCGTCTCTGTTATTTAACTTCGGGCAACCTGGATAACTCCAGGTAAGACCCCTAGCAATAGCAGATAAGTAGCCTGAATTAGCCATCTCCTGTGACCAGATTTACGCCTAGCCCAATTGTCAATCAGAGAGGCTTCATTTAGCCACTGAAGGAAACAGATGCAGACCCACAGCCAAACATTAGGTAGAGTTGGAGGAATCCTGCAGAAGATGGGGAGAAAGAATTGTAGGAGCCGGAGGGGTCAAGGACACCATAAGAAAACCCACAGAACCAACTAACTTGGGCTCATAGGGGCTCACAGAGAGTGAATTGACAACCAGGGAGCCTACATGGGACTGACCTAGGCCCTCTGCATATATGTTACAGTTATGGAGCTTGGTTCTCTTGTGAGACTCCTCTAACAGTGGGAACAGTGGCTCTCTGACTCGTTACTGGCTTTGGGACACTACTCCTCATATTGGGTTGCCTTGCCCAGCCTTAATACATAGGGAAGTGCTTATTCTTACTGCAATTTGATATGGCATGTTTTGTTAATACTCATGGAAGACCTGCACTTTCCCAAACAGAAATGGAGGGGGAGTGGATTGGAAGGCAGGAACCTTTAGAAAGGGGTTGGTGGAGGTACTGGAAGGAGAGGAGGAAGGGGAAACTGTGGCTAGGATGTAAAAATAAATGAATGAATGAATAAATAAATAAATAAATTTATTTAAAAAATACTGTATGGCTGAACCCTCCCCAATGGTTACCTTACTTTATTTTTTAACTTTCTTTACCTTTTAGCTCCTTTAGTTTTCCATTTGAATTTTAGCACTAGAACTACCGTATGTGTTTCTAACAAAAGCTCGGTAGGTAATTTGTTATAAGTAACACAATATTGACCGACACTTATATGAACTAATACATAAAGACTTCTTACAAATAAGAAAAATGGAAACTAACTCAGTAATAGGTGATATATCAGATAAGGGTGAAGTATGAAAACATACCCTAGCCGGGCGGTGGTGGCACACGCCTTTAATCCCAGCACTCGGGAGGCAGAACCAGGCGGATCTCTGTGAGTTCGAGGCCAGCCTGGGCTACCAAGTGAGTCCCAGGAAAGGCGCAAAGCTACACAGAGAAACCCTGTCTCGAAAAACCAAAAAAAAAAAAAGAAAAAAAAAGGAAACATACCCTAAATATGGGCAGCACAATTTCACTGCCTGGGTCCTGGACTAAATAAAATGGAAAAGTTTGGTGGACTACCAGCATTCATCTTTTTCTGTTTCCTGTCTATGGATTATGCTGCTCCCCCATCATCATAGGCTGCATGAAAATAGGAAACAAAGTACACTTTTTGCCATACACACACACACACACACACACACACACACACACACACACACACAAAATAATAAAATAAAAGAGAGAAAGAAAGGAATGATTGGAACAATGAATCTCAAACTGTGTATTGAAAATTGGAGCATGAATGAAATTCTGTTAATTTTCAATGTTTGTTTTGAGACAGATTCCCATGTAGGCCAGGCTGGCTTTGAACTGGTTATGTAACAGAGGCTGGCCTTGAACTCCAGCTTATCCTGCCTTTACCTCCCAAGTAGCAGGATTAGTTATGTGCCATCATACATATAGCTTTATTTAACTTTTAAACCATAAACATGTGTTATTAACAAGTTACAAGAGAATCATAGTTAACTGGAATATGGCAAATATGTATAAAGGCTAGTAATTATGTCATGTAACATGGGAAAGTTATTCTATGCAATATGAGGTATTGTAAAAACTGGTAAATATAGCAAAATACACTTAATTATACCAATTTTTATAATAGGGGGAAGACAAGGTACTTAATGGAGATATAATTTTAATATTTGTAGAAGAGGGAATGTGTGGAAATATAAGGACAGAAAATGGTTCCACAAAGGTAGATATATTTTAAGAGATGGATGTTCCACAGGAAGACTGTAAGAAGGTGGCTGAGCCTTCTAGTTGCTGGAGATGAAATACCAGAATGACTTCACCAATTACAATATACTCAGGACGAATAAAGTATTTGTGGTGAAATATGGCAGAAGAGTGTGGCCAAGATACGAATGTGGTAAGGAATTATCAGTATTCCCAGTAGGATCATGGTTTTGAAAATTTCATTAATGCAATCAGGGAGTCTTAATTATAGTCAGTGGAAAATAATTTACCCTGAAGAGCAAGCATGTGATAATAGAGTCCACTGGTTGTGGGTGGTGCTTAGCAACGTGTGTGGTAAGTTGTACACACCAATATACATCCAACACACATACACAAATGGATGCATATGGAACTGAATGCATGCACAATGGGTGGAATATGCCAATTTCAAACTGCTGATTCCTTGCTACACACTAGATATTGCCATTGGGGAGAAACTGGGTCTGTGAGCTCTCTCTCCAGAAGTTTTGTAGCTTGCTATAAATATAATTACTTCAAAACTGAAAGTTTGAAAAAGTTAAGTCTATACTTACTACTATGAATCTAAATAAAATCCAGATGGATCATAGAATTAAATTTGGTAAAAATGAGAGGAAAAGCATTAGTTCTAGAAAAAAGTTCTGTTGGGCTCTTGAGAAGTGTTACATGGTTTCATTGGTCAGAGTACTTTTAACAAGTAAAACCAAATGTGGTGTTTTACAGAAAAATATCCACACGTGGTATTTTATGGGAAACTGAACACACAACAGGCATCCTGTGGCTGTTGGGACCAGCAAGCACCTTCTCTTCGTAGAGCACATGTCCTCTAGGTCTCTCAGGCCCTTGTAGGCCAAGCCCACTTCCATTAAGTGCCCAGGCTCCAGCAGTATTTTGGATTTTAGACCCACTCTAGCAGTAGGATAATTGTATAACCTCATGTTATATAAATTTGAAGTGCTTAAAATTACAAAGGAAAATTTGATCAATTTGATTATATAAGAACAAACAAAATAAAAAGAAATACAATGAACTGGGAAGAGTTAATAGCTTTTAAACTGTTTTTATTATAAAAGGAGAAATTGTAGGGTGGAAAATCAAACAAGGTAAAGTCTGATTTTTTTGTTGTTGTTGCTCATACACTCTACTACTCTAAGAAAATAATTTCTTTTGGAAAAAAATCAACAGCAGTGTAAATGTAAAACTAGTTAAACAAAAATAAAGTCAGTATGAAAAGCTTCACATAGTAGTCGGGAATGTGAGATCAGCAAACTCTACTGGAATCCAAGGCAACTGTGAACCACATTATCTTGGTTACACTGTAGAACACAATTCAGCACATAGTGAGTGTTCAATGCTATTAGCAAAATCCAGACTCCTTATGGCAGTTACAAAGATCATGGGTATGGTTCCAGTCTACATCTCCAAATCCTCTGGTGGCTCCCCATGCATTCACTACCCTGACCACAACACTATGCCCATGGTTCCCTAACAAGCCAAATCTTTCCTGCATGCTCTGTTACTTGGGAGACCTTTTGCACTGTAGCTCAAATGTCAAAACCTAAGAAAGTCTTTTGCTGTTTATCAAACTTTTCATCTGTATGAAGCTACTGTCTTGTGCCTGTTGACTTGCTGTTAAAGGAGAAGGTATGGAACTCACTAGGTGCCCCCAAACCAGATACAGTTAGAGCCCTCGCATGTAAAAAAGATGCTCCTGGGAGCCACAGAATGAACATTGATTGGATGGATTTCACAGCTTTATGCAACCACAGTCAGGAAGAAATGGAGATTTTATATCCAACAGCAAGTAACATTTTGAGCTTAAATGTTTAATTCTGATTAATATCCCATAAAGTTCACAAGAAAATCCAATCATATAATTATATTAAGAAAGAATATTTGGGACACAAAGACAAGCCACAGCACAACAAAAATGAATGTCATTTTGATAAATATTAAGCAATCTAATTAGACAGCCACCATACCGACTTTTGTATAACGTTTTTGACCTGCAAATTGTGCCTCCACACCATGAAGGCAGCTCTGTAATTACACCAATCACCACGGCTAAAAAGCTTAGAAACAGAACGAGCCAGTAAATCAACATAAAAGACATAATTGCCATATTCAAAGATCATATGAGGCTGCTTGTTATCTACAGTCCAATATGGTTATTACGGGGGGTGGGCAGCAAGAAGAACCAAAGTCAGGATGCTTATCTTGTTCACAGCTGAACACCTAAATCTAGAAAGATTTTGTTTATTTTTGCTTATTTTTCCTTGGTTTCACCACCTGAATTTGGAGATTTTTTTAAAACCATTCAGGTGGTCTTTGCAGATCAACTGCATAATCCAGGTGGTTATATCACTGGAAATATTTAAAAATATGTCATGATGAGAAGTGACCCACTGGGTTAAAGCCAAACCTTTGTAGGATACTGGAAAAATTTTGAACAGCATAATAAAGCCAGATTGAGTTAATGATCTTCAACTTTGGCCCTCATTATTCTATAAAGTTTGACTTGTTTTGTTTTCTTTCTTTTCTTTCTTTTGTTGAGACAGGATATCAGTTGTAGTCTTCACTGGCCTTGAACTCACAGAGATCTGCCAGCCTGTGTCTCCTGACTTGGGATTAAAGGTGTACACCACTACATCTGGCTTAGCAATTTTTAAAATGTCGGTATCAGGGGTTGTTATATCTTAATTGTTCTTCTCCCTCTTAATAAATTCCATAGCTCTTACAGATAGATCAGTTGCTGGAGCTCATCACTGACATCATCATTTTTATTATACTAGTTTTTGACATAGGGACCTGTCAGTTTTGGCTTGTTTCTTCAGTAAACTGATAGAATCTGAGTAGAGCATCCTGAACTTTAAATCTCTGAACATCAAAACTGGCCTTACATAGTATAGTCTTGTTTTAATGGCAATAAACAAGAACAGAAAAGAAGAGAAAATATAATACTTGTAGGAAACACAACAAAAGTTATACTTTTGCTTTGTAGTTTTTAGGTAGGGGTATGTGCATGCCTGTAGTAGGTCACAATGTATCATAATGTACTATATCTTCTGAATGTGGGTTGATTCCCCAAAAGACAGACAAGTCACTGGGGATGATCTTCAGATTCCTCTGATATTTACAATATGGAATTTTTAGGGCTGTAATTCTAGATTCTAATTTTTCTTTTTACATCATCACTCATTAAGAAGTATTACTGAGTTATAGACAATTTTATCCAAATGAGACTATTAAAAAATTATCTCATTACTGAATATAAAATGCTCATTACTAGGAGAATTTCACAAGAAATAGATTTCTAGCAGGTTTTCTAAAAATAAAGTTAAAAATTAATTTCTATAAAACTTTTCAAATGAAAATACCCATAATTAGGGTATCTGTTAAAGAGAAAACAGAAAACAAAAACTGTCCTTGAAAAACTAGTATGTAACCTTGCCACATCATTTTACATATAAAGTCTGAAGTAAAAATATCTGAATTAGCTGAGCAGTGGTGGCACATGCTTTTAATCCCAGCACTCGGGAGGCAGAGCCAGGCAGATCTCTGTGAGTTTGAGGTCAGCCTGGTCTACAGAGTGAGTTCCAGGACAGGCTCCAAAGCTACACAGAGAAACCCTGTCTCGAAACAAAACAAAACAAACAAACAAACAACAAAAAAACCCCAAAATATCCGAATTTAGAAGACACCTCACACATTAGTCACATGACATGAAGAAATCACATCAGCACTAACCAAGAAACTCCTCCCTGCTGACTAGATTTTCTAGTGCTGGAAGTTTCTATGCAGGGCTCTGGGGTTGGGGGTGGGAGTCATCAATATTCTTACCCAGCTGTGAACCCTATGAAGTGTAATAATGACTAGCAGGGCAAGACAGGCCCATGGGTGTCACAGTGGTAAATTATTGTTGGGGGAGGGGGATAACCAACTATGTTCTGATTGCATTTAAGGTTCTTTCCATAGGAGGAAACACATGGCTGGTACTGAAAATTTGGCCAAGAAACTCTGGCTGGGAGCTCACAGTTGTCAGAGGTGAACCTATTATAGTGCTAGATGGAATCAAATTACCCTTTACATTCTTATCTCTTTATCTATAGATTAATGCAGTTCTCAGACATCAAGGAAGTTTCTCTGTGTGATGGACAGCAGCTAACACAGAAACAAATGCTAGTAGTCAATGTACAGAGAATAAATGATGGTAGAGTGCTCAGCCAAAATGAGATACAGATACCACATTCCCTCGCAAAGGCTCAGGGATCACCAAAGAGAGAGGGAGGAAACACTGTAAGAGCCAGAGTTAGAGAGCACTGGAGCAAAATAGTGGTTTCTGGACACGACAGGACCACTGTACTCACGAACACACAGAGGCTGGGGCTGCCTGCCTAATACCAAGGCAGTCTATATTCCAGCATGGAATGAGAAGGGGTTCATGAGCCTTTACCCCTAACTGAGAAACTGTATGTAGAGAGCTGGTGGATTCGGAAGAAGGGGTCAGTTTTCTTTACGTATATGACTCTTAGAAGGTCAACCACACTCTAGTAGATTGTCGCATACTCACAAATTGGAGTTGATGGGTTATAGACTTAAAAAAAAAGATGACAAGAAGTTAGTAATGGGGACTAGAGAGGTGAGATGGATCGAGGAGGAGTTAAAGGCAGGAGCTGGGGGTGAATGTGACCAAAATGCATTGTACCATATTCTAAAAGAATTAATAACTATTTATCTAAAACAACTGAATTTAGATTTCTAGAAGATATCCATGCAAAGGAGATATATTTAACCTTAAAGCATTTTCTACAGATACAATTTGAAGAAGGATTTCTAAGATAAGAAGGTTTAATTATATTAAAGTCTTTGCACCACTGGCCCTTAGTTTACTCAGAAAAAGAAAATCCAAAGCAGCCATCACCTAAGTTTCTCTCTAGGATTACTCTGAACAGGTTCATGTACTGTTCAGTGAGGGCAACTTCTATTCATCACGAGCTTCCATAAATGAGTACATGTTATTTCTAATCAAGCCCGTCCTATCCCGGTGCTCAAGGAAGTGAGTCCCACTCAGTGTGTGGTTGAGAGAGGACATGTATCTGTGTCTGGCTCAGACCAGAATCTCTCGACATTAGGACACCTGTGCATGCTTAGCTCAGCAACAAAACTGCTGCCACAACGGCTCCCCCATGCCACAACGCCTCCCCCTGCATTTGCCCCTAATACCCCATGCACACCCGCCCTGCTAATACAGAGAGGATTTCAGAGTCTGGTTGGCTTGACTTGTACTTCACCATGATAGAGTTGGCAACTCTAAACGTTCATTGAATTAGTTTCTTACATTACTCTATAACAAAACTCAATTTGTTTGTATTCTTCAGACCCAGGAATTAAAGTCACATATAGAAAGCAGATATCCCATTCTTAGGGTATTTCTTTGTTCTGCATAAACTCACATTCCCATCAAATGGCTCAGAAATAAAAGTAATACATAATATGTGCTGTTTGGAATTTAAGTGTTATGTATGGATAACAGAGTACAGTGGATGAAAGAAATAAGCATGAAAGCTAGTCTAAGTCAAACATCACCCTAAGATGAACCACGAAAAATAAAAATTTACTTTCTTCTATATCATCTCATATCAGAAGTTCAAGTTTATGAATTATTGAATTGGTGAGTAATTTACCCCTTTAGATTGTCTAACTTTGCCTCTGAGGAGTCATGTCACTTCCTCTTCATGTCAATGTCATGCATGGCTGAGTTGCCACAATCTGCTTCGGCCACTGGAGCTCAAACCATTCAGAGCCATCAAATCAATTATAACAGGCGCTGCTGTCTTACACCGCCACCGAGTGATTGATACCAAAACCTGCCCGCTTTCAGTTCTCAGCTGACAGCAACAACACCCGCCCCCCCCCCCCCCCCCCCCCCCCCCCCCCCGCCCACTCACACAGCCGTTTGTCATAAATCAATAGCAATTCCACCAGGCACAAAGGTACTGAACTCTCACTCCAACTGGTCTCATTCTGTTTTCAAATTGAAAATATATACATTAGGGTTAAATGTCAAAGGTTTACTTTTTAAATTGTCTAAGATTACATGTAAATAATGTAATAATAAAATATCCACTTTAAATAAGAATTTAGCACAGAATTTGACTAATATTTAAGTTAAATTTAAATTCAATTCAACTTTAAAAGTGGATCACTAAAATTTTAAGAGAAGATTTTATAATCAGAAATTTTATAAGACAGAAAAATGACATTTTATTTCAGTTCACTTCAGATCACACATATTTTTTACTATTTAAAACCATTCAAATAAACATCAAAATTGAAATTTTTTGGTGCATTTCAGCAATGTCATTCATTATAAAAACCAAGAAATTAAATGTAATATTAATAAGTGATGAGTACTGACTACTACTCATATATATGACTGTACTTTGTAGATATAAAAATATAAAAATTTCAGCACAAGTTACTTATAGACTGTAACCAGTACACTGAAAAATGTTTTTGTTCCCCCCTCCAAAAGAACCCCTACCTTGCTATTTGTAAGAAAGCAACATGATCTAATCTAAGAATTTGGAGAATACTGTGAAAATTGGCTAATACATTAGCATACAGTTTTCAACATCTAAAATATTTATTAAAATATGTATATATTTGACATCATATTAAGTAGTATGCTAATTGAAATGACAGTGATTCTTGCAGTCACTTGGAACAAAAAATGTGTAAGATATTAATGCTATTGAGTTATTTATGGAAGGTACCTTAAGGAGAAAAAGGCATACTTACTATATATTACACAGCATTTTTTATGACAAGCACAGGCGTTTCATATACATGTTTTCATTGGCTATTCAAATTTCTAAAGTCGGTATCATTTCCAACTTAACTAAAGGCAAAGGCACGTATTAAAGAAACCAAATTTGAAATAATTTCTGTCTAGTTTCCCAGCACATGTATTCTACATGTACTTATCTAGAATTCATCATTTACTGAGAAATTATTGTGGGTTCTATGCTATACTAAGGAAAAAAAAATACTGGCCTCAGGAAAAAACACTGGTGCCAGGATGATAGGAAAGTAAAAAGCATAAAACCAAGGAGGTTATATCAAGCTTCCAGTAAGTGTTCTGTCCATTACCCTACGTCAGGCGAGATAGAGTACAGTTCTCTTTGCAAACCCCAGGCATTTGTGTGCTGTATAAGCATGCTATATCTTCCATAATAAACTATTCTCTTAACTTTGTCTTTCTCTCATCTATGAAAATGGATTTACCTAAAAAAAGTGCTTTTAGATATAAATTAATTAACCTAAACACCAGAACACTTCATTTGATAGCTGCTCATTAATGTTAGCTTTATTTTACACATAAATCTTATATATATATATATATATATATATATATATATATATGCCATTATCATCTATAGCAAGCATAGCTAACTTCATTTATAATACAATAGTACTAGATTTAGAGAGTCCAAGACCAAACTGGTGCCTGTGTTAATAATGGCCTGAGGTCACTTTAGTTAGTCTGGTTAAGAAAGTGGTTTCCAAAGTGAGAGAGGACTGTAACAGCCATAGGATACATGTAAATGGGGCGGGGGCAGTGAGACATCAGGAGTGGCCAGCTGAATGGAGCAGAAAAGGCATGTGACAGGAGCCAGCAGAGGCAGTGAGTACAAAGCACAGACAGACCAAAGCAGGCTAACAAGGGATGATTGGTGACTGGCTTAAGACCTACTCTCCTAGGAGCTGATGCTGTTATGCTAAGTACGTCCTGGCTAAGATATGACCTAGTACCAAATAGTAATACTACCAAAAGTAGAATATACACAAGAAGATATATTTCCCAATGGTATATTATTAAAATTTACAATCTCAATAATCCACGAAGATAACTTTAAGTGGTATCTCTTGAACCATCTATCCCCCTCTAAAGCTTGTAGCACCCATAAAATAATTATTTTTAAAGATTTACTATTATGTGTATGTGTCTGCATATATTTATGTTCACCACATGTATACATGTGCCTGTGGAGGCTAGAATGTGTTGGATTCCCAGGATTTGCAGTTATAGGCAGTTGTAAGCTGCCCAATGTGGGTAATGGGAACCAGACCTAGATCCTCTGCAAGTGTAGCAAGTGATCTTAATCACTGGGCCGTCTTTCCTGCCCCAACAATGGGATTCTTCAGATCCAGTCAGTACTCATCTGTGCTAGAAACAGGAACAGAGTCAACTAAGAGTCAATTTGACCATTATATACATTTCCCTTATGCCTGTTTGTACCATTTTCCCTCCCATACCGCCTGTCTATAAAAACCAGACTGTATGTCCTAGCAATGATTTTCTCACTTTCAGAAGGCTTTTCTTCTCCATTATCTTAAGGAGTGAAGCAATACAATTGCATGTATTAAGAATATCCTCGGATTGACATTTAAACTCCTTCTTTACCAGCCTCTCAGTCTCTTCTGATCATTCTCTGAAGAACTATTCCTCATGCTTAAATCCCAAGTATCAAAATTAACAACTGTTAGTAGAGGGATTAGGGAAGGGATTTGAAAGTTTGAATTTGCATAGAGTTAAGAATGTGATTCTGCAGAATAATGTGCTGTAGAAAATAAACGAAACACATTCCATCTACTGAATTGCAATGCAAGTCTTGAATGTATTTGGCATCCTAATGCTGAACTGTTAGATGGTTCATGGCATACTAGAAAAACCACATCACAACCAAGAGTCAGGAATTCTTTATTCCATATGTCCAATGTGAGCATGTCACTTAAGTCTTCTATGTGTTTGTGTTGCCATTTGTTAGTCAGGAACATGAAGGTCAAAATGTGTCATCACTGGGCTGATCTTAACATCAAGGACAGTAACACAACAGGAGTATCTGAGTGTCTGTGTTGTTTATGCCATTCTAAGTGTTACTCTGAGCAAAGCAACCTGCAAAAAGCTTTGAACAAATAAAATAGAATTCATTTATGTCCATAGAAACCTATGAAGCATGTTTATGGCTCTTATAGACAAGGAAACTGAGGCATGGAGAGATCGGATATCAAAACTGAATTGAGAAATAAGTGACAGGTATCATCTTGGTACAAGGAGAGATGTGTGGCCACTAGGCTTCAACACAAACACCTGCACCTTCAGGGGCTTTACTAAATATTACCGCTACCCACATGGACACTGATAGAGTGAAAAAGGATGACCTAGAGCAAGGGAAAGATATGAAGAAAGGCCATGTAATTTCACTCTCATCAGCCACCCACTTCAATCCCTCCTCACTATTTTCAGCAGTCCAGAGCTAAGCAGTGTTATCCAAAATGGTCAGCCTGTAATTTAAGCACAGGGAAAATGGGGATAAGGGAAAAGGAATGCATAAAGACAGATTAAGACATTGCATCATGGTAGTTTATAGTTTTACTTTCATGTTTGTATATTATACTGATATTTGAGTAAATCTGACAATTCATATTTCATACATCATGACAAGGAAAAGAAATGACAGATTTGTAGGTGGCCATTTTCAAAGAGACTATTACATTTCCAGTGAAAAATGCTAGAATGAGGAATAAAGAATCCATATTTATAGAAATTGAAGGAATTTCACATAGAGTTGAAAAGTGTAGATTATACAAGGGACTTGGAAAGGTTCCATGAAGGCCAAGCAGTACAATCTGCTGAAAGAGTGAAGAGAGGATGAGCCTGGGAAGACATTTAGAGCATCAAGTTTTCAAGCATGTATACAGCATGAAAATATTGTGTTCAGGAAGATCTTCTCAGCACTGTGGGTAGAATGGTGAACAAATGAACTGGAACAGAGGAAACTGGAAGGAGGGAGTTATAGGGATATCACTACAATTAAACAGTGCCAATATGGTGTGGGACTAAACAAGGCAGCAGTATTCACAGCCAGAGCCACACGATATAAGTGGCCCTGAGGAGAGGGAACATACCAAATATGGGGAAGAATTTGGTGTGTGTGTGGTAGCAGTTACCCCAAGGATTTGAATATAGGGAATGTGGGGACCAATATGGGCAGCAAGGGAGGTGTTTTCCAACAAGGGGTGAAAATACAAGAGTAGGCTGGGTTGGAGTTGAATAATAAGGATCACGTTCCATCCTGCTGGGGAGCTTTGGGGAGACCCTTGGAGTAGATTAGAGAGGGCTGGGGAGAGTGTGCATTCACCCTTGTCCCACCTCTTACAGGAGGTGTTCAAGACAGCCCAAGTTGAAGAAAGCCCAGAAAAAGTTTGAAGGTCTATTTCCTGAACATTTGAAAAAAAAGGTAGCCTATTATTATTTTTTATAATAGCCATTCAAAATATCCTAAGAAAAAGGCTCCTTCTAGCCATTGGAATCTGTAACCACCACCCCATTCAGAGTTATATGGGGATACTTAGGGAATTAATGGGATATTTGTAAAACATTTTCATTTCCTTTAAAGTTTTTATTTATCATCCATTTACATATATTTAAATGCAGTTAGAAAAGCATGTTTAAATTCAATTTCCCTTGAAATTGCCAAGGGACAGCAACAGGGAAAATTAAAAAAAAACAAAAACACTGTAACAGGAAAAAAAATTCTTATGCACCGCACAGGCATCACTGTCGCTTTCCTCTCTCAACACACACACACACACACACACACTCACATACACACTCACACACATACTCTCCCCCCCCACACATACACACACACACACACACACACTCACACGCATACTCTCCCCCCCCCACACACTCACACACATACTCTCCCACACACTCACACTCACACACACACACATACTCTCCCACACACTCACACTCACATACACACACACACACACACACACACACACACACACAGACTCACAGGTATAAGCATATGCAGACACACACTTAACTGATGTGGTAAACTATACTGTTATGACTATAAGTTAAGACTGAAATTACCCCACTCTGGTAAAACTCTAAATTAAAATTGTATGAGTTCCAGTTACACGATGTGTTCATTTTGAGGAAATATATTGTGCATTTTCTCATGCATGCAACTCTATAAAAATTGTAGCAACAATCAAACTTTTTTAGCAATGTCAGTTAGTCTTAAACTAGATGAAAAAAAAGGTAGCCTATTATTTTGAAAAAAAGGTAGCTTATTATTATTTTTAATAATAGCCATTCAAAATATCCTAAGAAAAAGGCTCCTTCCAGCCATTGGAATCTATAACCACTACCCCATTCAGAGTTATATGGGGATACTTAGGGAATTAATGGGATATTTGTAAAACATTTTCATTTCCTTTAAACTAGATATCATCATTGGACAGATGATACCAGTCAGTTAGCTGGAAAAATTATGATCTAGGGACAGAAGGCTTTATGAATAGAGAAATAATAGCCACTTCAAGTTCCCTTAGTACATTCTATCTTCTGGGCACTCTTAATCTAGGGAATCAGAGGAAGAATAAACATCTTAGTAGGAGACTTGACCATACCAACAAGCAACCAGGCTTCGAAGAGGCACAGAGCAGCAATGACTCTTTTTGGCCAGGAGCAAGGCGGATACAGAGAATGGAAGGTATCATCTAAAAGGCAGCTGTGAAGCTGAGTATGCTCCTGAACAATGGAGGAGCCACAGACAGAGACTGACTGATGTGGAAGCAAAGGGATGTTGGTAGAAATGGCTAAAGTTCACAGGTGTCTGTTCCAGGACAGTTTGTATGTCTCACAGGCACTGGCAACATTAGCTTGCCAGGAAGAAAGAATGTTAAAAACTTAGGTATTTCTTTGTCTTTCTGTTTTGCTTTTATAGTTTTAAAGCAGAGCTTGAGGTTTGTCATCACATGTCACAAAAGCCATGAAAGTAAAAGATATAGCAAAATAGAGGGATATGGGGCCAAAACACAACACAACAGAGGCCAAAGGAATTTGAACTGTGATTATTGAATTATGCAATTTAGGGGTTATCTTTCAAAAAACAAATTCCAAATATTTATCAATCTCTTCGGTTATATCTGGAGACTGTTATTTACAAAAGGGAATCTGAAAAAAATGTCAGAAGAGATGTTTTAGAGGACCATGTCAAGGATGTTATGTTCTTTCATTATCTTGGTGAGGAGAGACTGTCTAGTGGCTCTAGAGACACTCATGGACAACTGAGAATTAGCTGCAAGGCAATGGTGACCCAAATCCAAGTATGGGTAACAGATGAGGCAAAGTAATGTGGCATAGATAAACACATACTCAGCACTGCAGCCTTTGCATGTGATCAACAGCATGCTACTATTAGGCTCAGAACAGGAGGTGGATATGAAAGGAGCCATCCAGCACTGTTCTTCTCACTTCTGGGAACTATTTCTAAGAAACTGATACAAGGCGAATCACAACAATCAATGCATAGCTCAGGCATGTCTAAGATCTGCTTTTTAGATGAAGACATTTTCTACCTATTTTACTAAATGAAATCTCCTCTGGTTGTTTACCAGTTTTCAATGTTAAAATTGTGTTCCAAGCTCTGAGCAAACAGGAAGAATGTTGATGAAAAAGGGGTATATCTAGCCACTAGAACTTTAAGTTCCTGAAAAAAAGAAATTGGAGATGATGTCAGAAAATGGAAAGCTCTCCCATGCTCATGGATAGGCAGGATTAACATAGTAAAAATGGCAATCTTACCAAAAGCAATCTAGAGATTCAATGCAATCCCCATCAAAATACCAACAGAATTCTTCACAGACCTGGAAAGAACAATACTCAACTTCATATGGAAAGACAAAAACCCAGGATAGCCAAAAGAATCCTGTAAAATAAAACAACCTCTGGAGGCATCACGATCCCTGGCCACTAGCTCTTGGAATGATAATCTTTCTTTTTTTTATTTTGGGCATCCTTTTAAAAAAATGTCACCTAATAGATGGTAATTCTGTCCATGTTCTATATCACTTTTCTTCCCTTTAAATTAATTTTCAGCCAAGATGTTACCAGTTTAGCACCATTTTTATTATATGTATCTTTTACTTTCAAATAGTTTCAATAGTTTTTTTCTTTTTTAGAGAAAAACAAAAATGTCAAATGACCAAACACACACACACACACACACACACACACACACACACACACACACACACACACACACACATTTTACCTATCTTTTAAAATCTGTACAATTCTTAAGATTTTAAGTTGTTTTTAAGTTGAAACTTGATGTTGAAAGGTAAGAAATATTATTCCAGATAATTACATCCCAAATCCTCTTTTTCTGAAAAGGGAATTTTTGCTTTATAGTAAGATTTTGAGGAATTTGTTTCGAACAACTGCTATCCACTACTTCTGGAAGTTCTGATTCAGTAGCTCTGGAGTGAAGTACAGTGAAGAAATTTGAAAGGTAACCAATGAGTATGCCCACATAAACTCACATAACAACAGAAGAAGAAGAAGAAGAAGAAGAAGAAGAAGAAGAAGAAGAAGAAGAAGAAGAAGAAGAAGAAGAAGAAGAAGAAGAAGAAGGAAGCAGAACAAGAAGAGCAAACAGCAGCAGATATTGCCCAGTCAGCCATGTCACAGCAAGGCTCAGGCTCAGAACTGCCAACAGTATTCCTCAATTATGTGAGATATAACTTAAATAGTGGTTTATTTTCATATAATAACTAGCAAGGAGAAGAAGGAATGTATGTTTTAGAAATAAACAACTGAACTACCACCATCCCAAAGTTATAAGGTCATGCTGAGATGCCAAAGAGAATATTTAATTAGTATTTGGAAACTATTCACTTTTGTCTGATTTACTTAGTCACAAATTGTTTAATGTTGGGCACAATCACAAAGAATTCAGATAAATTTTTAAGCTGTGAGGTGTGACATATTTGTCTGAAACTTAATGAGAAAATGACTGAAACAGCAACTAAAACAGCAAAACAAAACCATTCCGAACAACAAAAGTGAAGAAATACCATCAGGCTGTCAAATAGCTAATGCGGGAGTAATTGATGTTAATTACCAATGTGAGGGGCTAGGTCATCAATACAGTTCAGTGCACACATGCACACACACAGAGAACATTTTCCTTAGCGTTACTTGACTTGGATGTAAGTGAAGAAACACTAGCCCTTTCTGTAAACACTCACTTTAGTAGGTGGAGGTGTAAACCAGGCTGCCTCCTCCTACAGAGAGGCCTGGCCTCACTAGGATGGCTCACCAGCCTTACTGGGAGCAGGATGAGAGGATCATCATGATATCCTAGTCTTTCAATTTCCTTTATTTAAAGGTTAAGGACATAGATTTGCGAGTGGCAGCTAAAATAGATTTTTTTAAAATTCAGACCATCCGTTCTCTCATTCTCCCAGTCCAGTGGTACTTCATAGTGCTCTAACTTTGTGTTGGTTGTGGGGACTTGCCTAAGGAATCTTGTGTGAAGGAGGGCCTCAGAACCTTACCAGCAAGGCTCCAGAGCTATGTTCTACCTCCACGCACTATTGCCTCAAGAGAGCCAAGTTCTTATATTCAAATGCTATCTAGAAGTGCAGGCTTCTTCCTGTAGAAGCTTGTCTTGTCAGGTATGAGGGGAGGAAAAGCATTTTGTCTCCTGAGTTTTCTTTTTGCCCAGGCCAAGTAGCCGGAACCCAGAGTCAACCATTAGGTAAAGAGAGAGCCCAGGTTAGAGGTCTCCATTAGGTCCCTTCCCTAGGAGCTTGGGGAACCACGCAGAAGAGGGGGAAGAGGAATTGTGGGAAACAGAGGGGTAGAGGACACCTTGTGAGTAAGGCTGGCATAATCAGCTAGGCAAGACTGAAGTGACAGTTATGGAGTTTGTATGGGTCTGTGTTAGGTCCTTTGCATATATCTTATGGCTGTTGGCTTGGTGTTCTTGTGGGACTGCTAACAATGGGGTGGGGGTGGGGTGTTTTTGACTCTTTTCCCTGCTGTTGGGGACACTTTCCCTCCTACGGGGTTGCCTTGTCCAGCCTTGATATGAGGGTTTGTGCCTAGTCTTATTCCAACTTGTTACGCTATGTTCGGTTGATATCCCTCAGAGGCCTGTTCTTTTCTGAAAGGAAATGAAGGAACAGAGGAAATGAAGGAACAGAGGAGATGTGGGGTGCTGGGAGGAGTGGAGGGAGGAAAGCGGAGTTTGGATGTATAGCATGAGAGAGGAAAAAAAAATTGGAAAAAAGCGCCAGAGGCTCGTGTCTTCCTCTGGACAGTACCTGGGAATGTTGTCTTGTTTTAGCTATCCTATCAGCTAGAACTCAGTCAGAAGAGTGTCTTCTGCACAGTTCTACAGTGTAGGCTCTGGAACACAGGTAGCAGCTCCTACAGTGCTTTCCCCAGAATACAGCCGGTGGGAGTTCTATGTCTCACAGAACGGCGCCCCTGTGACATTTGAGTATTATGTACTCTATAATCAAAAAAGCCTCATCATATTCAAGTTCTAGGTCTTTCGTCTCTCTCTGGATATAAGGGCAAGGACTTTATTGGAGCAAGGGTGGGCTGGGCTGCCATGGCTATGCTGTGCCTCTGTTCTGCCCAGAAGCATCTGGCATACTGTTTTGTCTAACACACATTCTCTCTGTCTACGATGCATGGATGTTCTAGGCTTCATTTGTTCATGGAGCTGAGCAATCTGATCAGGACAATAGCCGCAATTGGTAAATCTGACAACATCTCCATCTGATACATTGACTGAGGAAGAAGATTCTTCCTGACATTCTGGAGTTCCTTTCATTTATCATGTTGAGAACTCAGTGTTTGGGAAGTGCAGACAAATATTTTAAAGTAGATGATTTAATAAACTTTTATCTTATCAAAGAGATTAAGGCATATCTAAAATATTTGCATACATACTTTACAAAGAAGATGTATATTTTAAAATAGTCTTTGATATATAGTCCGTAGGGATTTTCTCGACTCAAACACTTGGAACAAAGAATACAGGAGTCAACAAGTCCATTTCAAGCATTTTCCCATAGAATTTATGGAATGGTTTCTACTTTCATGAATGAATGAGACTAACTGGTTTTGTATTTGAAGCATACAAATAATTTATTATGAACACCATAGTCAGAAGCTAATTTCTTTGGAGGCCAAAATGATATTCTGGTAGTCATCTCTCCACAAGAGTAGGAGCGATGACAAAAATTTTATACTGGGATTCTTTCCAGAAAAAAAAAAAAATCACATTTAGGCTTCCTTTCCCTGTGCTTCATTTTATCTTTAGTTATGATTAGGTAATCGCCATACCAATTTTGTCTGAAAAGAAACAAACGTTGTGCTGATAGTCTGAATCAGCTTGATATAACAGGCCTGCAATATTAGTTCTACTGAGTCTAATAGGATTTTCGGCAGGATGTACCATCAGTCTGTTCAATTAGAAAGCAGATAGGTTACATTTGTGCCTTAAAAACTACCTCAAAATTTATTACTGTGCTTATGCAGTAGCTGGTACAGTAAATTTTAAAAATCTCATGAACTAGCCATTTTTATGGGTCAGTACAACTTTAAAGGGAAGATATAATAGCATAATCATACCTCACAGTTTTTTTTTAAAATTATGATGACTTTTTTTCTTACTCAAGTGCTTGTAGCAATTAGGTTTCATGATGAATTACTGCTTGTCAGGTTTAAGCACATTTTCTCAAATTGAACTAGCTTGAAAGACCAAGCAATTGGTAGACATCACTATATCTTTTATTTTTCAAGAGGAGTGAGTTCTCATTTCTGCTGATTTTCGGTTTCAGCTCATTTCTGGCAGTTAAATCATAAGTCTCTAAAAATAAGGCCTTATAAAGAGAGGGGGGAGTTACCAATACAAGCTGAATCTAATACCCATGTGGATTACAATGGGTTGGTTCCGACCAAATGAATATTTTTACCTTAGGCCACAGTACTGCAGTTTCAGATGGAAATAAGAAGAACTATTGATCTGTCTCTTATAGCCTCTGGGCATTCTGATATTGAATGTAGGCCTGGATAAACAGTTGTTAGGATTTGCCCAGCACCTACCTCTGAGGGACTGGTGTCAAACTGATGTCCGTGTCATCAGTACCTTCGCAACAGGTCTTACCCAGTCCTCTCTCTCTCAGGCCCAGATCAACAGTTGTCAGGGTCTGAGTCAAGCTGTGCTGCTGCCCACACAGTGGCACTGTCAGCACTGTCGGCTGCTCCAATGATTTTTTTAAGCAGAGCAGCCGGTTGCCTTCAGCAGCGATGCTTTTGGGGGCACTCCGTGCTGTTCACCCAGAGTCTCTGGCTGCTCTACAACTGTGCTAGTTAAGGGATCGACAGAAGGAACAACAAATGGCTACAATTAGCATTCGCCCTGCTCCCGCAAAAGAATTTCATTGCTATGGCAACAGGAGTTGCCCAGACAACACAGGGCTTTGGCTTAGAACAGTGTACTGTGTTGTACCATGTATGGAACAAAATAGCCATGGATCAGGCTCTTGCTTCATGGCACAGAAATCTCTGCCATTTAAGTGTAATTAACAAGAACTGATTTCTTAATTTGCGGAGCTCACCAAGGTACTGGCTATTAACAGCCTAAGCAAAATATCATTGATCTATTGTTTTGAAATTTCACAAAATAATTAAAAAATGATTAAATTAGATCCAGTGCATATTGTCTTCTATTTCTAAACATCATAAGAGGCAGTCAAGACTGTTTCTGCTGTCCCACTGCTGCTTACAAATGTATTTCTCCTTCTGTAAGTTCCATGATATGAATGTATGTCTATGACTAATAACTAATTAATATGCATTACCTTATATCTGGCTATTCAACCAGGTTCCAGAAGGCTGTATTTGCAGCAAGAAGGAACAATATATCCAGGCAACTTAGAGTAAGAGCTGCAATACTGAGGTCTTCTAAATCATTTAACATCAAACAGGAGACTATCTATCATACTCTTTTTGAAGTAAACTTTCAAAGCAGCAAAGTAAAGTCCTTGAGATCTGTCTAGTGGTAATAGTATAATGAAGATGGAAAAAGTCATGTAAATGGCATAAAAATGACTTACCTTGGCCATTATTACATGCTCCTGTAGTTCAGCTACCTAGCTACCTGGATCAGTGCTCCTCACAGGCATGGGAACCAGTCTATGGATCCCATTCAGAAGCATTCTTTTTTTTTTTTTTTAATTTATTTTAATTTATTTTGCAATACAATTCAGTTCTACATATCAGCCACGGATTCCCTTGTTCTCCCCCCTCCCATCCCCCTCACCTTCCCCCCAACCCCCCCAACCCCCCCCCCCGTTCCCATCTCCTCCAGGGCAAAGCCTTCCCCACAGACTGAGGTCAACCTGGTAGACTTAGTCCAGGTAGGTCTAGTCCCCTCCTCCCAGGCCGAGCCAAACAATCCTGCATAGGCCCCAGGTTTCAAACAGCCAACTCATGCAATGAGCACAAGATCTGGTCCCACTGCCTGGATGCCTCCCAAACAGATCAAGCCAATCAACTGTCTCACCCATTCGGAGGGCCTGATCCAGTGGGGACCCCTCAGCCATTGGTTCATAGTTCATGTGTTTCCATTCATTTGGCTATTTGTCCCTGTGCTTTATCCAACCTTGGTCTCAACAATTCTCGCTCATATAAACCCTCCTCATTCTCAGAAGCATTCTTAAGGAAGCAAGAGAGAGGATATGTCATGCAAACCAGAACAAGGCTACTTGGCATAGTTTTGGCACATGCCAGTTCTCTTCCTGAAATCTGAAAAACTCGGGTATTTCCAGAATACAGCCTCCTTCCTATCCAGTGTCCCTGGCAGCATGAGACAAAACTGCAACCCTAAAAACAGCCCCCACATCCTGAGTGCACAGTGCTTTATGTGGCTTGGTTTAATTCTCACAAATCCTATACAAGATACATATAATTCATTTTCACTGACAGACAAGGAAAGTGAGGTGCAGAGAGAGTCAGGACCTGATCCCCAGGTAGCAAAGCTGGGGTTCAAAGCCAAGTCAGCTCTATAAGGTTTTGTTCACTGACACCACGTTAAGTATGCTGTAATTTTAGAGCTGAGTCTCTTCTCAGAACTTAAGTACAAACTTTATAAAGGGAAAAAATCTAAATGGGAAAAAAGCAAGGTATCCATGAAACATGAAGATGCTAATCTGATCCTTCAAATTTCTTCAATGTTTATCTAGGGATGCGGGTGAATAGGGGCTGAAAAGAGGAAATCTAACTCTACTGAACACATTACTTTTGATCAGGTTTATAACGCCTGGAAACATACATGCAAACAGAAGCCTGCATTCATTAAGCGTTTATTCAGCACTGTTTTCAAGTATTCAAGATTATTTTAAAAAGTGTTCATTTTACAAGTGGTAAGTAGCTGCAAGTGAAAGCTACACATATTTCACTGTTTGGCAGAAATGAGTCTGCATTTAAGTGCCATCTAGATAGCTCAGATCACACCATGCTGCTATTTCCTGGGTTGAAGACAAAGGCAAAATAATTTTAGGGTTAAAAACCTACCTTAAAAATATAAATAGACCCATCAGCATATGTTAGATTACTTTTAGTACAATCTATAGGTAAAGTGCAAATACTTGATTTCTTGGTAAGCAAATATGTGAAATTTCTGTTCTCACTGGATATTACATATAAATTCTAATATACAAAATCAAGAGTTTATGTAAGTTGAAAAACTTCAGGCAAAATGGAAAACAATGTTTCATATGACCCCAAAATGCTAAACTAATGCAACACCAAAAAATAACAAGTTTTCATCATAATGTTATTTGAGATCCAAAGTTGCATTATATGGGAAAAATTATTTCCCTTTGAACATGTTTGGGCAGTGGCAGTACCAAGAATATGAGACAGGGAGAGAAAAAAAAAAGAAAGCAGGCTTAAAATGCTAGCAAGGCAAAGCAAGTATCTTTCCACAACACCGCCTGGTGCCCACTATTTTCCAAATAATATCTAATTTTTATTTTTTATTATAATGAACATTGTCACTCATAATGAAGTAAACAGAGTTAAGCAAGTGCATGCAAACCAACTCCATAACAGTTGTGTTTGACATCCAATTTGTTTTAAGCACACTTCTCTTGTACTTACGGACATTTCAGGATAATAGCAGCAGAATTATGAAAGTGTCCAGGAAAGCACAAGGATCCAATAAAATAATCTGAAGGACAGATTGATTACATACTCTTAATGATTTTCAAAAATTATTGGGTGATATTAACTGGTTGCAGCCTACAATTAGATTGTCTACTTAAGAATTAACTAATTTGTTTCAAATTCTGCAAGATGACTCAAATCTAAACAGTCCAAGACAATAAACAGCCGAGGCTAAAAAAGAATTAGTCCTGGTAGAATGTAAATTACAAAATACTTATATGGATAGATTAGACCTTATCAAGAGATGTTTGTTAAACAGAAGGGGGATATGAGGACCCCCAGAAATAGACTGCATAAAACTTTACTAACTTAAATTTTTAAAAATGCTAATGAAACAGAAACAAAATTGAATTATGGAAAGAATTGTTGAATCGAGTCAACCCATGTATTATCAATATTTAACATCAAAATAGTCCAGGGAAAGTGTTAAGTTAGGACCGAGGTTATGCTTATGTTTCCACAGGAGATAACAAATTGTGGATTCCATCGAAAGTGATAAAAATTTGCCATGAGCAAAAGACATCTCCAAGATGCTGCAGATGCAGGAATGCCTCTGCCAAAGTTGAGACATAGGAGACCTTTGCAGCAAACAACTATCTCCCACCTGGGGACAGCTTAAGAGTTTGTGTGACAGAGGAGAGATGGTACTTCACATGTCTCACAAGCCTCTGAATGCTACAAACCTATTTCTTGCCATGCTTTCCGTGGTAATGGGGCAAGTAAAAGGGATGGATCATAATTATTGGGCTATATCCCCAATCCTCGAATTAACATAGCAGTAAGTTGGGGAGACAGGAATATTCCTGCAGTGGTCAATGAATCTTCTTGGCTACCTGGTCCTTATGACAACCAAGGTCCCGCTCAGCCAATATAGGAGGGTAAAGTGATTGACAATTACACCGTTGGATTACAAGGAATATCTATTTGCATGGGAAATGGAATTCAATGCCTAAAAATTACCTCTCAAATATGGCTATCCATAGTCAATACTACCCAAGATTATCGTAACAAGTTTTATATGTTTCATGCATCTGGTTTTAAAGGACAAGAGATTAATGCTACTAGTTCCATAAATCTACCGTTCTGTGAGCTGAGGGTTACCAACAAGGAACCTGACTGAGAAAATTGGCAACAGTGTAGGAGTGAGAAACCTCGAATGCTAATTACTATCTCCCAAGGAGACGTCATTGATTGGAGCCCTTACGGCACCCCTCAAGGGAAATATTCTCACTCAGAGTTAAGATGGAAATGGTATACTATATATGGAACTGTGGAAATCAGTGCTTCTATTAATGAAACTATTCGGTGGCATGGAGTCAGAATGGCAAGTCTGTAGCACAAATCTTAAAAGGTCTTAATAATAAAAACAAACCTGGAGCCAGGTATTGGGGTGAATGCTGAAAGATCAGAGAGCTAGAACAGGCCACAGCTACCTCACCTCGCCAACTTCTCAGCCAATCCTGTTTCCTCAAACTGGAAGCCTCTGTGTCCTCATCCGAATGGATCTCAGCTGAACTGCTGCTAAAAGCCTAAAAGCTTAACTAGGCTCTAGTTCCTGGTCCTCACGCCTTGCCTTATATACCTTTCTGCTTCTTGCTATCACTTCCTGGGATTAAAGGCATGTGTCACCATGCCTGGCTGTTTTCAGTGTGGCTTTGAACTCAGAGATCCAGACAGATCTCTGCCTTCGGAATGCTAGGATTAAAGGTATGTGCGCCACCATTTTCTGGTCTCTATACCTAGTGGCTGTTCTGTTCTCTGACCCCAGATAAGTTTATTAGGGTGCACAGTACATTGGGGAACAAAATATCACCACACAAGTCCTCTTCTGCAATTTAGTGATTCAATTCAGACTAATTTGTGGAAATTGGCAAGTGCCTTCTACCCTCTTGAGGCATGGGAAGGAAAATTAAACATTAAGGATGATAAGTACACTCTGTCTTTTGACTACATCAAAGCCATCCTATTATGGCATATGTACCATTATCTTACTTGCTATTAAAGGGGCCTGTAAAATGGCACCCAAATAATTACAGCATCACTTGTGAATGCTGTACCCTTCATACCTGTGTTAATTCTAGCATGTTTTTAAATTTGACCTTTGAAAGTTTATATATTCTTAGAGCAAGGCCAGCAATCTAGATACCAATGATGTTGTCGAGGTCATGGCAAGACTCTCCTGTGATGATCCTGGTACAGAAGCTCGCTAAAAGAGTATTAAAAAGAACACATTGTTTGGTTGGACTGGTGGTTGCAGTTATTATGGGAATCATTGCATTGATAGCTACAGCAGCAGCTGTGGGAATAGCACTTCATAAAGAAATCCAAACCACTGAATTCATTAGAGACTGACAGAGACTGACAGAGACATTCAGAAGAACTTTGGACTGAACAAAATAAGGCTGATAATGAGATAGTAAATAAAGTAGCTGAATTAAGGCAAGCTGTTAGGGGATCAGTTAGAAATTTTAAAGGAACAGATAAAATTAAAATGTAATTGGAATGTTTCTTGTTATTGTATCACACTCTTAAGATTTAATGAAAGCAAATATGATTGGGAAAAGGTTAGGATGAATTTGTTGGGTCACCCTAATTCTTCTCAAATGGTTTTTAATTTACAGAAAGAAATTAAAGAAACTTTTGCAAAAAATTTACCTGATACGACAGGAGTGGACATTACAGAAAGTCTAGCGGATACCATAGTCTCATTCAATCCTACGGATCACTTTTATAGACTGCTTGTCTGTTAAATGCCCGAGGCGAAGGGAAGGGGCCCAAGTCCTTTGAGGCTGGACGCCCCTGTTTAGCCATAAAAGGCTAGATTCATTCTTAAGATGCCTCTGAGTCTTCATTCCACGGATCTTCGTGAAGCCACACACCCGTGTTGGGACAAACAGCGACAACTTGGAGTCAGATTCAGTGCTCGTTTTCAATTATTTAGAAGTCATAGAATTTGTTTCAACATGACACATATTCTAAGTACTAAATGTTCACTGCTAATGAAGAAAATGTTCATGGCGAGGGCACAGTCAAGACAGCATCATTCACATGGTAAAAATAATTTTCAATAAAATTATAAAATATTAAAACTTAATGAGCACAGTCTCAATTAGGAAAGTGAAAATCTGCTCATTAAACTTGCAGATGATACTTAGTTGGGTAGGGGTTAAATGCTCTAGAAGAAAGAAATCGAATTTAAAATGACCTTGATAGATTAGAGAAATGGTTCATCGATATCAGGATGAAGTTCAATGGAGAGGAACAAAATGGTGAAACAGAACATAGAAGAAGCACAAACACCACACAGACCACACAGAGAAGAGAGGCTTGGAACATTACTGGAGGGAGCAGAAAGAAGTCACAAATGAAATAATCTACCTGTGACAACGTGGGCTGTTTATTTTCTTCACCCTATCAATGATTTATGAATCTATCAGCACATTAAAAAACCATGGGAGTTCAAAGGCATAGTGTCCAGGCTCTATCATATACCAGTTAAATCAGAATATGTGGACATGAGGCTCCATACTGGTGTTATTAAAAATTCTCTGAGTCAGACCCATGGCATGGCTTAGTGGGTAAGGTGACTGCTGCCAAGCCAGACAACCTGAGCTTGTTCCCCAAACTCACCCCCCTCAACTCCTATAAGTGCTCTGATACCCACGTTCAGATCATGGCACATGTACATACACACACACACACACACACACACACACACACACACACACACACAAATAAATAAATGTAAAGCAAAAAAGTAAAATTATAAAAACCTCTCTTGGGGTTTCTAACATGGACAGGGATCACAGGTTATGTAGTATGAGAATACAATCAAATCCTTTGTGTGTGTAATATACATATGCCCAGTTGTGTATGAGGATGCATCTGTGTTGACATGTGGTTGAAGGCCAGAAGATGACATCAGTATATTTTATAATTTTCCACCTTATTTTTAAGACAGGGTTTTTCACTGACACAGAGCTTGATAACTGGCTAGGCGATCTCGCCAGTGAGCTTGAGGGATCTGTCTATCTCTGCTTGATCCATGTTGAGATTATAAACATGTGTGCACCAGGCTTTCATGTCAGTGTTGAGGATCCAAATGTAGGATGCCTATGTGAGACAGGGCTTTACCCACTGAGACATATGCCAACCTCCAAATCATATCCTTTTCATCCATATGAAGAGTCACACACACACAAACAGAACTGTTACTGTGTATGATCAGGCAACTGGATACATGGTTTACAAAGAAAAACTATTTAACAAAAATTCTCAATGATGATTCAAAATTCTTAAAGCAGAAACAAGATGATCTAGATTGACAGTTCTCAAAGTGTGTTTCCCACATAAGCACCTCTTGAAAATAGTTAAAATGGCCGATTATCACTCCCTCTACAAACCTACTGAACCTGTAGAAATCTGTGATCTTCGTTTGCCCACCCCTAGGTAATTCTGCTCTATGCTAAAGATTGAGAACCGAGGTTCTCAACTAAGCAGGCAGCCTCTGCATTTATACAGTGCTTATTTTCTGTGGTAATTATAGGATTATCAACATGCTTTGTTTTGTAAGCCCTTTTGAAGTCTTCCTAGAAATCAGTGGGGTACACAGGCAATTTTTAAAAATCAATATATGAAAGCCTTCAGTGTTATTTATTAAATAGATTCTTATGTTAATTTCACTGAAAAAATATACTAAAACTGCTATTAAAATAGTCTGGAAAGCAACCTTAGTTTGCTAGCTTGATTTCTTACTGTTCAACTTGCTAGGTGGTATGAAGTTGACTGAGTATCTACACAGATCCATGAGCTGCTGCTTAAATATCCACACCCCTTAGGGAAGGCAGTGCAAGTCCACCTGAGTTTACAGCTGTGCACCACTGAGGTTCAGGTCCACTTCCCATTTCACTCACCCACCTCCACCCCATCACTCCAGAGCATCAAAAGTTGATAGCATTTAATTTTATTATTATTGGTCAAAATATAGGAATTCAACTGATTTTTTGGCGGTAACATTGAAAAGTCATCACATATAGTAATAATAATAGCAATTATAAGATGGAGGAGTAAGGACTTTTTTTTTTAATAGATTGCACAGTTTGATGAGAAATACCAAGATTTCTGTCCCTTTCTTCATTTCTGGTCCTTTTTTACTTCACATTTTGTCACTTATAAATAATGATGGAGAAATATTTCTTAGCTAGTTGAGAACATTTTGTTAGATTGGTAAAAATTTGAAAGTTATCCTCTATGGTTGAGGATTTAATGTGCATGTACATTATCTCGAGTACAATGTAACACAGTTCAACCTACTGAGGTTGACAATATGTATAAAACTCAATTTTTCCTGTCTGTCTGCTAGCTTATGATGGTAAGCATTTTAGAGGCATGGAGAAGCCAAGCCCTAGGAAAGCTGGCTAAAGAACACTTAGCATCCTTACTCTAATACACTGTGTAACAGTCAAACATGGTTAAAGCATGTAGGCTCTCTGTAAAATACTCACAGATAATTTATATAATGTTCTACTCTTAACAGATTTTTCTACAATGAGGAGACTCAAATACATTGGTTCTAAACAAACTCAATATATGCTTTACTTTTATCGGGCATGTTTGATTACAAATGACACAACAGCTTGTGTCATTTATAAATAGCACAAATAGTTTAAACACAGCCATTTCAAAAGCCCAGATAATGAATGAGATGTTTCAGGGGCATGTCTGACCTTTGGCATTTAGATACAATGTTGTTATCTACAAAGTTCATTCTTAAGAACCATGCAACTGGGTTACAAAAAAATAAAGACTATCATAATGCTTTCAGTTAGTTTATGATTTTGTCTTCAGCCACACCCATATTCTGCTTCATGAGAAACTGCCTCAGATTGGACATACCTATTAGGTCTTGTTTACAAATGTTAATCAAACATGGATGTTCAGTCTACAAAAGCATAAAAAATTCTAAATGTGGAAGAATATTGTTAATGTAGTCTACTACTGTATTGTGTGGAAGAAATACACCAAGTCAAGGACTTAGGGATACATACTCAGTGAGCCCCAACCCTTGGCTTCACTTTCATAGGACCAGCATTTTACAGGTTAGTTTAGCTTCCACTTCATATTAATTTTTCATTTAAAATTATCATAATTAGTACAATTTTGAAAAATTCGTTACTGGAAGATAAAGAAAGCAATCATCTAGAGGAAACTATGTGTCTCTGTTCTGGATCTGCCTTGTGATATATTAGAACTAAGTCTTACTAACACATATAAAGGATGATTTGTTAAAGAACCCCACGCCTAAAAGAGCTTTAACAAGAAAAAGTAATTCAAATTTTCCATAAAATTAAACCCACATATCTTAAGTGAGTTAAGACTTTACCTGATTCATGTTTATGAGCTACAAGCAGATGCTGAGAGAATATTGTCCCATATTCAAGCAATATTTCTTGATTAACAGCAACTATTCAGTGTAATGAATGTATACCAGATTTAGATTTAGAAGGCTCAATCTTCAAACATAATTATACAGTAATTTGTTTATTCCTTTTTCCATGTGGTCATTCATATATAGGTTCACTAAAAAAAAATGGTTTTCTGACATCTTACCATCGCTGAGTTAACTTTTCTAGGATATTCTTGGAGAGTCCATGTGTAGCCAGAGAAGCATAAGGATAGCTACCATATGGCTGCTATTATAGTACAATAAGGAAAAGATAATAAACAAGTGAACTAAGGTAATTTTAATAGAACAGGATAAGCAGATGGGGAATTTTATAACATAGCTGCTTTTTAATGTGTAACACTGTAGACCGACCATTCTTAAATCCCTCGCTGAAGTACTGTTTTGTGGAGTATGATATTAACCTAAAGTGACACAGAGATGTTCTTTTAACTATATGTTTGGCGTAAATATTTTGATAAACTTCTTAATAGGGGTATAGAGATGTGGTTTAGCTTAGTGGCAGAGTACTTTCCCAGAAAAATGGGAAGATAGTACTTCTAGCAAAGCTAGTCAAATTATAAAACGATACTCCAGTTACTTGTTAGATAAATGTAGATCAAAATTACAATGATATCTCCTGCCTGGAGTGTTGAAATCCTTATGCATGGCTCATGGAATTACACACTGGTACAACTTTGTGGGAAGCTGGTAGGGAGTATTTACAAATGCTCAATATATACAAACCCACTGACACAGTAATTGCACATCTAGCTTTGTAACTGGCAGAACCAAAGGACACATCTAATAACAGAGTTCTTAGTAGTAGCATTTGTAATAGTCCAAAGCTAGAAACATAGCCACTAATGTGAGAAAAATATAAGTAGTTCTGTATAGTAAAATACCACACAAAAGAATGAATGAACTGCAACTTCATGTAACAACATGGATATGCAGCGCATTGTTTTATTTATAAAAAGCACAGGCTAAAAGTAGATTATGCTAGCACAGTCAGGTATATTTGGAATGTGAAACCCTGCCTGAGAAGAGCTGGAAGGAGCTACTACAGTTCTATTTTAGTTTCTATCTGCATGCTGGTTCCATGATAAGTCCATTCTGCAAACCTTAATCATGCCTCATACTTAGGAATTATGCACTTTTCCATATGTATGTTTTCTTCATTTAAAGTATATGCACAAAATGAAGGAAGGAGCTAGGGATGATATGGAGACTTTAAACCAAAGCAAACATCTGCAAAGCAATCAAATACACACTGCCAGGCAATCTAGTGAAATGGAGGGAGTTACACTATGCAAGAATCTGTGTATTTGTCTTCTATCACTCATTTGAGAAATAGGATTTGGCATTTCTTCAATGATGATACCAGAGCTTAAGAAGAGCTTCATGTAAACTAGATGAGATTATAGGTAGGATTGGAGGTCTGGGTAAAAAGAGACCAAACATGTGACTACACCATATGGGACTGCAGCCGAGGCAAAAACAAGCTGTTTTAGTTTTTTTTGTGAGACAGGGTCTTATTATGTAGTCCAGGCCTGCCTCCAGCTCACAGAGACTGCCCCTGCTTCTGCCTTCTGAATGTGGAGATTAAAGGCAATCACCACCAAGCCTGCCAAAACCAAACTTTTCAAACAGATAAGCAGGGGCTCAGAGGCATGAACCACCTTGAGGAGATGTTGTCAGCAGGCTATGGAAAATGACCAAAATATACCAGGTTAAAAAGTTATCCTCAAAGCCTTTCTGATAATTAAAACAAATAGATGTATTGAAGACAGAGCTCATTTCTAGGAAATAGTCCAAGTTTCTACAAGGCAGTCCCTAGACTCACCGACTTCCATTACTTCACCCCATTACTCACCCCGAGCAGACTGTGTCTTTTATATTTAGACAAGGGGAAGAGAATTGAGATCAGTGGACGAAGAGAAAGTAGGTTAATAGAATGGAGAGTAGAAGGCCGTGTCCAGTTTCCCGTAAGAGAGCAGCAAACAGAAAGTCCAGTGTTTGAGAACCGATGAAAGCCTTGAGACTGATGAGAGAGGAAGTGCCTGCCAAAGGTCACAGTGTGGCAACAGGTCTGGCAGAGCTTGCCTTTGCTCTGTGCAGCTAGACCGGATCTCCCTAATGCTGGCCTCCAGTTATTTCTATTGTCTTATTCAAAAAGAAAAGAAAAAAAAAGGCACCCACATCTGCTAAGATGCCAAATCAATTTTAAATGCTTTTTCTTGATCATACCTTGTCCTTAGGATCTGAGGAGGACCAAGCTAAAGTTACGGAATAACACTTTGGATGAAATAAAACTATCATCATGGCTTACCAAACACCAATGTAAGAACTCCTGACAGCAGCTCCATGTTGAGCTGTAGTGAAAAGACCGCTAAGAGAACACTTCGGTTATTTTTCTATAGTTGTAGCCTTGAGGATGTACAGATTCCGAGTTACTGGCCTGTCGGGACTAAACACAAGATGGTAGTAACAGTTTCAATACTAACTCTAAACAGTATTTGCTAGCTCTTGCTTAAGTGTGGGTATGGTAGTAAAGGAGGATTATGCTTTTATTTGCATATCGTAATAGTATTTTTCTGCTGCATAAACGCTTTAATGGACAAAGTATGTACGTATTATTTAATAGGCCAAATCATTATATTTCAAGATAAAAAATTACCGGAAGTTTTTAACCTTAATATTGCTACATCAGGGCCAGGTGGTGGTGGCATACCTTTAATCCCAGCACTCAGGAGGCAGAGCCAGGTGGATCTCTGTGAGTTTGAGATCAACCTGGTCTACAGAGTGAGATCCAAGACAGGAACCAAAACTACACGGAGAAATCCTGTCTTGAAAAACAAAAAACAAAACAAACAAACAAACAAAAAAGATTGCCATATCAGGTAGCTGAGGAGTCAACGGGAGATGCCCTGTTGTCTTCTTAGCATTTTTAGTTTCTCCACTTTCCTGTTCCTCTAGAAACTGGGAAAAGGCAGCTCCTTTGACTAATTAACCCAAAGAGGTTTGACTAATAGAAGAAGATTGCAGGCATAATTACTTAAATGATCATGTACATAGCACTTAATGATCATTATCAGTTATTCTAATATTATTGCTAATAAATGGCAAAACTGTTTAAGCTAAATGCTGTCACTTCACACAAGTGCATCATGGCTAACAGCTATAATTCCTAATTTATTGGAATCCATGAGACATTGTGGCTTTCCTTAGTGCAAGTCGATGCTTGCTTCAATTTATAGACTTTTAAAAAGGAGACAATATTTAGTATTTATCCCTGATCTCGAGTATGTAACAAGCAGTCATGCTGGTATTCATCTCCAACCCACAGGTCCAGCTAACACCAGCTATATCTCTGGCTTTCAGGAGATCAATGTGATAGATGAAAAGTCACTTTTCCCCACAAAAGCATCAACAATTGTATAATCAACATCAATGTTTTAAATGCTAATTCCATTCCATTCTCTTGCTTACTAGGTTTCAGTGGATAGAGATTGCCATCAAGTTCTTATGTACTCCTGGAAGGCTACTTTTGCTCTGAAAGGCAGAACCGTAAAGTGGTACTTGAGTTTTCCCTAGGCTCGTTTCTATCATTTTCGCTTCTATTAAGAGTGACAAGAGAAAAAGGACTCAGAAGTGTGCTGCAAAATCAATGACCAGTGTTATCTATAGAATACACACAAAGGTTGGGAGACTATTTTATATGCAAAAGCATAGATAGAATTTGTCTTGAGCAAGAGACACTACCATTACTGCACTCTTATCATCCCTTGTCGTTCCTCAGGAATGCACTTTGAAGAGCAGTATAGCTTTTAGAATGAATACAAATAGTGATCTGAGGGCTAGAGCTGAAAGGAGGTCTCTTTAGGATTTCATAGATTACTGGGAAAGAGAAAACAAAGGGAAAAATAAGAGAAAACTATAATAGTGTCCATTAGGAAGAAGGGAGGCAGATACCTAATAAAAGAAATTGTGGGCAACTGTTTTATCCCTGCCTCTTCCCCTTGAGACAGGGTCTCATGTGGCCTAGGCTGCCTTTGAACCCATTATGCAGCTGAAGATGACCTTAGGTTTCTGATCCTCCTTCCTCTCCTGAGTGCTGGGATTACAAGTAGGCACCATCCTTATTTAATGTTAGGGATGGAACCCACAGGCTTCCTGCTTGCTAGGTAAGCACTCAACCAGCAGCAACAATCCAGCCTCCTAGTTACACATCAAAAGGGATAACCTTATTAGCTCAGTCCAGGGTCTCTCCAGATGGATGCTTACTGTATGGCTCTCTCCAGAGTGAACGGAGAGGGAGAAACTGGGACAAATCATCCAAGATGAAAGCAGCAGTATCTTCTACACTTTAACCTTGTTAATGACATAAATCATTCCTTGCTGAGTCACAGTGTCTATTCTTTCCATTGTTATATACTATTGTTTCCAAATAAAGTCAATATTATATGAGTTAAGTTTATGTTGTTATTCTATTTTCCTGGTGGCATTGTTGTGATTCCCAAGGGGAAAGTTAAGAGTTTATTACTCTCTTTTAAAAAGTTTTGTAGCCAATTGTGTTTGTGTATGCGTATGTGTGTGTGTGTGTGTGTGTGTGTGTGTGTGTGTGTGTGTGTGTGCGCATGTGTGGTGTTGTATGTGTGTGGAGTACGTATGCACAAGCACACATGCATATGGAAGCAAAAGTGTGCTATCAGGTGTATTTCTATAATTGCTCTCCATCTTCATTTTTTGAGACAGGGTCTCTCACTGAACCTCACTGAAGCTCAGTGAATCCACTATCCACTAGGCTGGTTGGCCAAGAGATACAGGAATCCATGTTTCCAAACTCTTCCTTTACCCTCACCCCCAGAGTTAGGAATACAGACTCAAGCCACTGCCCAGCCTTTTTACATGGTACTGGGGACTTAAATATGTCTTCATGCTTGTGCTCTGAGTCTTTTACATGCTATAATCTTTTAATTTTCAGGTATATATTTTTTCTATCAAATAGTTCACACTGCTTCTTGTATTTAAACAAGGTAAAGAAATATTTGTAGTAGAGAGAATTAGTTTTAATCTTGCTTATTAGTATACTTGTTCCATATACCACTACAAATGTGTTTAAAAATTAACATTGTCTTCTACTGATAAATGTGTTGGAAGAAGGATGACGTGTGAAGAAGGAAGAGAAACTGGCCTATTCAGATGCAGTGTATACGGTATGCTCAAACCCTTTGTTTCCCAGACAACTTACGGGGCACATAGTGTATTTTAATTTTAAGAGAGCTTAAGAAAAAGTAAAGTTGAAGGGGAAATCATATGCCAGGATCAATCCAATCACTTGGATCTAGTCCACCCTCCAAGCTGCATGTGGGAGCGACTTATTACCAGTGCGTCACAGCTGGAAGAGGTAGGAGGTAGTTGTGCTTGGAGGTGGACTTCTTGGGACATTTTAAGTTATCAGAGACATGTTTTTAAAGGTGACTGTGAGGCCATAGTCTTTTCTCTTTTGACAATGTGATCAGTTTGCTCTACCATGTATTCCTGCATGTGTCGGAACAAATCCAATACATGTTGACCAACAGATCATGGGGTGAGAGCCAAAATAAACCTTTTTTCTTTATAAATTATTTTAAGATTTTCTAGAGTAACAGAAAGGGGACTTAAAAAAAAAGAAAGAAAAGAAAACCAACCAACCAAACAACAACAACAAACCAACTGCACTATTTGAGATTTCAAATCACCAACTATTTGACTAACTGTCAAGAGTGATTCCCTGCTGTTCCTCAAGGCCAGGCTTGTCTTTCTAGACTTTCCAAAGTTCTCATAAATAACATTCAAACATACTTCTATTTTTAAAGAACTTACTATGTATCAGTCACCATTCAATAATGCTTGTTTTTTATACTGACAACAATCTTGAAAACTGGTTTCTGTTATCTTTGGCTACTTCCATTTAATGAAGGAAAATAAAGTACGTGAAATATCAAAGTCAAGCTAAACGTGTCCTAGAAGTAAGTACTTTAGCCCCAAGTGCCACTTTCTTGAAGAGCTCAGATGACGCAGTTGGCACATGCCTGGAAGAACCAGTATCCCACTCTAATGCCATGCACAGCAAGTGCAAAGCCATGCCATGCCAAAGCACACATTCACGTGTGATGCTCCAAAAGGTTTCAGTATTTCCCTAAATGATCACAAATTTGAAATAAAAATACCCTCTAAAATTGTAACGACTCTTGTGGGCTGGTGTGCTAAACCCTCTCCATCTGCTCACTGCCCACCAGAGCTCTGTATCATGTGTGGAGTTTGTCAGAGCCTTTAGGCCACTAAGGACAAGCTGCCCTTCGTTACAGGGTCTGAGAAGCACCTCGCCTACTTCTTTTCCCCTCAGCCTTCACAGAGAAGTCTTGCTACACAAACAGTCTTCTTCTTTCGCCACTGGACCATCCGTGCAAAAACTATTTTCTGTCTTCCTGATTGATTTTCTTTCACATTCCCTAGAGGTTACCCATCATCCTTCACAGCCCTTTCCTCCCACACTTCCAGGAAGAGATTTTTATATCCTAGTTTTCAGGGGAAATCAATATGATATGTGAGACCTCTGAACTCTCCTCTATAAACAGCTACTTCCACTTCTAGTGCAACATCCTGCCTTGTACTGTCCACGTCCTATCAGCCCTCAGGGCTAAGTCACTGGGTGCTTCACCCGCACTACTGAATCTCGACCTCTTACCTTCATAGCATCTTTCCTTCTCACTACAAAGACAGTACAATGAAGGCAACACTCTGCTGCATGAGGGGCAACTCTCATGACACACATACCTCTAATTCTAGCTATCAGTCTTTACCCACCTCCACTTCACTCAGATGAAAATCCCAAAGAGTGCATATGTACTCTTCTTCTGACCACCTAGGCTGCCTGGGTCTACTTGCCCCATCCTACCAGACCGACCTTTGTGCCCTTCTATACAGTCTGCCTACTGTTCATCCAGTCTTGCTGCTCTGACCTTTCTGGCTTTGGGAACTGCTCTTTCTCTTGGCTTCTATGGACAGGAATGGTAGATTCTGGGGAGAGTATTCCTTCTTCGGCTTCTCTCCTTACCTGTCACATCTAAGTGGCATTGATCCTGCACACCTTCCTGCCATTGGGGTTGGGGTCTGATGAAGCAATACTAATACCATAGTGTTAAACTCTAAACTCATTCAGCCAGCCTGCTCTATAGTCCCACTCTTCTAACAGTTCTTAAGTGTTTATCCTATGCAATTGGCCACAACTGTAGATCTGCCAGATACTTAACATATTTTTTTACTATGTCAATGAAAATTTAATTCTTCAATAGCAAATCAGTATAACAAAACAACTTCCTGTGCATTTTACATACAAAATTATCAGATCCGTAATTTGCTGTGTACGTGTTTCCTGAATATGGCCATTGTTTTAAACCAGAGCATCTGCAAACACTTCCATGGAAACCGTCTAAGATGGGTCTATTAATATTCCCTTTTATATGGGGTCATCAGGCCCTCACTGAGAGCTCCCTGCAGCCAGACAGCACCCTACCTCATGTGCATCTGGTCCTGAGGGACGTTAGAGAATACATGAGGTGGGAAGCTGGGCTGGGCTGGGCTGGGCTGGGGTGGTAGGAGCTGCCCATGAGTGACCTCACATGAGTAACCCCCCAAAAACCTCACTGTTTCAACAAGTTGAGTGTGGATGGATAGTTTTTTTGGTCTATGAATGCTCTATCTGGGGTAGACATTACATTTCTCTCTGTCTCCCCAGGAAAAGCAATGCAATAGTAATCAAACAAAATCAATAACTATTGTTTTGTGAGAAATTTGGTAAAAATCAATAGATCTTTTGTACCCATAGAGGGCAAAAATCCAAATTTAACAGGTAAATGAAAGTGGGGTTCAGAGATTCTCTAACATTTATTCATAGACTCCTAATAAACCACATTTCGAACCTCTATTACAAGAAAAAAAAAGTGATTCAGAATGGGCCAAAAATTTTTAAAAGATTATCATAATCATAGCTCACTATGGAATACAAACAGAAGAGACATGTTAATCATGACAACAATTTCAGGGAAGTCAAGGACATTATTTTCCTTATACAATAGTTGCTCATTTTCTTTTCACTCAATTTAGTCCAGGCTTTAGTATACATTTGTGAATACTCATTACTCGAGACACATTTGCTGTTTCCTGCATAAAGGGCCTCTGAAAACAATTTGAAATCTTCACTACTTGAGAGTTTTCCAGGCTGCTCATGCTGAAGAGTCTGCCTGATAATGACTATGACAAAAGGTTGTCCTGCCCTGACTGTAAAATTAGAAAAGAAAGGCCTTTGCTGTCTACCCACAGGGCATCCTTACTTCGGCAGGAGCTCAGCTGCTGCGATTCTTCTTCTGCTTGACTACAGAGTAAATACAAGAGACCGATATTTGAATAAAATGGGAAAAACACCCAAATTGGTTAATGTTCCTGGCCTTAAAAAAAAAAAAGGCCCTTAAAATATCTAATTTTTTGACAGTTACAAGTAACATTTAATTCTGCTTGAAAGCCCAAGCATAAAGGTGTCAGAAACAATTAGTATTTTAATAGCTCCCTTTCTTAGGTTATTAGGCAGGCACAAGTTCATCAGCAAGAGAACAAAAAATTTTCTCAACCAAATAAGTCAGCAACAGTTAGAGAAATCCTACTATTTCACTACATTGTTCCTTACGCTCTTTCTACATTAACTAGGAAACATTTACAAGAAATAGAAATGGGTGCTGTCAACATTTACCACTGTGATGAAGTTCTCTTGACAGAGACTGTTTTCCCGTTGGGCTCCTTGCTTTTAAAGAAGCTGTGAGGTAGTCAGCACTCAGTAGACACCCCTGAAACCTTTGCATTTCCTAATTCTACCCCAGGCCATGGTCTTGTTGCTGAGGGAAAAGAAAGGTAGAGAAATAAGGGGACCCAGGACTGTTTGGATTGGGGTTAAGGGTGGCTGTAGATAGAAGTCTTTGATGCACAGACACAAAACCTGACTTGTATGTCTCCCTTAGAGCTATTTTGCAGAGAAATATGCTAATTCAAAGATATTTAACTGGCTCCACATTTAATTCTGACTTCAAATCTTGAAGAGTGGCGGAGCAGCTGTGCCTAGAGGCAATACAATCTTATTTCTATAAAAATCTCTCAAAGCTCCATATATAAGTGGGAGTGTAAAAATAGATAATCAAATCCAAATTAAGGCTATTAAGAACTGATTTACTGTAAAGATAATATAGCAAAATTTTGTTTAGGTTATGGATGTTCACTAAAAATGTGTAATACTTGTTTGCCTAAAATTTTGATTATGTTTTATCTTATTTTGTCACAGTTAAATAGTTTTATCATTAGGGTTTTTAATTGCATATAGTTTGTAAAAATCTTTACTGATTACTCTATATCCATTTAACTTGGGGGAAAAAAATCCTACTGTACTCCTTAATGAAAAGAGAAACCATCTAAGGAGGATGCAATCAAACTGCAGCAGATGCGCCATGAGGGAGTGACTCAACAATTCCTACTTGTATCCTCTGCCACAAAAGGCTGATTGCGCACATCAGAAGAAAAATACCCAAGGAGAACAGGAGCCATCACACTTGGAAAAGCACTAGCAACCCAGGAGTGTGTCGTAGGTTACAGAGAAAACAAGAGGTTAAGAAAAGAGAGCAAGCTCCTCGAGTCCTGACAACTCTTACAACCTTCAAGTTGTCCCTGACCAAGTTCTCCAGCTACTACAGGCTCCTCCTCCTAGTATGTTTCTTCTGCCATTCTCTCTCAGTTCCTCATCCTCCACTGAGTCCATTTCTCAAGTGTTTCTTCTTTTGTTCTAAAGATTCATCATTAGACAACTCCTTTGCTTATATAAGATAAGCCCTTCTCTGGGACCGACTCTTGACAGACAGTGTTCTTTCTTTCTATCTTAGAATACCCAGTGGCACGTCCCCCTCTCCTGCAGCAGTTCACATGGTCACTTAAAGTACCTTCTGAATGTTTCCCTTTGGCTTGTACTTGTCCCTTCACTTCTGTACTTATTACTCAAATATCAAATTAGTCCAAATTCCTTGGCCTGGCAACAAATTCTCAATGTTATTTTTCTCTACGTGATCCTTTACTTTTAACCAACCAGATGATTCATGAACCCTTAATTGAGATTGTAAGATATTCATTAAAAAATGCTCTTTAACTTTTGTTACATTGAACTAAAAGAGTGACGGTATTCTCTCTAGGTTGGGACTTAATGGCTTGTTCCCATCAGCAGATACACTCTTTCCTTCATTTTAATGGTATACATTCACGAGTACATTAGGGAAAAGGTTTAGAAGGGCCCCTGAGCCTCTCAGAAAATACTATATTCTACCTTCCACATCTGATCCAACAGTCTTCTAAGTATAGACTAGTGGTGATCAAATACCTCCTTTTGATGACAAATAATATTTAAGGGAGGAGATGAGAAGAGCTAATTGTACTCACAGTGAGAGCATTAGCACTTGGCATATTAAATTTCACTTATGTAGGTGGCATTCAGACACTTGATTATGCTCCTAAGCATGCATTAGTTGTTCCATAACCTAAACACAACCAGGTCTGTTCACTCAACACGTTCTTTCTTAACATCTATGCTCTGACCATCAATCCACCTAAGTACTAGACTATGAGAGAAAACAACACAGGCATCCTGCTGATGGCCCTGCCTCCACTCTACGGAACTTATGGAAGAAAGATACTGAAAAGAACGCTGTAAGAACCGTGTTGTCATCCTACAGGAAGGTGGGATGCTAACAGAAACCACAGCTTCTCAGGTTCTTGAGGGGCTCAGAAAGGCCCTGCTGAGAAGGTACTGCTGCTAGGGTGCATCTCTGCTATTCAGGCTCTGCATTTATTTCTGTTTACACTTTGACCATACCTGAAAACTGAAGCCAAGTCTGGGTTAGTTTTTAGACATTCTGATCTTGTCAAAAATTTGCATATGCACTGCTGTATGTTCTGTATGGCAAATGTGTTGCTGATTGGTCAATAAATAAAACACTGATTGGCCATTGGCTAGGCAGGAAGTATAGGCGGGACAAGGAGGAGAATAAAGCTGGGAAGTGGAAGTGGCAGAGAGACACTGCCAGCCGCCATGATGAGAAACAGCATGTGAAGATGCCGGTAAGCCATGAGCCATGTGGCCAGGTATAGATTTATAGAGATGGATTAATTTGAGCTGTAGGAACAGTTAGCAAGAAGCCTGCCACGGCCATACAGTTTGTAACCAATATAAGTCTCTGTGTTTACTTGGTCGGGTCTGAGAGGCTGTGAGACTGGCAGGTGAGAGAGATTTGTCCTGACTGTGGGCCAGGCAGGAAAACTCTAGCAACAATGCACCCTAGCACTTAGCAAATGAATAGAAATTACTACTGGTCTATCTCTGAACTAGATCATACATTGTGGTAAGTAAGGTGTTTCTGCGTGCTCTCTCTCTCTGTCTGTTAGGGTATAGAGCGAGCTGCCCTGACCCTGAACTTCCATACTTCCTTAGCCTCTTGAGTGTTAGCTGGTTAGTTTTTATTGTCAACTTCATACGAGAGAGTCATCTGGTACGAGGGAGCCTCAAAACAGAAACTGCATCAATCAGTTCAATCTGTAGGCAAGTCTATAGAGGTATTTTCATAGTTAATGAATGATTGATATAGGAGGGCCCAATCCACTACAGGCAGTACCTCTCATGGGCAGGTTGTGTTGTAAAAGCAACCTGTGCAAGCCATGGAAGGCAAGCTAGTAAGCAGTGTTCATCCACGGCTGCTACTTCAGTGCCCGCCTCCAGGTTCTCTCCTTGTATCCCTGCCCTTACTTTTCTACATGATGGACTGCAAACTGGAAGTTGATCCAACCCTCCCCCAAACTAAACTTGCCTTAGGCCACAGTTTTCATCACAGTGATAGAAAAGGAAACCAATACAGAAGTTGGTACCAGAGAGTAGGCAATTACTGTTACAAATTTGACCTTGTCGTTTTGAGAGGATTGTGTAAGGAGTCAGAACTTCGGGCTGGAAAAGTTGCTGAGTGCTCAGCACTCAGTGGGTTGTTCTGCAGGAGTTTGGAAGAATACTGACAGAAATGTAGATGGAGGCCTGGCTTTTGAAGTTTCAGAGTCTCCTAAAAACTCTATAGGAGCCACTCATGTGATATTTTTAACTAGGAATTTGTGACTTCTGGTCAGTTTGTGTTGAATAAACATTTGTGACTTACCAGAAACCAGTCCACTGATGTGAAACTTTTGCTTTACTGCAACAATTGATGCTGTTTGTTGGTGCTGAATGAGTTCTTAAAATGTTTACATCTTTTAAAGACTGTGCGACTTTTAAAATCTTTTATATTATAATATTAACAAGAGTTCCTGGGGATAAATAAGAAAGGAAACATTATGGGTTACTAGGATATATGTGAGTGTCAAGTTGACGAGGGGTCAAATTGCACTGGTTAGCTTTTTGTCAGCTTGGCATAAGCTACAGTCATCTTGGAAAAGAGAACCTTAAATGAAGGAATTAGACTGGCCTGTGGGCATGACTGTAGGGGCATTTTCCTTCCTAAGTATTGATGTGGGGGACCCAGCCCACTATGGGTGGTGCCACAGCTGGGTAGGTGGTCCTGAGTTATATAGAAAGTAGGCTGAGCAAGCTATGGAGAGCAAGTCAATAAGCAGCTTTTCTTCATGGCCCCGACTTCTGTTTCTGACTCTGAGTTCTTGCCTTTACTTCCTGTCCAAACTTCCATTTGTGTTGGACTATAAGCTATAAGAAGAAATAAATCCTTTCCTTTCCAAGTTGCTTTTCCTCATGGTGTTTACTATAGCAATAGAAAGCAATCCCAGACAGTGCTGGAATTACAGGTGTGTACCCATACCACTATGCCAACATTTAAATGTCAGCCATCTATTGCATCAGACCTGCCCCACTGCAACCACAACCTCAATGCCTTGCACATACTATAAAGCACTCTACCAGTGACTGAGCTACAGCCATGGCCCTAGTGTATCTAACCAAAGTGCCCAGGGAACACTTATTATAGTTTGTTGAATAAATAGTGGGTTATCAAGGAAAAATAATTCAATTTCAGCCTAGGATTTCAAAGCCAAAGTAAAAGAAAAGAGAACAGTGAAAGATGTCACCCAAATACTTTTAGTAGACATCTGCACAGGATAAGGGATAGATAGTTGGCTATATGTAAGATTTCACTGCTTCTGATGGCCACTGGAGACAGAATCCTTTATTATCAGGGTGTCAAATGTATACCAAGGTATTTTAGTACAAAAGTCCAAAGGATATATAATTTTTTAAAAATTCTGAAATAAGAGATGCTCTATGCATATAAACTACAACGTTTGGAATTATAACTATAGTTTTAAAATGACATTAATAATATATGGTTAATAAAAGATATGATGACAAAAGTTTAAAATAGCAGCTAATAAGATTAAATTTATAGTTTGATACATATGTGTGTGTATTAGTCAGGGTTTTCAGAGTAATAGAACTTATAGAATGAATCTCTCTCTATATATAGAATGGATTTATTAGAATGACGTACAGGCTGCAGTCCAGCTAATCCAACAATGGCTGGCTGTGAATGAAAAGTCCAAGAATCCAGTAGGTGCTCAGTCCACAAGTCTAGCTGTCTCAGCTGGTTTCCAGTAGACGCTGGAATCCTGCAGAAGTAGGCTCTAATGCCAGTGAAGGGATGGACTTGCTAGCAAAGTGAGGGCAAGCAGGCAAAGAACAAAAGCTTCCTTCTTCCATGTCCTTATATAGGCTTCCAGGACAAAGTGTGGCCCAGATTAGATCTGGACTAAAGGTGTGTCTTCTTCCCTTAAGATCCAGATTAGAAGTGGATCTTCCTTCTTCAAATTAAGCAAAACCCCCTCACAGGTGTATTCTCCATTTCTGGGTTTTAGTTAACAGATGTAGTCAAATTCTTAACCAAGAATAGCCATCACAAGTCTACCCCTTGTCAACTGACACACAATCATACACCTGGATGTTGTGATTAATTTCCCAATGAAAACAATAACCAAATCATAATAATGCTTAAAGAGGATATAAACATGCCACATATAATCACAAGCTCATTATATATTTAACCAGGTCAATAATTATGCCTGATATAACTATCCCTTGTAAAACTGCAAACACATTATGAATTTAGAATAGGTGGCAATGTTCAGGAGATATTCTTTTAGTATCGCAAACTTAAATATGATTGCTGTGGGATAATGTCCTTGTATATTGGTTTAATAAAACACTGATTGGCCAGTAGCTAGGCAGGAAGTATAGGTGGGGCAAGCAGACTAAAGGAATGCTGGGAAAAGGAAGAGCAGAGTCAGGAGTCGCCAGCCAGACACAGAGAAAGCAAGATGTGAAAGCAGAACTGAAAAAAGGTACCAAGCCACATGGCTAAACATAGATAAAAATTATGGGTTAATTTAAGTGTAAGAGATCATCAGTAATAAGCCTGAGCTAATGGCCAAGCAGTTAAAATTAATACAAGCATCTGAGTGATTATTTTATAAAAGGTTGAGGGACTGACTGTGGGTGAGAGATTTGCCCTGACCATGGGTCAGGTGGGACACAGGAAAGCTTGCAGCTACATATGATAACCATTGATATTCTCTTAATTGTTATTACATCACACAATAAGGAAATGCAGAAAGAAAATACAAGTATCTGTACAAATGTATTAACAAAATATGACAGAAACACTCATGTCAATTATAATCCTCTTTTCTGCGAATGTCATGTGGCATTAGCTGGTACTTATAACAACCTTCCTCTCCTATCCATCCTGTATTTTTTCTACCTTTGGCAAGCACCTCAGCAGGTCTTTGCCCATACCTTCATTTTTGAAGGGTCTGTGCCCCTTGTCATCCTGTCTGAATTAGGCTGTTTTGGTTCCCATTGACTTTAATCACAGGACACGGTAGCATCAAGAGATGCCTCAAAGGATCTCTTACACTTCAGACATAATCTTTCTTACCTCCATTATGGAGAAGCAATCAAATTTCCACAGGGTGATTTATATCTATCACCCCTCCAAACACTGTTATTCTGTTCTTAGCCTGTTGTTTTATCAGCTCTAGAAACCCAAAGGGTTAAGGGGAAAGTTTGAGCTTCCAGTTCAATGGAATGTTGGTTGTGGCTCTGGGCAGGAGCAATACCCTCTCTGGAACACAAATTTATAGGCCAGTAGAACTTATGGTCACAGGAACACAAGGTAAAAATTTTCCTAGTAGGTCACTAGGGGTGATGATGAGTAGAACTGTTCTCTTTTCCACCCCTTGAATCTTGGACCTGTGGATCTTGGCTATGGGAAAAACTGTAACTTATATTGGACTCTGAGTCAAAGCATATACCGCCTTCTGGAGGATCCTGCCCCAGCCCTCCAGGCTGCTAATTGGAATTGGTACTGTAACTGTGTCTTCAGAAGGCCATTCTGCCTTTCTATCAGGCCAGCTGCTTCAGGATGGTGGGGAACATGGTAAGACCAGTGGATCCCATGATCGTGGGCCTACTGCCACACTTCCCTGGCTATGAATTGGGTTCCTTGGTCACAAGCAATACTGTGTGGAATACCATGATGGTAGATAAAGCAGTCTAAGTTCATGGATAGTGGTTTTGGCAGAAGCATTATGTGCAGGAAAGGCAAATCCATAACCGGAATAAATATTTACTCCAGTAAGGACAAAGTGCTGTCTTTTCCATGGAGGAAGTGGTCCTATGTAGTCAGCCTGCCACAAAGTCACTGGCTGGTTACCCAAGGAATGGTGCCATCCATATCTGTGGCTCCTGTTCGCTCAGCAGCAGCTGTAGCCAGTTCAGCCTTGGTGAGTGGAAGTCCATGTTGTTGAGTGCATGCATAACCTGAATCTCTGCCACCATGGCCACTTTTTTCATGGGCCCACTGGGCAATGACAAGATTGGCTGGGGAAAGAGGCTGACTATACATGACAGGGTCATCCTATCTACTGGATTACTGAACTTTTCCTCAGCTGAAGACACCTTTTGATGAGCATTGATATGGGACACAAGTATCTTCCCATCCTTTGACAATTTGGAGAGATCTATCCTACTTCTTCCCCAGATGTCTTTCTCATTAATTTTTGAATCAAATCCATTCCTTCACTGGCTATAGGGCCTACTTCTTTAGGATTCCAGCATATACTGAAAGCCACCTGAGACATCTAGACTTGTGGACTGAGCAACTACTGGATTCTTGGACTTTGCCTTCACAGCCATTGTTGGATTAACTGTACTGCAGCCTGTAAGTCATTCTAATAAATTTCATATATATATTCATTTTATAAGCTCTGTTACTCTAGAGAACCCTGATTAACACTATGCATATAAAGATAAATCTCCAAGGTCTGTAACTATAGCTATGGTTTTAAGAAGATATTAACAATAAATGGCCAATAAAAGATATGAAGACAAAAATTTAAAACACCAGCTAATAAGACTAAATTTGTGGCTTGGTACTTATGTGTATACATATGTATTTGTGGTTTGATACATATGTATGCATACATAGAGAGACATACACATGGCACACACATATGTATACTTTAAGTATGTTTATATATATGTAACCACATCTTGTATGATACTTCTAAATAGCATCTGTTTGTTAAAACTAATGTAGATATTTCCATAGCGGTTTTATTAAAAGAAATAAAAAGTGGCCATCATTCCTGAAGAATGCTTTTGTAAAGCCAAAGACTAGCCAAACAGTGCTATCTAGTGGTTACAAGTGTGAATAAGAGGCAAAGCACACCAGAGGCTGCAGAACCTCCCAGAGAAGGAATCTAAGTAACTCTATATTCGGCCACAGGAGAAAACAGGTGCACGAGAAGACATCAGGTCCTACAGGGAAGGGATCATAGCTCCTTCAAAGGTGGTATGGAAAACAGACTAGGAACTTGGACTCTGACGTCACAGAGAAAAGATCCAATTTTGGCAGAATGTCTTTAAGGAGGCTACTAGAAGTGTTTCATGTTTGATTAGGAAACAGGAATGTTGAGAAGTAAACAGAATACTTAGAAAGCATTCTGGCTACAGTAAGTTACTGGCTAGAGAGCCAGTGACTCAGGTAATGTTTATTCTGTATTATTTATTATAATGTGAATAGGCTACAAAACTTAAAATAATTACAAAAAATCTTATAAATAAAAAATAAGTTATGAAGTCAACATCAACAAATATACTTGCATAGATGTAAATATCTGGCATTAGTACAAAGCATATAGAAACAAATTAAAAAGTTAAATAGATTCAATGTTGCATTGCAATCACAGTTCAGTTGTAGTATTAATATTTTTAATGAAAACAAAGTACATTTTGGAAAGAATAGAGTTAACTCTAAAATACCATCTTCTACAAATCTTCCCAATCCTTTAGAAGTGAAAAGACTTAAGTATACCTGGACTTTTCAATATCTAGTCTAAAAAGTTTTATGCTTATGCATATTATTGTCAAAGATAAGCTTGGTCATTTAGATTTATTTCACTTGGTCAGAAATGTGAAGGGGAAACAATAAATGTCAATATAAAATTACTAGAGATAATTTAATTGATTACATTAATACTAGAAAAAAGAATTTTTGATTGTTGTGGTATATTTCTTTTGGCTGCTATATAATTTCCTAGCTTAATTGTCATAATAGCCCAAGCATTAAGATAGTACATATTAGCGTTGTAAGAATGCAGTGTTCAGCAGCTTTTCTATAATGAACAGAAATACTACAGTTTATAAGCAATCACAGCCAAGTCATTATACCCCAGACATTTATTAACATTACAGTCACAGAAGGACTGAGTTCCCCAAGGCTGGTATACAAAGTTACCTTACATAGCTTTTGCCTTCATAGCATCTGAAATACGTATTTTAAATGATCCTTACGATGCTCTCGTAGTAACTGTCATAGTAAAGTAATCACTGTGTTGCGTGGTTGGTTTTTTCCTTTTCCTTTTTCATGATTTACAATGGGGGCTGAGTTGTAACTACAAAAGTTACGCAGCAGCCAATGGAGATATGTCATTCTTTTTTCTAATATAATCAGTTAAATTGTCTTAGTGGTTTTATATTGAGATTTACTGTTTGCTCTTCATGTTTCTCACCAAGTAGAAATAAATTCAAGTGACCAAACTTGTTTTTAAGAATAATGTGCATTGCCGGGCGGTGGTGGCGCACGCCTTTAATTCCAGCACTCGGGAGGCAGAGCCAGGCGGATCTCTGTGAGTTCGAGGCCAGCCTGGGCTACGAAGTGAGTTCCAGGACAGGTGCAAAGCTACACAGAGAAACCCTGTCTCAAAAAACAAACAAACAAACAAAAAACAAACAAACAAACAAAAAAGAATAATGTGCATAAACACACACCTTTTATTAGTTAAAAATGCTAAAGTCGCCGGGCGGTGGTGGCGCACGCCTTTAATCCCAGCACTCGGGAGGCAGAGCCAGGCGGATCTCTGTGAGTTCGAGGCCAGCCTGGGCTACCAAGTGAGTTCCAGGAAAGGCGCAAAGCTACACAGAGAAACCCTGTCTCGAAAAACCAAAAAAAAAAAAAAAAAAAAAATGCTAAAGTCCCTACACATAATCAAAGAAAGAAGTGTGGGAGGAGCTGGAGAATTTAATTATGGCCACAGGGCTGTCAGTAGCTCTGTCTTCCTGAGATGTTTTCAGCCTCTGTGGATTTGCATTCACTTCTCTGCTAAAGAAAATATCTCTAAAGTTCAAGTTGTTACTATTCTCTAGACTTTCATCTATAATTCTATAATCCATGGTGGTGTAAAATCATAAGCTAAGACTTGGAATTACTTAATACTCATAATGAACATCACTTCTTCCATTTTTTTTTTTTTTTTTTTTTGCCATTGTTAGAACAGGTAAAGGCAAATCAAAAGCCAAAGCATACTTTAAAAAGTTGAAAGATCTTTTTAAAAATACTGTTACAGATTTCATCTTTCTGGTTATTTCTTCAGCATTTACTAAAAATACTATGAATAAATACTAGGCAATCATCAAATTCCCGTGTTCTCTTACATTACTTCATTAACTATGTTAGATTACCTAGAAGCATGGCATACACTCCCTCAGTCACATCTTAGTACTTATAGAAACTCCCAAGAGCTTCAAATAAAATTCATCAGGTAGGTTTTCTGTCAAATCCAGCAAACTGTGATGACAAGCTTACTGTGAGCCAATGGGACTCTCAAAAGATCGACATGCTTCTGACGACAGAAGGTAAGCAGATCCAGTAACAGAGAACTCAAAAGAACAGAGATCGAAGGAGTAAGAGCCAATCCGTGTCAGGTGGACTCCTGGGGGAGGCCAGCACAAATGCAGGTGAGTAGATGACACGTGAACGGGATCTTTTCAAGGATTCAAGTCTTTGATAAATATCAGATATGAAGAGGATTCACTTCAATTTGGTAATTGTGGCATCCTTCCATTGTAACAGTATAAGCAGCTCACCAGTATTTATGGTTTCTCCAAAATGAGAGCTGAAGTGTCTGTAACTGTACTGACAAATAAGGCAGGGAAAATGGATACAGGTTTCAATACTTACCACGCGCCTGCCTTGATGTACAATGAATCCACTACTTAAAAGTAGCTACCAGGAAATCACATTGCTTTGAAATGGTGCACGGGATGACACCGATCAGAAACGTGCAAATGTAACTTCAAACAACACTACTAACAAAACATTTCCTTGCAACCTAATTAGAAAAACTGAAGAAACAACTCAAGGCAATAATGTAGGACTGAAAAGTGGAGCCCCCCATCTCAGAGCAAAGACACACATCTACACAGTTTTACTATCTTACATATACTGGGACCTGAGAACTTCAGTAGCAGCACAGTAAAAACTACAGACCAACAGGATAAAAGCAGATAAGAATAACATGCAATTTATGCATAAAGTTTATTACCATGGTTACAAACTTTGAGAACAGGCCTCTGAGACATTGGACTGAGACTCTGCCGAATATCTGCTGAGAGAGAGAGAGAGAGAGAGAGAGAGAGAGAGAGAGAGAGAGAGAGAGAGAGAGAGAGAGAGAGAGAGAGAGAGAGATTGAGATTTAATATAGAGGTATGTTCAACTTAAGAAGTAAAAGAGCATTACATGATTATTCCAAGCTTAGGTATTCTTCGAGACAATGCAATGTTTCAATGCCCTGAACTGAACCACCTGGAGCAGCAATGCTCTGACTTTTCCTCCCAGTTTAACTGTGCTACAGCAAACTCTCCTGGGACAATGTCCATATGGTTCTTTAGATGAGACCTGTCACACTAATCAGGATTTGCTAGGATCAGTGCATTGATTTGTTAATGTGTTACTGACACCAGCCAACTGGAATGCATCTCTCTGTGACATCTGTCTCTGTAAGGGATTAAGCAAACTTCAGAAACTTAGAAACAACTGTGGCCCACAGCACTGTATTTGTGACATATGACTTTAAAAAGAATTAGGGAGAAAAACTGCTCTTCCCTGTGACCGTTCCCTAGAAAGAAACAAGTACAGAATTCACCTTTCGGCTTCGGTGTCCTTTTTCTTCTGTCGCGGAAGGCAGCCCCTGACTGCAAGGCCTCCAGCAGACTATCCATCACTCCTGTCTCGTCACCCTCTGTGAAAAGAGATACAGGGAATTCCATCAGCCCTCAGGGTTACCAAAGCAACGTCAAAACACACATGCAGACCGGCGATGGTAATGGTAGAGAGGAAAAGGACAGAATACCAGGAGGAAGTCAGGTATTTCAAAACAAGAAAGGCTCCAACTCTGTCATAAATCAACCATTTTTTAATAAAATTCATCTCACAGTGCTTGTGCTGCTGTCCACTAAAGAGGACCAGGCTTCACAGATGCAGTGTTGAGCACTGCTTTCATAGACCAGTGGTACAGTGAGTTTAAATGGAATGTGGTTCTGGTCAGATTGGTGTCCTGGGTTATCATAAATCATATTTCCTCTTGTAGAAATGAGTTATTTTTTAAGCATCAGACTAGATTCTAAAAGCGACCAGGTGTGCTGCAGTGCCTCTACTGTACAGAAGCTGTGTCTGCCAAAACTTACTGTAGAAGATGAGATTTTCATGTGCGCCTCTGTGAACGTGCATCTGGGGTGTGTGTGTGTGTACGTACGTACGTACATACGTACGTACATACATACATGTATCTGGACAACTGTCCCCTGATTTGAGGTGACACATAATGATCACAACAAACTTTTATAGAATTTGTGAAAGTTATCTTTTACAGTTAAGATGTTAAACCCAGGGAGGCTTTTAAAAATCTAAAGGACCGTGTTCTTCATATTATTAAAGTTGATATTCTGTATATAATTAACAAAGAATTTAGGTTCAGTGCCAATTCTGTTTAAAAAGGCAGACTATCTCAGCATATCCATAGGTATTTAGAGTTACCCATGTCGAATATTACTGAAAACAGGAAGGAGAAGATGCTTCAAAGGAAGCTACTTGTCATTCTCTGCCTCAAGGAACACTAAGGACTCATTTGTCCCTGAAAAAGAGGTTATTTGCTCACTTTCTCTGCTGAACTGTGTGCCTAGTGTAAGAGCACATCGAAAATAAAGGAAACTATTTTCCTAAGAATTTTTTTACACTTTTCCCCCTTCTGGAGACAAAATCTCTTTATGGAGAACTGTTGACACGTGAGTGTGGGAGAGTACCCAAACCACACTCATTTACAGTTTATAAACAGATACATACATATAAATATGTATCAGCTGCTTTTCCATCTGTTTCTACTTCACATTTTTAGAAGAGAACTAAACCTGGGAGGTGTTATCAGAAATGGTGGGGGAGAAGCTGAGTATTTGGAGGTTGTCGATTTACACATAAATTTAATTCTAAAGCATTTCAATGTCTACTTTAAAGTATATTAAATATGTCAATTAAATAATTATCTACCTAATCTTTAAAAATTTACACTCACATTTAACTATATTTTTTCTAAACATAAATTCATATATTATTAAACATTTAAGGTAGTAAAAGTAAACATTTAAATAAAAGATTTTTTTTTTTTTTTGCTTATGTTTGCTTGCAAAAAAAGAGCAGGGAAGAGAAAAATAGAAAATTGGTTTAGGGGAAGGGAAAATGAGGAGAAAATTAAATATAAAACGGTGTTTGTTTTGCTCCTGGATTGTGAACAGTTATAGCGCGGCCTGAATACTCCTAGGTGCTAGATACACTCGGTCAATGCTAAGTTATGGTGGGCGCTGCTTGCAGTATGGCCAGTTAGGCTGATCCTGCCGGTCCCTGTGGACAGATGCTGACATGTTTAGGCTCCTGAGGTGACTCACCCAACACTGCAGTCTCTGTTTCACAACTGTGAACATGCAGCTTTCTCTCTATCAAGTGTCTTTCCCACTTTCTTTCCCAAGCTTGTTCCTACCACTTCTTCAAGACAGAAACGGAGACTATCTGAGAGCACGCCCTATTCCATGTGCGCTAGCTCAGTGCATATGGCACACATCACAACACGGCCTTTCGAAAGTTGCACTGCTTCCTAAACTATAATGAGACAAGTAGCTCCTGGAAGACAGGCATAGCTGATTCCTTTTATCTTTTTTGTTTGTTTTGAGACAGGGTTTCTCTGTGCAGCCCTTGCTGTCCTGGAACTCACTCTGTAGAACAGGCTGGTCGGAAACTCACATCAATCCACCTGCCTCTGCCTCCCAAGTACTGGAATGTGTGTGCCACCACTGCCTGGTTTTATTTATTTATTTATTTTAATAGGTAGCAAAATCCAATTGTTTCATAGAAATCAGTTGTCTAGTCTATGATCTTTGCTTATGTCTTAGTTAAGGACATAACCATGTCTCATATCCTTGCTAAAGAACCTCTGATTTGAAGTGTAAATAGACTCTTCTCAAGTCAACTCTATTTCTGTTAAATACAGTTAATGTAGAAGATGGGAGGACATAAGGAGGGTATTTATCCAACACACGTTTGCCTGGTATATGGTAATCTGTACTGGGACATCACTATGCACTTAAGATACTTAGGTTCTAAGGATTAACAAGAAATCTCTTCTGTTCTCAGAAGCACAGAACTGATATAAACTTGAAAGGGATGGACACTATTAGAGGAAACACGTGCTCGGCAGAAGAAACAGATACAGAGGCAAATGTATAAAATCAAAAGTCTAAAAAATGTTTAATTGCTTTATACATACATCTTTCTGCTACAAACCTAGGAAATAAAGCCAATTTATATGAAAAACACAGCCTCGTTTATTCTTTGAAAACTCTTAGAAGAAATAACTACCTGAAAGAGTGCCGCAAACCTGAATAACATTGCCTCCCTTAATTTGTAAATGCAATTTTGAAAATGGCCGTGTTGAGGGAAATGGAGAAAGGTAGGACTGGGAGGAGCTATTTCCATGGTAGAATCTACAGGGGAGGATGGGATGAAGGGAGAGCTGCTGAGGGATATGCCTGAGGTCTTTGGTGCCCATGGATGGAGGAAGATAAAGTACAGGGAGAATTCGGATTTGGTAGGTTATAATGGTCAGGGAAGGAAATGACCTCTTGTGGGAGATTTCAGCAGTGACCACCAGTATGGGCCAGAGCCTGAGAAAGGCCCTGAAAAGCACAAGAGTAAGACAGTACCTGCAATGACTTGTGGGACCCTGGAGTACCACGGTCAGGAGAGGTAGCATTTGCAGAGACATGTCAACATAAGGCATGGGAGCCTTGGCACATAGGCCATTTTCTTCAGCCAAGACAGAACACTAAAATTTCACACAACCAGGAAGAATACATCCTAAAAGTTTCCTGATGGCCAAAAAGAGGTAAACAAACCCAAATAGCTTACAAAGGAAACAACTGAGAATGGGACTAAACTGCTCGATGGCATACTGAACAGGCAGTAAATAATTTCCAGCTTCTGAAGAGACGTGATTTCCAGTGAAGCAGTGGTTCTGTTGCCAGCAAAGTGGGGACAGAAAAACGCCATGCTCAGATGTGCCATCACCTAGACCTGATTTCTTAGAAACAGGAAATGTGTTATGGTTTAGATCTAACAAATCCCCAGAGGCCATATGCCAAAGGCTTGATGGATCTGGCTCTGGGGAAGTACCTGGCTTATGAAAGCTTAACCCTCATCAATAGATCAATTCCCCATTGAGATAATGGACTATTGAGAGGGCTATTGATAGATACCTAGTGGGTGTGATCTTGTTGCTTTGAGGGTGTGCCCTTGGGGCCAACTACCTGCTCTATCGCTTTCTTTTCTCTAGGTTTCTGGTCACCATGAGATGAGCACGGCTGGATCCAACCTGACCCTGAAAAAGTTCTGCTTTACCATGGCCTGGAAACAATGGAACTGGTTGATAATGGACAAAAATCTCTACAACTGCACGCCAAACTAAAGAGTCTCCCCTGTAACCTGGAGATTTTGTCAAAGCAACAGAAGGCTGACTAACACATTGTGCTCTTGCAAAATAAGGGAGGAAAGTGAAATCAGAACAGGAATCAAAACCGGGGCAAGGAGTGGGGCATGGGATCCAGGAAAAGGGAGAAGACACGCAGCGAATGATAGAGAACCCCAGGACTCCCAGGATCTAGACCCAGGGCAGACCTGAGTTTATGTAGGAGGAAACAAACCATGTGAAGAAAACAGAACTTAAGATCTGATGTCTGACCATTTGAAAAGCCAATGGTGGATGTTTATACTGATCTATTATAAGAAGTATAAGAAACCAGCCACAGATACACACAAATCTTAAGTACTTTTTTTTTTTAGTTTGCAATAACTTAAAAATTAACAATGTAATAATCCCTATAGCCTGAATGCTGGTATACCACTCAAATATGCAAACAGCAACTTAATCCTTAGGAAGCAGAGCTGTTATGAAGTGATTAAGTCATGAGGAAAAGCTCAATGGATGGGGATAGTGCCCTTAAAAAAGAGATGTTGGGGAGCTGGTCACCCCCTCCACCACCATATAGGTTCAAAGGAACAAGGTATTATTTGCGGACAGGAGAATGTAGATGTAACCAACCGTCTTATTAAATAAGAAACACAGAGCCGATTTAGAGAAGAAAGCCAAGAGGTCAGAGCTAAGAGCCTCACCCTTCCTGCTTCAGCGATCCTCTTTAGTCAAGAGAGCTCTCCGAAAGGGACCTACTTCCTGTGTGTATGTCTTTATATACTCTAGCTGTTCTGCCTTCTCATTGGTTGTAACCCCAAACATGTGACTGCCTCGTCACTGCCTGAATGTACCGCCCTCCAGGTCCTTAAAGGCGTGAGCCACCGCCGCCATGCACTTGCTATGGCTCTAATAGCTCTGACCCCCAGACAACTTTATTTATTAACATACAATTAAAATCACATTTCAGTACAAGTAAAATACCACCACAGGAGAATGAGCCCTTTACAAAACCAGATTCATTGAAGCTCTGATTTTAGACATCTTCAAGAATCATGAGCCAATACATCTCTTTTGAATACAAATTACCATATATAAGGCATTTTTTTTTGTAGCAGCAAAATGTACTAAGGAGATAAGGACTATTTAGAAAGTGGCAATTTTATAAACATTGGCTCTTCTGATGACCACAAATCGTGCTATAATTACACCGAAAGCTAACAGGCAAAGGGGTTGGAGCATGTCAGCTGAGCACAGGTGGGGAGAGAACACCCGGAAGCAAATCCTCAGGCACTTACCAGGAACTCAGCCACATCTAAAATGAAGACCAAACTAAAGTGACTTTTTAGATTCCTGAAAATTAGAAATGCAACACTGAGGGAAAGAAAAGACGAAGTGGCTAATGTTTAGCTTAAGGTGCTCACCCATGGGAAGGAGGCAGATAGGTCACAAAGGTGTGATAGATGCTGGGTCAGAAACCTGGGCACATTCTCCAGGAGGGGCAATCAGCATGCGGCAGGGGGTGAACAGCTCATGGCCCAGAGGCTTCTTGGACACCCACACCTTAAAGGAATGGCTTGGAGAGTAGCAGAGCTGCTGAAGAGGGAGGTCCCACTGGCTGTCAGAGCCATACCAGCAGGGTTTCATGGGGGGATAAGAAGTGAGATATGAATAGGAAGAGGGCAGAGGGCTGGAGGTGAAGAAGGCAGTGTCAGAGAGGGGCAGGTGGCTGAGGGCTAGCTGGGCCATGCTGACAAGTCTGGAATTTATCTTTATGTGAGTGATGAACTTCTTAATCTCAAAATCATGTAGTCATACTTCTACCCAGAAATGCACACTGAGCGAGAGATATCTCATGGTATGGCAAAAAAGGAGACATGTTTTGGGGTTTAAATGAACTAGTAGTGCTGACAGTAGGAGACAGGAATGAAGAACAGACAATTCTTGATCTGCATGTAAGGGCTACTATAAATAAAGAGGAGGTTGATTTCCAGGTGTCTGGTTTGGGCTGCACGATGCAGATGGAGAGCATTCACCAAACACAGGAACATCTTTGGTAATAAAAGAAAATGAGCCTAGAAAGGAGCTCAGTTTTGGAGGGGCTGAGATATCATGATATAATTGTTATTTAAAAATGATTAAAGATGCCTAGACGGCTAATGTATTCACAGTTCTAAAACTCAGGGCACCAAGTTGCCTAATCGATTTAACTTACAAGGACACAGGTTCCACCATAACCATAGAAAAGAGTAAGTATAGGGGAGTGGCAATACGTAGGTTTTTATCATAAACATTTTAGATGTGAACAGTGGTCCTCTGAAAATCAATAACTGTTCCCTTCATCCTCTCCCCATTCTCACTGACCCCCAACTCTCCAATGGGAAGAAAGGCATCCACTTCATGAAGTTATTGTAGGCATCACAGGAGATGAATAACTTTCAGTGCTCTGCAGAGTGTCCAGCACATAGCTAGAACCTACTAATAGCTAATATTTGTTCAGTGGTTCTTGCTGTTATGGTAAGGTGAGAGCCCATTTAAAGAGTGTGCAGAGGAGAGCTGAGGGTAAACCACAGAGGCAACTCACGCAAAGACAGGGCTAGAGGAAGCAGGGAAGGATCTCACTCTGGGGCTATTTTCTGCTGCTTGCAGTGTGTGTGCTATGCAGCTTTTTTTTTTTTTTTTTTTTTTAACTTCCCATTGTTTTATGACCTACATTCTTTAAGTCTCCCAACCAACGTTTGAATGGTTTTAGGGGAAGTAAGTGATACAATGATTAAAGCCAGGCATTAACACGGGAATAGAGGGATGGGAAGCCCAGTCTCTTTAAAGAACTGTTTAAAGTGTGCTGCTAATACACAGAATTCACAGGCTCAAGTTTAACCCAACCTTCCAGAAGAAAAAAAATACATGGCTGTTACTCTAACATGGTTACATGAATTACTGTGCTATGCAGTTGGTTACAGAGGGATTATATGGCTTTTCCGGGTAAGTATTTCAGCCCTTAACCATCTAGACATAAAGCACAAAATACTACTTAAACCAGACAGCAAAAAGGCAGGAATAACTTCAAACAAAATCTCTGAACTTGTTTTAATACAGAGGTGATACTGGAAATTTGAGTCAAGGGATGGAGCCAATTTTCTTTGGGACTTACCCGACAAAGTAGTTCTCTTTCAGTACTGCAAATGACCACATAAACCATAAGTAAACAGATTCAGGGAAAAATAAACTATAGTAGTTTAAAAGTTCCATTTTTAGCCGGGCGGTGGTGTCGCACGCCTTTAATCCCAGCACTCGGGAGGCAGAGGCAGGCGGATCTTGGTGAGTTCGAGGCTAGCCTGGTCTACAGAGCGAGATCCAGGAAAGGCGCAAAGCTACACAGAGAAACCCTGTCTCAAAAAACAAAAAACAAAAAAAAAAGTTCCATTTTTTTTCTTCTCCTATACTCATTATTTGGCTAATTTGAACAGGTTGTAAACTAGAAATAAAAATTGTAGCCCTTTTAATTGTAAAGAAAGTCTCTTTCATCCTGAAACAGACCATTACAAAGAATCAGTTCTTGTGTTTGGGTTTCAGTTCCCATTCCAACCATCTCTCTATGCCTTCTCACAACTATGAGATGGGCTCTATAATAGAATTTTCCTTAGCAAGCTATTGTCAGAATCGAGTTAACCTGTATAAAGTGTGAAGACAGTGGCTCCCATGTGGTAAGGCCAGATACACATTAGCTTTTATTACATTTAACGCTGTGACTCTCCTTGTTCAACTGATTGGGCCATAACAAATCCATTCTCAACCATCTCCTCTCCCCTTGTCCACTTTAACTAGAAAGGCTAGAAGAGCTAAAAACAAGAAACAATCACCACCACCCCCAACTTCTCCAGTCTCCCTGGCAGCAAAGGTCGAGTGGCCATGAGATGTCTGCTGTGCCGGCACAGCAGACATCTGTGAGGTTTCTCAACATAAACAGAGTACATATGTCCATAACTCTTATCCCATTTCTCACGGACTGGAACTTCAGCAGCTATAACTGCAACTGTAAACTGCTGCCCCCCTTTGGCAGTCAAAACCATGAACACTAATCATAGGGCAGTGACCTTAGTTACTCTGGGCAATTCAGAAGAATACTTGCAAAGCTAAGTGAAAAATATTTTACAAATACAATGAAATGTGTACAACCACCATGATAGAAGATATCTTACCTAGATTTGAATTTTAAAAATTTCATGACTTAGAGTAAATAAGATTGCAGAGATTACATTAATAAAAGGATTGTTCTATTTAAAAAGTTTTATATTTATTTGCTGAAGGTGTGAGTATGGGTATAGATATAGAAGTCAGAGGACAACTTGCAAGAGTCAGTTCTCTCTTCCACTATGTGGGTTATGGCGATTATACTCATTTAGTCTGGCTTACTGTCAAGTGCCTTAACCTAATCATATTGCTGGCTCAAATCAAGGATCATTATGTGTGCTTTTGTGTCTCAATAACAAAAAGTCATTCTTGGACGTTACAGATACACATGGATACCCAGGAAAAATAGTAATATAAGTATTGACACCAATAATACTGTAGATCATGCAGTTAGGAAGAAGGCATATGCCCACAATCTCAGCACTGGGGAAGCTGAGGCAGGAAGGTGAGGAATCCGAAACCAGTGTGGGTCATACAGTGTGGTGGTTTGAACAGGAATGGCCCCCAGAGATTCATGTGTTTGAATGCTTGGCACATAGGGAGTGGCACCATAAGGAGGTACGGCCTTGTTGGAGGAAGTATGCGACTGTGGGGGTAGGCTTTGAGCTTTCATATGCTCAAGCTATACCCAGTGTGGCACAGTCTTCTGCTGCCTGTGAAATAAGATGTAGAACTCACAGCTCCTTCTCCTGCACCATGTCTGCCTGCATGCTGCCATGCTTCTCGCCAGAACTATAATGGACTAAACCTCTGAAACTGTAAGACAGCCCCAATTAAATGTTTTCCTTTATAGGAGTTTCCATGGTTATCGTGTCTCTTCATAACAATAGAAAATGTAAGACATATAATAAGAGCATACTTCAAAAAAAATCCTTCAATGGTCCATGAGCCTAAGAGGGAAGATGGACAGAAAGATTGTAAAAGCCAGAGGATTAGGAAGTTTGCTTTGAGATTATGTCTCCTCGTAACGTCAGAAGTTACAGCGTAAAGTCTCACTAACATGACTTCCTGAACAAGGACAACAAACAGACGTGAGAAGAGTGGTTTAGGGAACACCGTCCAGGCCTCCACCACACACAAGGAACTACAGGCAACTAAGCAATGTTGAGAGCAGAAGAAATAGTCTTTCCCAGGGAAGGCACACCACTATGCTATCCAATAACAAACGGTCATCCCTAAAAACACATATACAAGCAACATAATACAGACCGGAGCAAATTGTATTTAGGAATATATATTTAAATACACATATGTATGTAAGAGTTTTAATAGAAAAGGCCATCCATTTGAAAAAGAGCAAGGAGGGGTATATGGCAGAGTATGGAGGGAGGAAAGGGAAGAGGAAATGATTTGATTATAATGTCAAAAAAAATAAACAAAATGAAACAAAACTCTACCAAACCTATATAAGTACACAGACTGATGCAGAACATTCATATGAGAACACTGACACAAGTCATGTAATGTTACTTTTAATTTCTAAATTGAGGATCCTTTAGGCACTATAGTTTTTTTGTTTACTGTACATAAATATCTAATAACTATCTTCTGAATATTTTAAAGTAACACTTTCTCATTTTTCAAAACTAAAAAAAAATCACTTTAAAATTCCTTTTAAAAGTTACTTCTCTGCTTATTAGATTCTCCACTGAAATCACAAAAGCATGAATATTTCTGGACTATAAACATATTACAGCCCAAGATTTTAAAGCACTCATACGACTGATGTATAAATTTGTAATTACAAAGTATTACATCAAGAAATTAGTTTGGTCATATTAAATAGGTATACAATTTAAAAATTCTTCCAGGTACACGAGTCATCTCTCATCAAAGAAATCTCTATCACTAAACAGACCATCACAGAAAACCACAACTGAACACATGCAGAGATCAACAGATTGTGAGGAACTCAGACCCAGTAGATACATCTCTGATGAGGGGGCAAAAAGACTGTAAGAGCTAGAATACCAGGAAGTCTGCTGTGAAACAGTCTCTCCTAGAAATACCAAAAAAAAAAAAAAAAAAACAAAAAAACCCAAAAACAAACAAACAAAAAACCCTCAAACAAACCAAAAAACAAAAACCAAGACCAGAACAATGGCAATATCAATGGATCTGTTAACATGGAAGGCAGAAATTCTGTGGAGTCCCAGTCTTAAACAAAGAACTAGAGGCAACTAATTCCTGGTGGGAGGAGACTTAGCCTCTCCCAGAGATAGGCCCTTGATTGGCTTTCCAATGCAAAGTAGTCAGCATTAAAAGCATATACACATCACCAACAAAAATGGACTCAGTAGGTTAAATTTGTATATGCTTATGTATACAAGTAAACACACACACACACACATACAAAACAACAATAATCAAAGAAAAGCAGACATCAACTTAAGCGTTGAGGGGGACATGGGAAGGTTTTAGAAGAGGATGGTTGGAAGGGGCTGGAGGGAGGAAAGGGAGGTAGGTAGGAGGTGTAGTTTTAGTGCTATTAAAAACATACTAAAAATAAAATAAAAAAATTTTCTCCAGGTAAGACAGACTTTCTAATGGTATTTTCTCAGGATACTTGTCCCCACAAGGAGCCTGTATCTGACTGGATGAGTTGTGAGTGGAAGTAAGAACAGATGGTTCTGTGGTCAAGCGACTTTGGATAGCAATGTTTCACATGTATTGGTCCAGGTGACTCCTATCAAATGCACATGAAAAGTCCATTGGTGCCAAAAGCAGCATTTCAATTAGCAGAGGATAATAAGACATCCAGTAATTACTATACTGACAGCAATCTGTTCACCTTGCTGATAACATCAAAATAAATTTCAAGTTAGACCAAACATTTCAACTCTAAAAGACGAATCTGTAAAAAACAGAGCAGATAGGAAGGAAAAAATACATTTTCATTAGTTCTAGAATGTGAAGATCTTCAAAGAAAACCCCAGAACTCAAAAGTCATATAAATATCTAAAACTTGAAAGAAATAAGTCTGCATATGCACAGTAAAGGATAAACTGGGAAAATATTTGAAATACAGGTACCCCATAGGATTGAATGTCATAAAAACACATGCAACTCAGTAAGAAAATGGCCAATACACAGGCAGATAGTATGTTCAAGGAACCATCCTTTATAGTCTGTAACCTGTAAAACCTCAGAATTCACAAGTTGAATTCCTAATACCCAAAGTAATGGGCAGGGAGGTGGAGCGTTGAGAAGAGATCAGATTCTGGGATGAGGGCCTCAAGAAAAATTCCTGAGAGCTGGCTTTGTGCCCACCACTGGGAAGCACAGTTGGAGGACATCACTGTAGACCAGGCAACAGGTGCCTCCCAGCCATGGAATCTGGAGCAGCCTTGATCTTACAGAACTCTGAGAAGTGAATTTCTGTACCTAACATGTTTCTGAATTAGGGTACTTCATTTTAGGAACCTAAATGGAGGCTCCATACATAGGTGAACCCCTCCACCTTCTTCATAATTAAAGATATTTTAAATAATTCAGTGGAAGATCATTTTCATGTATCTATAAGGTAATGGTTAAAATGTAAGACACATCGATATTAGAAAGTGCTGGGGCAGAGGACAAATCAATATTAGAAAGTGTCGGGGAAAGGTGAGGCTCTGGTAATGACTCAGTGGTTAAGAGCACTGGTTGTTCTTCCAGAGGATTCAAGGTTCAATTTCCAGCATCCATATTGCTCATAATCATCTGTAGCTCTAGTTTCAAGGGTTCCAACTCCCTCTTCTGGCCCTCATGAACACCAGGCATGCATACGATACATGCAGTCAAAACACTCATACACATCAAATTTAAAAAATTCTTTTTTTTTTAAAAAGAAGTGCTTGGAAAAGCAGGTCACTTTATTCATTGCTGGTATTAGTCAAAATTTAAAAAAAATGAATGCAATCTCTTTGAAAATTTAACAATGTTTATCAGAAGCATTGCCATATGAAAGGTTTTCTGCAAAAAATTATCCTACATATATAATTCATAAGTATGCAAAGGTTTATGTTAAATAATGTACCTCATATTGTTTATAATTGTAAGAGGCTAATAGCAACCCTAATGTTCATATGCAGGAGACTACACTATGACACCAAGTTCCGGTACATGTGGCTATATGAAAAAATAGTTAATTGTATTTAAGCTGCTGGTGGGGGCCACAGCTAACACACAGCTAGTGACAAAGGAGGTCAGTTATTATATTATCATGGAAGACACGGAACACGGACCTTTCTCTGACCATTTATAGCTTTGTCATTTGACAAAATGCCATGTTTTACTTTTATCCTGATAATTATCACAGGGTGATAAAGACATGTGCCAATAAATTTTCTAGTGATGAATGATTATTAAAATATATGTGTAATTAAAATCACTAAAATATTCTGTTTTTAAGTGTGCAGATCTGCTGAGCATATTCATTGTGGCCCACTCTAATAGTCAGTGAAGAAAACAAAACTCTGAAATCCTCACTGACCTATGCCCTGTGTGTGGCACAGGGGTTTAGAGTACTGAACAGATAGATGCCTTCAGCTGCTGAAGCACAGAACGTCAGGGGATAAACTAGCTTAGCTACATAAACACACACATAGATGTAAAATGATGATGATAGTTAGCAAGACAGGACTCACACAGGGTCCATTCTCATGACCCTTTAACGATGGAGTAACCCCGAGAGGAAAGGGTTAAGACAGTGTACCCAGTATTTCCAGTAGAAACCTCATTTGTCAGCATCACTTACTCCTGGAAGCAAGTACGACAAGCTTGGCAAACGTTTACTTCCCTTTGAAAGTATATTAGGATATGTTTTGGATTTGTTTTAATATCATTTATGTTAGTGAAGAGTTAGAAAAAAAAAGTCTTCATATTTTTTCCCATAAAAAGTTCATAGACAAAGAATGAAGAGATTTCAGATGATGAAAGTGCTCAATTCAACATCAAAAATTGAAAAAAAGGAGAAGGGAGCTAAGAAATGGTATCAGTAATTTCACACGAGTAGTTTTCTTCCAGGAGAAGCTGAGATAAATGGACATGAGGCTTTGAGGAGCCAGCGGGTGGTGCTTGAAACACGCAGGAGGCCCAGAGGGTCCCTGACAGTCATGCTCTGACAGCAGCAGATGGCATGCACTGGAGGAAGGGGAAAATAAGGTCAGGAAGGCGGGCTGTGGGAGCTCGCATTCAAGGCTGAAGAACTGCCACGGAATATTTTTGAAAGGTGTGAAATAATCAAAACTGTACTTCACTGTGATTAAAGCTGGCATGGTGTGAAGGTGTCAAGCCTGGGTGACTGGGAAAATGGTGGGATCATTAACCCAAAATGAGAACATGAAAATCAGGTTTTATGTGGAACATGATAAGTTAGGTTTTAAATGAATTGATTTTGAGGTGCTGGCGGAATATTCAAACTGTTTTGTTCAGGAAGGAGTGGGAAATATAAAACTATGAAGTCTGCAGTTTAATTCAATTCTACAAATAAAGTGCTAAGTACTAAGTGTTAGGCAGTGAACCAGCCCTGAGATGCTGTTCTGTGGGACTTACCATCTGAGAGTGATTTTCATCCACGATTAGTCACTACCTGTACATGAACGAAGCAGAGTGCTAGCCTCCTGTGTAGCACACTGCCAAGAGAGATTCAAATCACAGTTGTGGTTGCTAAGTGAGGACTTCTGGGTTATCATTTCAAACACCCTCATTTATATTTAAGTTCCTGGTTATGTTTTATTTGTGCTTTAAAACACTGAACCCCATCGATACCATGTAGAGGTACCTCTACTCTATAAACAGTAAAGGCTTGTGGACTGGCATTTTGGATTTTGCAGAATGTTCTTGGTTAAACGTACTTCACTATTGTCGACCTTACCTAAACAAAGGAATTTATGGATTCCGGTCTTTAGCTCATTTCTAGTATGACTTTTTGACTGAAGTGCTGTAAAAGCATTCACTCTCTTTTGCTTTATTTCTAAGGAGATACATGGATTTATTCTATAAAAACATGGTGCCCCTTCTACATGCCTTCCCCAGTCTGATGCAGAAAAACACATTAGTATTAAGAAGTGCATACAGTTTAAAAAGTCCTAATTGCAGTAACAACAATATATTTTTGAAAGAAAAGGAGAAAGGATATTAAGGCAAATGTGAATGGTAGAAAGTGGTAGTGGTGAGGAACTGACATGCTTCAGAAGCCACAGAATAACAAAAATGAAAATGGGAGACAAATGAACTTTCAATGAACTCATTAACTATTGCAAATGAAAAAAATGTGGAGGCAAAAATGTGGAGGCAAAAATGTACTCAATTCTCTCAAGAGAACAATGAGGAACTCTCATACCAACCACTGCTACAAAATATTGGCAAAATGAATACAGAGAACTCCAAATGAAGGCTGGTATTAGGCAACTTGAGAACTTTGTGTAGGAAATAAGGGATTCAAAAAATTTGAAATCTAAATATGAATTTAGGTATACTAGCAACCACTACTTTGATTGAATGTCATATGTGCTAGCTGTGTGGAGGCCTTTACCTAAATCCGCCTTCTACAAAGTCAGCACAACCATTTGGAAAGTCTGGGAAGATGAAGATCAGGAGGTGATGTGCACAAAGACCTCCAGCTGCTGAGCAGCAGACAGGATGTTTAAAATGCCTTTCTGATGCTAGAGCTCAACCTCTCCATACTAGTTTCTTAGTTCAGAAGTGTTGGGTAACAACTGACAAGTGTCCAGATCCTTAGCTTTGTTGATTTACACTTGAGTGGGAGGGGAAGTTCCATAAGGCACAAAGCCACAGTAGTTCTCATAACTGGAACCTTAACCAGATAAGAGATAAGGACAACTTAAATTCACTAGCAGTCAAATGACTATTGCTATTGCAAGGACCTGCCAAAATAAAGAGATGCCAGTCACTCAGAGATGAGTCCTATAGAATATTATTTTAAGATGTGTTATATTTATTTATGCTGTGGAACATTTGTTCTAATGGTGTAAAGATGTGTTGCATTCTTTTATGTTGCATTTGTTTAACTCTGTGAAGCTGTGTTACTGTGCCTGTCTAAAACACCTGATGGTCTAATAAAGAACTGAATGGCCAATAGCAAGGCAGGAGAAAGGGTAGGTGGGGCTGGCAGGCAGAAAGAATAAATAGGAGAAATCTGGAAGGAGAGAGGAAGAAAGAGGAAGAGAACAAGGAGAACAGGACACTAGGGACCTAGCCTCACAGACAACCAAGGAGTAAGAATGAAAGTAAGATATACATAAGCAAGAAAAGGAAAAAGTTCAGAGGCAAAAAGGAGATGGGATAATTTAAGTTAAGAAAAGCTGGCTAGCAACAAGCCAAACTAACACCAGGTATTTATAAGAAAGACTAAGACTCCATGTGTATTTATCTGGGTGCTGGGTGGCAGACCCCGGCCCCCCAAAAAAGTAAAAAGAGAAAAAACAACCAACAACAGAGTCCTTCCTCACAGAAAAGACCGAGTCATTTCTCCTGAGGAGCAGTGTTTGGAAACAGCAGACTTAGTCTCACCAGCAGTAGCTTCCTAGCCTGAATTGCTAACTACTGATCTTCCACAATTATCAGGCCATTGCTGCAGAATATTTTTGTGCACTGTGTAAAGATGTGTCACTGTGATTGGTTTAATAAAGAGCTGAATGGCCAACAACTAGGCAAGAAAGAATGGGTGAGACTTCCAGGCAGACAGAGGAACTTGGGGTGAATCTAGCTGCCTCAGCAAGACACTAAAGAAGTCAGGTATACGGCACGGAGGAGACGTAACTCCATGTGGCAGAACGCAGATTAACAAAAACATGTTAATTTAAGTTACAAGAGTTAGTTGGGAAAAAGCCTAAGCTAAGACCAAGCTTTCATAATTAATAAGTCTCTGTCATTATTTATGAGCTGCTGGCCCAAAGGAAAGTCCAACCAAGTGGTGATTCAGCAGCTGCCTCCCCACAGCCTGACCAGTGAGCTGAATACTTTGAGGAACCAATGATCATTGCTTTTGAACTTGTGAACTGAGATATTCCGTGACGAGGCCATTAAGATCAAATATGTGGCTTTAGCCATAAACCCACACCTGTGAGAAGGCACCGACCAGCATGTGGTCACCCATCCATATAAGCCACCCCTATCTGGGCACGACAGCTCATTAATAAGAGGCTACCATTCTCAGTTTGGCTAGTAGATCATCATAATAAAGTTCTAGCCCTACTACCACCGTGCCTGTTGACTAGCCAGATTATACTTTGTAGTCAACTGACAAAGCCTTCTGCATGGTAAGACCCCTCTATGACCCACCCATTGCCACAGTTAAGTTGAAGCCCCAAGGCCAGTAAAACTGCCATTATTATCATTCTTTATTACCACTAGTCAATAGCCAAGGCTCTTGATCTCCATTCCTCCCAACATTAGCACCTCACTAGTACCTCAACTTTTGTCAATCAGCATTTCCTTCATCTTAATTTAATATGGGCTCTCACTGGAAATGCACAGATGATCCCTACTGCCGTCTTCCACCAAGCATTGCTAATTTTCTCAAACTTCCTGTGCCTAAAATCTAACAGTGAAAGGCAGGGGCACCCTTTCTTTCTCTCTGATCCTGTTTGCAACTATGTCAATAATACCTCTATGTAAAAACACTCTCCTTTGAAACCCATGACATTCGGGTGCACGAGTGCCCTCCCTCAGAGTCAATGTTACTTTATGTACTTGTTCACCTTCTCATCCAAAACAGACTATGGAATTTGATTCAATCTTATAGACGAGTTCAGGCGTCATCTTGCTTTAATTCACTTTCATTCAAAATGCTGACTTCTTCCTCCCTGCAGGGTCTACTCCTTGGGCTTTATGACACCAGACTGCTTTGTAGTCACTGGCATAGCCTTTTGCCCAGTAAAACCCTTGATTCCATTACTACTTCTATGGCTCCTATTTCTCTAGCTCTTTCTGATTTTCCTTGCTCTGCCTCGCCCCGCTTCTGACACCATTCCTTGCTTTCACTGGAATGACTTATCCACTCCCTTGGCTCCCTATACTTAAGACTCCTAAGTTCTTAACCACCAGCACAAAATCTAGCTTAGAGCTCACACTAGGATTCTTAAGCATTCTACTATTCAGACTACAAGGTTTGCTAGAATACAGGATGCTCTGTGATTAAACGGGAAGTATCTTGTGCAAACTGGAATGGGTTGTCTATACTATCTTCTACTCCATCATGCACCAGACAAGGCAATGTGGATGTAATATTATAGATGCATCAAACATAATATATGCAAACCTGTGCTTATAATTTCCCTCCAGCCACTCATCTCATCTCAGTGATGACAGGCATCAGTTTTTCAAGCCAGAATCCTATCCGTGATTTTAAACAGCAGCTGAAGGTGAATACATAGAGAAAGCTTGATGCACCTCTAAGCACTGAGTTCCTAGTCTGTTGTAACTAGACGGATATTCAATAGGATTCCTATATAGCTAGTTAGCAATTACAAATTTCTGCCAAGGAAGAATAACTGCAAATGCTTCTTTATCTAAAAAGTTAGGTAGCTTCAGTCACAGCAGATTTGACACTGATTTGGATCACCATCTAATCTACTACACAGCTTCTTAAATATTGTAGAACATCTGGAACATGCTGTTCAGGAATACATTTCCTTTCCAATAACCTAAAATAAAATTTCCTAAGTAAGGAAATTCTGAAAATAACTTGAGTTCACTAATGAATGCTTCTATAGAGAAGAAAGTATGCATTTTGTCATCAGGCATCAAAATGGTACCCTTCATAGTTTACTCTGAAAATGACTGGCGCTCAGTTACTTCACACTTTATGGCTCTCTGTTGACACCACTAAATCTTGCCTTTAAAATTGCTTAGAAACTGAAGTTTTACATGGACTCTTATGGCCAAGTGAAGCAAGGGAAAGAAACAACTTTGTGTGTTCTATGTGATTACATTTCTTTATCTTCATTCAGCATGAGACAGTAGACAGGCTGGCATTACCATCAAAGACTTGCAGAAACTGGGGCTTGGATTCCAGTCAAGGAGTAGAGGACACTTGCTTAGTATGCAGGAGGTTCTAGTTTGGTCCTTAGCACGACAAAAACTCCCAAAACAACAAACTTCTAAACCATCTGAAATGAACTGATTACAGAGGTGTGGGATGACTCATCCTTAACAGGCCTGAGGGCCAGAGGGCCCAAATCAGTAATAAGATACTTTCTGAGAGCCAACCTCGGTCTGCCTAATTAATGGCCTTAGCAACAGCAGCTGAAACATGATCTGGAAATGACCTGGACCAATGAGAGGCAGCCATGTCACATCAGTAGATGCATGTTCATCAGACCTCCCCCCAGGGTGGGGTGGAGGGTATATAAGGCTTGCCTCTTCCTGAATAAACTGAGCTTGTTGTTTCCACATTCTCCCAGAGTCTGTATGGTTTGACTCTGAGCTTACTTGGCCCCCTCTCCCAAGGGGAACAACAGCACAGGACCCTGCCACACAGAGGAACCTCTTGAGTTGAAGATATTCTCTTTTATTTCCAGGACGTTTAGTGTAATTGTTTTGCTTTGGTCTCACAATATGAAATTAGTTATCAGTCACACCTATAGAAACAATTTTCTGTGCTTCAATGTATTTGTCAAGCTTGTGTATTCTAGTTTCATCTTTCCTGCAAGCAATTTGCTCATATTAGTACTTTAATCAGGGGGTAAGTATCAATAGTTGAACTTGAAATTAGATTGATTTGTGGGAAAACATCCAATGAGAAAGAAGATTTCAACTAGCTAAAATGAGTGTGTACTATAAATGAATCTAAAATATCTCCGTCTCATTCCTACGGATAACTGAGAGTCAGCTGTGCACACATCTGTGGGTGTTTATAAACATTTTCCATCTGTGAGAAGCTTATGGGTTGTAAATGGTGAGCTAATTAGTGAATGCTAGTCATTTCTACTGACAGTTGTTATGGATAAAGATTTTATCCAGGTTAAATTGATCTCAAACCTTGTTGATCACAGGAGGCCATTCTACCTTTTATGACAAACCTAAGTGGTTACACTACATTGAACATGCATCACATTAAATATGAATTATAACCATATTAAGCTGCTAGTTAACACATGTTAATGAACTCAGTTCTTAATATTGACTAAAGTGTGTATTGAGTATTTGTCAGGGAAAAGACAGAGTTGTTCCTCTGTAGATGTCAACCAATTCTGTAATATATGACCTTTTCATCTGGGTCTACACACATACTAAGCATCTTCCATTAAAGAAAATTAAGGGTATAGCTTTAGCCAGTAGTCAAAACGAGTAACTGTTCATTAATGAAAAGGTTTTTCTACATACATTCTTGTGTATGTATGTATTTTCATAGGTTCTTCACATTGGTGTCTTTTTCTAAGTATCTCTTGTATTTTTTTAACTGATCAAAGACACGTGTTTATGTGTGTATGTGTTCGTTTGTGTGTGGGGGTGAGGAGTGTTCTTGAAAATAGCTCAGTAGTTAAAGTGCTTGCACTGAAAGACAAGGACACTAATTAGACCCTCAGAACCCATGTAAAACAAACTTGGTGTGGTACACATGCAAGCTGGAAATCTCAGTGCAGGGGAAGCAGCCATGAGGATGCCCGGGGCATGCCAATTAGTTAGTCTGGCCTAATAGCATCACAGAAAAACTTGTTCTTTGGCCTCTGCACATATATACATGCACACCACCACCACCACCACCTCCAACAAACAACCATAGTGCACGAAAAACATTGTAAACAGCTAGCTATAAATTTGTAATATAAACAAATAGGAAACAAAACATACACTTTATAAGAGATATTCATCCTAACTGCCAAATGAGTAAAATGACATATAATAAAGCTTAGATTATACTAGAGAACAAGGTCACAGAATGAGTATGGAGCTAAGCAAAATTTAGTTGTTTGGGTTAAAACATAGAAGAGTTTTATTCAAAAATGAATTTATAGACTACCTATGTAATTTTCCATGACATATGGAATCTGATTGGCAGATGAAAACTGTGCTCTGGGAAGGTCACAGGCTGGCTGTCATTCAGATACTGGGAGAGAAGGGGCTAGAAATGGTTGCCTGACCTCTAAGCAAAAGTAGTAACATGACATGATCACACTTGCATTCAGAGAGAGCAGCAACCTTGTCTACAATGCTTAGAATCTTGGGAAATGAAAATGCACACACACAAACATCTTAATTACTTGCTTTGTCTTTTCACACATCATATGCCTCTATTCCTACTTAATTTTGTTCTACTTGGAATGTGTAGACTTCTAACATCATATATTTATCTTACATGCTGTCTGTCTTCCGGGACTACAAGGCCACACAGGGAGGGTGTGTGCTTTGTTTCCTGCTGTATCCCCAGGGCACTGGATACCAGCATGACATAATATGCACTAAATAAACATTTGCTCAAGTAAAGTTTTGATAGGAAAGACTTTTTCTACCAATACAATAATAATTCCACTAATGAAGGAGGTATTCTGATGCTCATTATTATAATTTTTTTAGGTCAGAAAGTTAATTGTAAGAACAAATCACAAGGGAGCCTTGGGAAAGTCTTTCAGAATGCTAGATAAGGTAAATTAGTGCTTAGAAAATACTTCAAGAAATGACTAATTACTAACTACAACATTACTATGTATGCCAGGAAACCAAACATGGGGCAAACTTCAACAATGGTACTCTCAGCTTTGGAACTGAGTATCTGGGCGAATTTCAGCTGAATGAGAAAGGATGGGATTGGCTTACTGTCTGAAGGGGTAGGGAATAAGATATAGTCCCTCTTTTATCCCCCACTGAACTCAGAGTCTAACTCAGATTTTTCAGGAAGGGACCACCCCCCAAGTCACTGCATGAGCTAATAGTCATGGTTTCTACTTACAAAAATGACCAATTCTTTCATAACAAGGAAGTTATTCTTTGCATCTTTTAATGAAAGAAATAACATTTATTGTGCAATTGTGCTTTATATCTCTACCAGGTCCAGCCAGGCAAACTCATCTCCCAGATTAATAAATAATAAAATAATAAATAATAATAATAAAACTGGAAAAAAAATCATTGTTTCCTAAACACAAGTAGCTTCCACACAGTCCTAAAAGTGCTGTCTCTTTCTCTCTCCACACTCAGGTCACTCCAACATTCTATTCACCTTCTCTAAACTTCCTTTTGAATCTGTCTTGTCTTCTCAGTTCAGGTGTCCCACTCCATGATCCTTGTTAGGTCTTCTGCATTTAACGGGTGCACCACTGCAAGAACTTCTTAATCGGTCTCCCTCCTAGTCCTACAACCTCTGCTCCACCTGTACTTCTGCTGCAGAGCCATCCATCCCTTGCACAGCAAACTCAGACACCATCCTGCTTGCCTTGGAATTATTCCCCTAGGATGGGGCCAGAGACAGGTGGCACTCCTTGACTGCCAGTATGCCTCATCTTTTCCCATAGCTCCCCCCAAACATCATCCCAGTTCATCCAACATCAGAGTGCTGACCTAAGAGAAAACCACCAGATCTCTCTGGCTGCTATTCAAGGGAAAAATTTCCATCATTCTTACCAAACTCAGATAAGAGAAAGTATGTCAAAGTAGGGATGCTGTTTCAGACCCAGACAGGACAGAACCAGGAAGAGGACACAAGATGGCCTACAAACCTGGGAACTCTAACAGGAAGGGGGTAAGCAGAGAGGGGAAGGGAGTAACTTAACTCTGTGCTGGAATTTACACACACACACACACACACACACACACACACACACACACACACACACGATGAGGAGTACTCAGTGGCTCAGGAGCTGAGCTAGATTTTATATAAACAGTTATTTCTTTGCACACCTGAGAGAGCTGTCATGACTAGAAAATTCCAATTTGTTCCAATACACAAACATGTAAAACAAACTGGACAACATGTCACATCTCCTCTTATGACTGGACTAATTTAACTTTTCAGCAGGTCTGCATAAATAGGACACATACAAATGAGGAATTCTTGTCCCTTAAACATGAATTACCTACATATTTTAGAAATGTTTATTGAACACCTGCTATGGCAACATATCACATTAAAAGCAGCAGACATTAAAAGGTCTCCTAAGACACTGATATTGAAGAAAAGCTTTATCTTTATGGGATCTATGGAGAAACAATTGGATGCTTTCTCTTTCTGGATAAAGAAATAGATTTTATATTTTAAGCAGAAGTGCCTATAATTAGTGAAGTAAGATAAATTTTTATTTCACAAAGGTCCTGTTAAGGAGGAAGAAAAGTTCTCAAAACTTATTTTGTTTCAGAATGAATTGATTCTTCATCATAGCAAGCTAAAAGCATATAGGTTCTTTCTCCTCTCCTTCCCTCTCTCTCCCTCTTCCTCCCTCCCTCCCTCCCTCCCCCTCCCACCATATGTGTGTGTGCGCACGCGCGCACACACACACACACACACACACACACACACACACACACACACACACACATCCCCCACATACAGACTTACATTAATGAGCTTGTATTGTTAAGATGGAAAAAAAATCTATGTCTCTAGGCATTCCTTTAATTCCAGGAATGGAAACACTGCTAAAGATCTCATTCCCTTCTCACCTTGTCCTTTAGGAGCTGATGAATGAACGTTGAGTCATGTTCTATCTCTGCTATGTCAGAGTGCAGGCTTTAAGGTAGGGTACCGCTAACATACAAAGGGAGTTTTCTTACCAAGGAGAGAAAAGATTCAAAACCAGAATTTCTTGCCACACTCTCTTACCAAATGAATTAGCAATTCTGAACAAAGCTTGGTATGCCTTATTTCTTCTTAACAGTTGTTAAATCCCCACAGAGCCTTCAATGCAACACAAGGAAACTATGCTAAATGTTCTCAGATTGCAAGTTGGGACACTTTAGTGTGTTAAAATGGAATACTTTAGAACACCGCAAAATCCATATGCCATGTTCCTTAGATCAAGCTCCATTAACATCCTTTGGAAAAATCTCTTTCCTGGTCAAAGGACAGCAGAGTCAGGGTACATTCTTAAAGATGAAAGAAAAGAATTCCAGTGATTCTACAGGGCACTTTCATCTACCTAAGCTGGAAACAAAAGAATACAACCAACAGTCACAGCGCAAGAGACTGTTGAGTCATTTTAAAACATTTAAAAGAGTTAACATTTATCTAATGAAAATATCCAATGTATTCAACAAATAGTAACGACTATCAAAAGGCACTGTTCCTTAACTGAAAGAGCATCAAGAGTGTCGGTCCTTAACAAACATTAAAATAAATAATAGAAGACAAATGTTACAAAAAATATTTTAGTCCCATGTGAGTCCAGTAGAAAACACATTATAATTAACGTTGGGAAGCCAGAGATCATAGTTGCAATGCAGCAGTAGTAGAGTCATTACTACTACTACTACATTCTCAAACAGAAATGGAATGTGGTAGAAAGCTGTAGTTTTCTTAGTTCTGAGTTTCTTAGTTCCTGTGAATGGAAAGAACCCTTTTTGTTCCCCAAGCACTCTTCCCCCGGCTGACTTTACAGTTGAGTTAAAAGGAGGAGCTGTCACACATTTAGTGTCTTCAACTAACTGCCAGTCAGAAAAGAGCTGGAAAGACTGTGGTGGGAATCTCTGCTGCCCCTAAGGCAGCAATCCTTCACACAGAGCTCTTGACTGTTACTGATGGAACCTCTGATTCAGCACTAATTCCACAAAAATGTTTCTGCTTTGCAAGAGTTCCTTCCTGAATAGCACTAATAGCTTAAAAATAAACATGCAGAGAACTATATTGGACTAAAATTACTGTCACTTCTACCCATTAATGATAATTATTATTGGACGCTGTATTGTGACAATTCGCTCTGTTCAGGCAATAACCCCCAACAGCAGTTAGTCATCCATTTTGTTAGCACACGACTCTGTCATATTCTCCCTGCCTCTGGGCATTTTAGCCTGTATTAAGGCTGCCCTCAATATTAACTCTGTTAGTATTATGTTGCTTCTAATTTTCTTGAAGAACATTGGATATCTGAGAAAGGAAGCCATCCAGGAAACAATATTTTAAAATCCTATTAGAAAATAATGTCTAATTTCATCTGAACACTAATGTCAATTCATACCATTACAAGTAACATATAAATATTCAATTTCTCTGCTTAATTTTCCATGTTTGCCCTGAGGTATATTTGTTTGGCAGAGAAAGCCAAATACTACTGAGCTGATTTTTTTCTCTTCTTAGATAATGGCTTTAGATTTCATGGGGAAATCCAAATCCAGTGAGTGGAAGTCCTTCACCTTTAAGGACTGAATGTCAGAATGACTCAAAACAGGGAGAGAAAAGAGATGGCCTATTAGGGAAATTATAAAACTTGGTTGTATCTCTGGCCTTCTGACACTGGAATTTTCATCTGTAAAGATATACAAATGGCGCCACAGCAGGACTGCTGATGGTGAGCTGGGAAGCACAGTGCTAGCCCTAGACCCACCATGAAATGACGTCAGTCCTGGAGCTTCGGAGAGTCTCAGAAGGCCAACCACATCGCTCATCCTGTCACACCTACACAGACTAGAAGATCCAGATTGTTTACACAGAAATATGCTTAAAGAGTGAGTTTTTCCTAACAATTATTTTTGTCAATAATTTTACTCAACTCATTACTTAGTTCTTTTTCAACACATGTTGGCCATTTTGTTAATGCATGGTTTGGGAGAAAAAGAAAAAAGAAAAACTTTTTTTACTCTATCTTAAAAAAAATCACACTTTGAATCCCAGCACTCCAGAGGCAAAGGCAGGTGGATCTCTGAGTTTGAGGCCAGCCTGGTCTACAGAGTGAGTTCCAGGACAGCCAAGGCTATGCAGAGAAACCCTGTCTTGAAAAGAAGAAACAAAAACTCAAAGGCTACAGTCAAGATTATTGATCTCTATCATAAATCAGTAAGTGTTTTCTAAAGGTTAGCTAGCACATATTTTAACATCTTGGAACATAGAGACAGTTGTAGATAACTGGTGTGAACACTTTCCACCCAAACTCTAAATACAGGTACTCACTGGCTTGACACTAGGCCTACAGTTTGATGTGTATTTTAGCTTCTCATACACATAATGATGTGTTAAAGTCAACACAAAATAGAAGATAGGCTTTTTAATCAGCTAGTATTTGTAATTATTTGACTACTTTTTGCCAAGTTTCTCCTGTGGTATCTAGGGTATATGCACATACAAGTAATTGACAGGTTCTAGGAAATAAAAGAATGAATAATATCATGCTCTTGAAAATGTGGATTAAAGCAGGTGAAATAAACATACATGTTATATTGCATGACCTTAATGATTAATAAGAAATAAGTTAGTACCAAGTACAAGTTTTGTTCAGAAACACACATTCAGGAGAACAAACGAATTGAAATAAATCACACTTCATAGTCTCCAGCCAGCCAAAACTTAGAAGACAGTTGCCTAATACATGCATACAATCCCATGCTGCAGAGATACATTTGGTTAGAGGAACATGGTTCCTAGTTACATTGGGTGTGCTATGGTTTACAGCATGCATATACCTTTCCTCTTTTCCTTCATTTCCCTGTGGTCTGAAAAATCACATATTGTGAGACAGATTTGGCTGTAGAGGTATCATAAATGAGACTACGGATTTGACTGCAGTTTGTGTCTCTTGACCTGTATATGTATTAGTATATGTTAGTGCATTAGTGTGAACAAAAAATTCATTCTTTTTTTTTTTTTTTTTTTTTTTTTTTTTTTTTTTTTTTTGGTTTTCCGAGACAGGGTTTCTCTGTGTAGCTTTGCGCCTTTCCTGGTACTCGCTTTGGAGACCAGGCTGGCCTCGAACTCACAGAGATCCGCCTGGCTCTGCCTCCCGAGTGCTGGGAAAAAATTCATTCTTAAGGAATCTCCATAGTTGAAACTACATCATTCAAATCAAAGAAATTTCTGCATATAAATAAAATATGTGTAACTCAAAGACACTTAGAAAAGCTTTCTAACACCTGAGGGCTCACAATATAGAGTTCTTGTGACATAACATCAGAAGGGAAATTTTTATGTGGCTGAAATTCTAGAGGTAGAAAAGGTGTTTCAGGGCATTCTTTTTTCGATGAGAGCATTCTGCATTTGTGCCTGTTATTAAACTCACTACTCTGTAAGTTCTGTATCTTTAATTTTGGGATTAACATCAAAAGTATGGGGGCCATATCCATCTTCCACAAGATTACTGAGCACTGGATTCTGCTGGATCCTGTGCCACTTAGACATGCCACATCATAAAGGATTCCCTTAAGAAGTGAGTGGGACTGTGTTGATATGATCCTTTCAATCCTTAATAGTAACACAAACAAATCTTCAATTATGAAAACCAAAATGGAACTTCAGGTAACATAGAGAAGCATGCCTAGGTTAAATATACAAAATTTACTAATCCAAAGGAAGAGATTACCAGTCTTAAAATCACTAACAACAGTACAAAAGAGATTGTTTTTCCCTCTCTGCTGAGGTCACAAGAACAATTCTCAATCTTCTTATGTGGGTAAAGTCTAGTATCACCAATTACTAGTATTATTTTGGTTCTTTTTTCCTCCCTGCAACCATGGTTAAATCACCAGTTGTCAAGGCATAATATGATGATAAAAAGATGACCTTTAGTCAGATGATGTGAGCCTGGGCTTCACTGCCTATAAAACTCTGTGTAAGTAAATTGAATATTTTGACGAAAAGTCTCAAGTTAATTTTAAATATCACACATGATAATAAACATATGCAGAGCCTTAAAGATTAAACATGATCAATGGATGCTAATAAAAGTAGTTATTACAACTGTTCTATAAAAGATGGATGGAAGAAAAGAGAAATGCACCCAAGCCAATCCAATTTAATTTGTTCTACCATTCTACACAGAGAAATGACTAAAGCCAATGGCTTATTTATATGCATCACTTACTGATAACATTAGAAAATTGAAGCAATACTGCAAAAAAACTAGAATCTGCACAATTAAGGAAAATAATCACGGTTTTATGGCATCTATAGAGGAGAGGGTAACTGTCAAAGCCTTTCTGAAAGCAAATACACACATAAATTGTGTATCTGTTGAGACTGCAGAGACATTCCTAAATGGTGTTTATGCAATATGCATTTCCTCTAAAATGGATGCCTAATTGTTTAGCTGTTCTAAACTGTGGAATGGAAAACAAAGGAGCAGTTTTGGCCATGTGGGTAAACAATGGATTCCTAAAAGCTAATTATCCGTTATTTAGTAGACTGAAGCTGCACCAAATGAGACATTTAAGCCTAATAAATAATAAACAAATTGTGACCTAAAGACTAAAATATAGGGGCTGCTAGTATAGTTTTTATTGCTCCATTAAATAATCTCCTATTTACTTCCTCCACAAAACATAATTATACAACACTGAGTCCATTTCAAGGCCATTCTGATGTGCTACTGAAAAATTATGTGAATCATCTTACACACGCAGGAAATTTTAAAGCATAACATTTGAATTCTATTATCAAATGACCTATTTGTTTCTAAGATTAAGAATAGAAATGGAGTTTGGAAAAAGTTATATATAATTACATAAATCCATTATTCCCATTTGTGTCTTTCTAGAAATGATGACATAAGTGCATATATTAGCTGTGTACTTTAAATAACTCAATACTGGCATCTCTGTTCAATACATTATATAGATGTTTTATATTTAAGTATTTTCTAAATTAAAATAATTCAAATTTAAACATCATTTTACATCGACAGAGGGATTAAATAAAGACAGTTTGAAGTTCATTTGCTTATTTGTTTACAAGATAATACCCAAACATTTGGCAGAAACCACCAAACTTGCCTATGTATCTGAAAACTCCAGTTCCTCACTCTAAAGAAAGAGGAGAACCTGACTTTTTAACATGAGGAAATGATAAAGGAAGACCCTAGACTCTTGTTTTCAGACTTACTACTCAAAGGGATTTTAACATTCACTTTCCTTTTGGAAGAGATGGAGCTCACAGTTTCACTTTCATCCTATTAACAAAGCCCCACTCTGAAAGGACAGAGATAATGAGCACAAGGAGATCTGAATATAGCTGACAAAGTCTCCCTCCAAGGGCAGTATCAAGTATGGTCCGTAAGAAAGAACAGGACTTAATTACTCACCATCTCAGTGATCAGAGAATGTGTATAACTGTGAAAAAACGCAGTTCCTTTTGCCTGGTGGAAATACTAAACTCAGGAAAATCTACGGGAAGAAGGCCCATGTGGACTTATGGCAGAGTTACAGGAGTATTCATCTCTTGTTCAGTCATCTCAGGGGTTGTGGCTTATACAGAAAAATAAGACGAAATACAAAGCCCCTGATCCAAAGCACTAACAAATACTAATGTAAACCCAGTAATTCACACTTCCACACTACTTTTATGCCAGAAGAGACAGGCTAAAGAAGACTACAGTGGTTTGCAAAGTACTATATTCTACACCAAAGCGATACCTGCAAAGAAAAATTTATATAAACTTTGAGCTGGTCCTCAGAAAAAGGTGCTTAAAAGTAAAAGTACATCAGCAATACAGTGACTCACAGAAACTTAAGTCTGCTTATCCCAAAGCAAAGACACCAGTCAGAAATAGTGATATTGCAGGGGACTTTTATTAACCAACACTTTCGATTAGAAATTTGAGGTTTAGAAATTTGTTATATAAAACCAAATTCTGTCAATACCAGCTCCCTGTCAGTCTCCCCTCATCCTTTTATTTTACTTCACATAAACTGTGATGTGAACCTATGGTTGTCTGACTTACTCATCCAAGTATTTACTTTCTGTAAAAAAGAGACATTGCTCATCCTCAGTTATCATCTCAGCATAGAGGGAAAAAAAATCCTGACTATTGATGAATGAATCAATGAAGTTACCTATATCTTTAATTCTTATCTACACTAGTAGAACAATAAGAGAACAACACAACATACTCTGTTAACAAAACACTGGAGTTCAGACTTGTCACCATAAAAGAAAATGTACTTTCTCTAAGAATGAAATCAAACGCTGGTATAATAAACTATGTTAGTAACTTCTATTTCCATTTCAGAAAGGCTTCAAATGCTATAAAAATAATGATTTCAGGAAAATCTTCTACAGATATTAGAAAAAGTAACTGTATGTTTCAATCAATTAAAAAAACCCAGCAAACAAGAAATAAATGCTTTTTTATTACTATATGATTTATTTCATAATGGTGGCTATTTTCAAAGACTGATGACTCTGAATTAACAATTTTGTTGTCTTTAAAAGGAGAAATATTCAGAATAACTGTCATTTATCGCTCGTTTCAGAAGAGAGCTTTGTTGACTTTGGTGAGAAAACTTTTTATATGCTATCTAGATTGGTTTATGTCCCTACATTCTTTAAACCAAAACAGATGTCTAGAATTTATCTTCAAATCTCCAAATGTCTTCAAAAGATAGAAAGTACTTCAATGGGAGCCTTCTAACATCAAAGCTTTCTATTTTATGTATCTTTTATTTACTGATATTTACTATTACATTTGGATGTTTATTTAAAATATGATATATCCAGATTACGGTTTCCTCTCCCTCTATTTTTCCCAGTTCCTCACCTCTTCCCCTCCTATCCGGATTCACCCACTTTCTGTCTCTCATTAGAACACAAATGGGCTTCTACAGGATAATAGTAAAACATAAGAAAAAAACAAAAACTAATACACCAAAATAATATAAAACTAGCAAACAGAAGGAAAAGAGCCCAGGAAAAGGCATAAGACACAGGTACAGATGCAGGGACTAACTTGTTCCCACACTCAGGAATTCATAAAAGCACTAAGCTAGAAGCCATAATAAATATATATGTACAGGATCTGTAGGGTAAACAGAAAGAGGAAAAAGTGTGTGTGTATGTGTGTGTGTGGTTGTGTGTGTGCATACACACACAATAAAAAATAAAATAAAAAAAGGAAAAGCCCTGATGCAACATTATGAGACTGTGTCTGGTTTAATGAGATTTTTATGAATCAATATTACCCAGGCTAGGCTCAGAAAAACATGGAACTCCCCTAGAAAATATCAAAATGTGTGCTACATGTGACCTTAATACATCAAAGGCATTTAAGAAATCCTACTGGGTGAAGACATTTCACTTATTTAGACACATTTGTCATCATTTGAACTCTATATCTTGGAAAAGTCACTGTAGAACAATTGTTAAAAATACATAACAGGTTAAATATAAAGGGTTCCATGATAAACAAGAGAGGCAATGGAGTCCTTTTTTTTTTATTTTTAATTTTTGAGACAGGGTATTACTATATAGGTGATAGAAAGAAATTAAGGCAAAGCATTGTAGGACAACAGAACATACATTTCACATACTCACACACATGCATGCAAGACTACACATAAGCACACACGCCAAAGCATGTAAATGAGACTAATTGTAAGATATTTAAGGGGTAACTTAGTTGTTTATAATTGACCAAAATGTAAACCAACAAAAAAGGTTAAGGCAGTACAATTAGTAAATTAGAAATATTAATTAACTATAAGTAGTTTTAAAATGACCATCTTTGGTAGTATTCAAAGAAAAGCAAATGAAAATTAAAAATGACATTTTAATCTAACAAATACTCAAAATCTCATACATATGAAAATCTTCAACTAATGCATAACCAGAATTCATGTGGAAAGTTGGGGAAAATTAGAACATTTTTGGCAATATATTTGGCAACATGCATCATAAGTCTTAAGTACATCCTTTTCTATTCTGTGCTTTAATGAAATAATTCAAACATTTTCTGACTATGCACGAAAGTATATTGATCCCATTGAAAAGTCAGAAAAACATTTCTATTACTTCCTTATTGAATAATATAAGCCAAATTAGGTGTGACGTATCCAGTGGAACCAATGGCAAGGTATTTCAGATTAAGGATAACATGAAATACTCAATGTTTAGCAAGATGATGTGGACATTAAGTGCATATTCCCGAAGACCACAGTTGTATTCAAAGGTAGCAAAGGGACAATGTGATTCCTGGAGAGGAATAATGGCTAGTCGTCTCCTGATATATGCTTGTTTAGGTGGATTTTATATTGCACAAGTAATTCTTTGAAGTTGGAAAAATAAATTTGGCCATTCAAAATGGAAACTGAAGTGCAGAGAAATAAAAAAGGTGAATATTATTAATATTCTATTGAAAAGTCCATTAAAACAAGTTCTATCAGATCTCAGTTTTACAAACTAATATAATAGCAACCTTGAGAGGCTCTGTGTCAGAGACCCTTAGCCCAAACCTCAACAGTATAGCCCATCTGCCTTCAATATTCAGCTAGATGACTTTTAACTGAGTGCGCAAATGTTCAAACAATATAACGATGCACCACCAATCAGGCTAAGATTTTTATTTATGATTGTTCCAGAAGCACATTTTAACAGTCAATGGTACACTTTTCTAATACTCAGTTTTGGTAACACTTTCAGATATTCCTTGAACATTTTCTGAATTTCTAACATAAACATGGAATTGGACTTAGATGACCTTCCCTTTCTAGAACAAACAAGTGTGGTACACTACTGTACTCGTTTTGTTTCTAAACATAAGATACGCCTATCAGTGTAAGTAAAGAGGGCAAGGCGACACCACCCCCCTCTCTCTCTGCAGGGAAACCTTAGGTGCATTTCTTGTCCTGTGTCATGAGCTATCAGGATTCAGCAATGAAGTAGATAGATTTTACATTAAAACCTTGAATCCTCAGGGACTTGGAAAAAAAAGTCAAATTGTTAAGGTTGATCATGAAACTACAACCTAATATGCTATTTCCCCAGTTAGTGGTACCTTCTTTTTATTCTTTTATTGAAAATATTAGTTTTTTTTTTTAAAAAGTTGACACATTCTGATTATGGTTTCCCCTCCCTATATTCCTCTCCAACTCCCTCCACCCAGATCTACACCTTTTCTGTCTCTTATTAGAGAACTATGAGGCACCTAAAGAACAATAAAATAAAATAAAATGAGATAAATAAAAACAAATCAAATATGACTCTTTTAACTGTATAAAATATAATAGATGTTTCTATAAGGTTGTAGTCAAATTTGTCAAGTTTTCAAAAAGTTTCCATTACAATTAGAAAGCATACTATAAAGTAAGCAGAGAAAACAACAGAGTGGGCATACTCCTTCCCCTAGTACTTTCCCCCAGCTTTAGGAACTCTTCCTGCTTCATCTAGAGTCCCTACATCTTAGTCACCCCAGGCTATTTTTACGTAAACCCCAGACATTGTTTTTTTGTCTGTGAAGTTTCAGCATGAGTCTCCGAAGAATGTTGAAGTATGCTGACAACAACGCTGTCATGTCTAGAAGAAATCAAATATCCAAAAATCTTCTTTTTGCTACAGTTATTTGTAGGGATTACAATCGGGAGCTGCCACTCCAGTCTCTGTGTGTCTTTTGTCCTCTCTACCAACCTCCCCACCCCCTTAGTCCTTCCTTTCTTCCCCCTCTCTCTGTAGCTATAGGGACCAAACTCAGCCTCAAGCTCATGCACACCAGGCAAGTGACAGCCCCAGCCCAGTTTAAGTCTCTTTTAATCAGTATCCTCTGTCACTTTTTCTCTCTCCTACGCTGCATTCAGTGGAAGAAATCAGTCCATGTTCTACAGAATTTCCCTGTGTCAGTTTCTCATGGGTGTAAATCTATTGACAGATGAGCGTTGTTACAGACTTTTTACCTAAGTAATAATGAAGGAAAGGGAATACACTTGACCTCCAAGTCCTCCAGAGGACCAACCCTAGAAGACAGACAACACACACTGGTAAACTAAAGGGAGGAAGGCCCTTGAGGAAAGATCTGCTCCATGGCTAGTTATAGAAACAAGTGGTCATAGTTCTTTGTTCCCCAAATACACTATAATGTTAATGAAGCACCACACGAATCTTATGTGTCCACTGCATGAACAGGGAACTCGACAGGACTCACCAGTTTTCATTTCTAGCAAGCGTTTTTTCTCTAGCTGGCGTTCAAGGCGTTCTTTCTCTGCTCGCTCTTTAGCTATTCTGGCACGTTTGTCCTTTTCTGCTGCTTCTCTTTTTTTGATGTTTTCCTTTAACGCTTGCTAATACAAATAAATTTTGAAAAATGATTAATTTTAACCAGTGCTTCCACAAGAAAATTATCTAAAATCATACACAAGGTACAACCATGAATGAATACTTTTCAGATAATGGTTAGTTCTCAAATGAGTAGCAGTCATATAATACATACACATAAACCGTTGTTAAATATGTATCTATAAATAGCCTGCTAGGTTTAAAGCACCTGCATGTAAATGGAATTACCTAGAAGGGAAGAGACAGAAACTAAAAATAGAGGCATTTAATACACAAATCAAATCTGCTTTCTAACATGTAAAGAGTGTCTTTAACTCTCTAAGAGTCTTCCATATTTTCTCTTCTAGAAGCATCTCAACTTTAAGGGAAGAGGTGAAGAAAGGACAGAAAAGGGAGGAAGTCTCCATCGAAGAGTGGATAAAGATAACTGTATAAATACTTGATCCTGCAACTGCTGATCAGAGCCAATAAAATGCTAATGAAAAGAAGATCTCAATGGATATGTGATTAGTTAATTAATTTCTTATTTCTAAGTTTTATACCAATCAAGAAATGCCTCTCATGTGGCATTAGTGAGAATCAGCAGGTAAAGGTGGAATTTTGTAAGTGCCAACAAACAGCATGGCATCATATTACAACAAACAGACTGTATTTTATCTAAGTGTCAATGAAAACAAACAGGTTACAAGTTAATTGCCAACAATAATTTAAAAGTATACAATTAAACTAAAAGTAAGTAGCCTAGTATTTCTCTTTTAAATGCAGTTCTAGAAATTGAACCCAAGGCTGCTGTACACCAGGCAAGAGTTCAACCAACTGGACTACATCCCCAGCTCATTGGTTTTCTTACTGTTTGTGGCAGTGTTTGGGATTAAGCACAAGTACTCACAGATCCTAACACAAGCACTGAACAGTATAACCACTCGTTTCTGTACCTGTGTGTGCATGAGGCATTTGTGTGTGTACATGTTTCTATTCATGCGCACATCCATGAATGTGGGGATCAGATTCTGATGGCAGGCATCTCCCTTAATAGCTCTCACCCTTATTATTTGAGACACACTCTCCCAATGAACCTGGAGCCCACCAATCTGGTTAGCCTGACTCACAAGTGAGTTCCAGGGAAAACCAACAAGCTCTGGGGACCTGCCTGTCTCTGCCTTCTCAGCACTGGGATTAAAGGCACTCACCACTGTGCCATACCCAGCTTTGGCATGGCTGCTTGGATACAAACTCAGATCTCAGGCTTGAGAGGCAAGCATTTGTCTGACTGAGCTATTTCTCAACACTTGACAATATTTTTAAAACCCAGAGATAATACAAGGTCCTTATTAAAAATTACAAAGTAAATTATAATATTATTGGTAAGAACAATGAAAGAAAAACTCTAAGAAAGAAAAGAAACAAAATATTAACATACTCACACATTAATTTCAATAAATACTGTTGGGGACCCCAAAACAGCTTGACCACACAGCGGCCATGACAGGCTTAGAGGCCCAGACACAGTTTCTGGCAGGCAACACCTGGACCCAGGAAAAGCCATAAGTTTACCCCACCCAGATGGGCCGGCATCTAAGAGGAAATATCTGACATTCCAAACATTCCCTATACCCCTAGACAAATGTCAGCCAATCAGGGTCCTAAACCCTGGAAATCCCCTCACCTCAACCTCTGCTATGATAAAAATTCCCCCTGCCTGGGCTTGGGTATCTCTGTTCTCATTGCTGAGTCAGATACAGTCCAAGTTACAAGCTTGAAAGTAAAGGCTCTTTGCTTTTATATATGGGATTTGGTCTCCATGGTGGTATTTTGGGGGTCCCCATGATCTGGGCATAACAGGGTAAGGAGGAAATGATGTGCTTAAAATCACAAATTAAAAAGAAATAAACAGAAAAGAGGCCAAAACCGTAAACAAACAAAAAAACCACCCAATATCCCAGCAGCTGTGAAGTTTCTTTCCACTAATTTTACACTAGATAAAGCCTACCTCTGGTTTGATTACAGCTGAATTGTAAAAATCAAGGAGCTGGCCAAGTGTGGTGGTTTGAAGAAGAATGGCCCCACAAGCTCATATACTTGAATGCTTAATCATCAGGAAGTGGCACTATTAGAAAGGATTAGAAGGATTGAGGGGTGTGGCTTTGGAGTAGGTGTGGCCTTGTTGGAGAAAGTGGGTAACTGGGGGTGGGCTTTGAGGTTTCAAAAGGCCTTGCTAAACCCAGTCTGTCTCTTCTTGCCCATGAATCAGGATGTAGCTTCCAGTTTCTGCTCCAGTACCATGCCTGCTGCCATGCTCCCTGCCACAACAATGGATGATCCTCTGAAACTGTAAGCAAGTCCCCAGATAAATACTTTCTTTTATAAGAGGTGCCATAGTCTTGGTGTCTCTTCCCAGCAAAAGAACACTGACTAAGGTACTAATTGATGCTTTGTGGAAGAACACTACAGGCTCACCTGTTACAAAGGGCTCACCAAGTTGCTGAGTTTTAGAGATGGAAAGAGATAGTGGTAATAGGGTTAGAAGAGTTAAGGTGTGCTAATACAAGTTCTTGGAAAGAACCATACCTTACATGGAACCTTCTCCACAAGGCTGATCCGTTGATTAGAATTCCAATTAATTTGGAGAAAGTTTCAGGTCCAGAGGCTAATTACATTTTATCATGGGCTATCTTTAGCCCACTTAATAGCCATTCCTTGCCCATTTCTCTGACCTAATATCCTTGTGATTATTAGATAAATCCTTTAGAATCTGCGAACAGACCACTAGCTTCCACTAACCAAAAGGCTAAGAATATCGTCAGATAGCATGAGACATATAACAGAGATTTCCCTGTTTGCTGTGACCACTCACTTGATGTTTACAACACTGTATTTGAAATGTCTTAATTTATGACTTTCTTATTCTGTTACTATAAAAAAAGTTCATGAAACTGTCACACACTGAAACATGCAATGTGGAGTAAGCAGAATCTGCATTCTCAGGCCATGGTCAGACATACGTAGCTCTAGATACATTAATTTTTATTCCCTCGTTGGGATGTCAATTATATTTTTGCATGAGTAAGTGAAGCCTGATGATTTAGGGTTTTCCAGGCTCAATTCAGAAGTTTTTAGGCATTAAACTATGAGATTGAACACTGAGATGACATCACTAACCAAATACCTTTGTTCCAACTGTCATCTTGCAAGTACTTACACAACCAGTTCTGAGAGACAGAGGCAGTGCATCTTCCTAAAGCAAATCTACTTTTCTGTTGATCAGAAATATAAAAGGGGGAACTCATGTCAGCCTCACTACACTCCAGATTCTCTTCTGTAACACAAACCGCCAACCATGCAGCTGGTAACTGGGTCTATTCACAATGCAAGGTGAGAATCTATGTTCAGGAACTCCTTCTCTGAATAAAAGATTCTCTGTCTCTGAACTATTTTCTTGCGTCTTCTACCAATAGCCAGTAGGTAAAGTCTCAAACTCTTCACAGTTTGTAACCGATACTAACACCGATTATGGTTAAATTATAAAGTGGTATCTGCAATTCTAGATGCTTTCATAGACAATCCTGTCAAAATTCAAACTGAATTCTGCACTGCCAGTTCTGGCAAAATATGATCAAGTGCTTGTAATGAAAGCAGAGGGGGCAGGAAGTTGCCTTTGAAAGTGGGTGTATTTCCACTCTTTTATGGCCACATATTCAGGTATGAGATGTTGGCGGATACAAAAATCAACATAAGCTAGGCAGGTAGATATGGTAATTCCAAAACAAACAAATAACTAAATATCTAAAGGTTCCTCGACAATAAGTGCTTCAGTGTACACATACGTAGCCATGTATGTGAATGCATACAGAAGATAGGCTAGAAAGAGTGGATGATGGGAAAAAGCATAAACAAATATTCAGGAATAAAACTGTATTTTTTCCTTGAGGAAAATACAAAGTACAGCAACTAATAATAACTCAGAGATTATTTATAAATTGCATTAGCTTCTCAAATTTTATAGTGTAAATTCTACTTTACTGATTGGACACATTTCAATGCGAACATTTATTAGAGCTTCTATTACTAGATATAACTGCCACACCCTCTTAGCAAAATAAAAAAAAATCAGTTACTTTATAAGATCTATAAAAATAATGTTTACCTTTAAAAATACAGTCTGCAGTAGTTCCCAAAGCCATTTTGTTTTAGGGAAAATGCAGTATTGGTTTTCATTTAAAAGTCTACCTCCAGCTGGGCGTGGTGGCGCACGCCTCTAATCCTAGCACTCGGGAGGCAGAGACAGGTGGATCTCTGTGAGTTCGAGGCCAGCCTGGGCCACAGAGTGAGTTCCAGGACAGGCTCCAAAGTTACACAGAGAAACCCTGTCTCAAAAAACCAAAAAGTCTACCTCCTTTAAAACTTATTTTATTCTGACATTGTAATTGTTAGGAGAATTTTAGCATATAAATGAGCATTTAGCGGGCAACGAACATCATAGGACAAATAGTAATTCGGGACTTTTTTGTATGCCAAATCATGAGAAATAAAAGTAGCCTCAAACAGCAAAACTCAACAGAGAATGATTACTGTCTTAGATAAAATTGTTTCTTAATTATGTAAATCCCAAACAAAAAGCTTGTAAGGACCATTGAGCCAGAAATACCAACTGGTTGACTAGAGTCACTAACTCAAAAAAGTAATCTTATACGTGACATCGTGTGGACAATCAGCAAATATATACCACCACTGACTGCACTCAACTACATATTGTTACAAGACATTGTGAATTCTTCCCCAGATGCAGACTTATGAACACCCTTTTGAAAGTTCTGTGGGTCGATAAGTCCACATCAGTGGCCAAAAAGGGGTTTTCAAACTTTAGCCAGATTTTGGTTGTTCATTTCTAAGAAAACCAATAACCAAATCCAGTTCCTAAGAGTAACATACTTCTCATGAATATCTATATAATAATACCCATGTATAATAACAAATACATGAATCCCAAACTGTAACCCCTCCTAGCTAGAACATGGCTTCTAGAGGGAAATACAGAGCACCTACTTAGTCTCACCTATATTAGTTTTGTAACAGAACCGAGGTACTAAGAATTCTGCCACAAACAGTTTAAAAATGTATTGTAGCATTACATACTTATCCCTGAGAAATAATCGAAAGGGTCACAATTTAACTGAGTTTGTGCATGCATGTGGGTATGTGCATGTTTATGTGTAAAATTTAGAAGTGTCAGAGTAATGCTTATGAGTTGTGGTTAATATTATCATAAACATTATCTTTGATTTTCATGAAAATTTATTATCAATTATGTTAATTCTATAACTTGCTTTTTCCTTTCAAAATTCTTTGTAATAGTAGTCTGCATTTTTATAGGTAAATTACACTTCATTTATGTTGCCTGTATTATTGAACTTATTCTACTAGTAGGATTTAAGTTGTTTCCAATGTTTGGCTATGATGAATAGTATGGATATGGATATAAACAGTGTAGATGCCAGCTACTGCACAAATGTAAGAGTTCTTTAATAGTTCTTCCCATTAACTGGTTCCTAAATTAGTATATAAAGTTAATGACAGCCAGTTTGTAAGTGAAAGAAAAGCTTGAAGCCAATACAAACTGAAAACATATATGTTATAAAATACATATATGCAAAAGTGCTGGATCACATTGTAAATATTATTTCATATGTTAAGTATCATCACAAAAATCTGCACGCCACTCCCCTCCAACTAGAGGTGGAACTGATAAGCCAAAGGAATAGAATGTCACTGAACTTATTAGAAGATACTAAAATCTTTTTAAATGGTGTGGCAATATACACTTCGACCTCCATTATATACCCACAGCTGTGCAAACCCAAAACTGTCATCACACGTCTTAATATTGCTAGTACAGGTGATTTTTACATCATGCTTTGACTTATATTCCTTTGGCTACTGGCTCATTCAAGCATCATTTTATGTCACTGTAAAGTTATTTGTAGTTATTTCCTCTTCTGTGAACTGACTATTTTATCTGCCTTTTTTTTTTTAAACTGAGTTTTCTCTAAAAATTCTGGTTAGTTCTCTAGAAATCTTGAACACCATGCCTTTGTCAATTTTTTTTTTACAAATATAATCCCAACAGTATTTACAGTGCTATTCATAAAGACTGTTCCTAAAATTTACATAGTCAAAGCCTCTTTTGTGTCAATGCTGGCCCCTTTAAGTCTTTAAGGGATCCTTTGTACTTCAATGAAAGGTATTTTCTGCACTTCATAAGGTTTGAAGTTGTTTTTGACACTTCAGTAGTTTAGTTATTTGAAGTCAATGTTTGTGAATGGTCTGAAGAGGAGATGTATATAAGGTCTTCCTATGATCTTATTCTTGACATGAATCATTTAATATGCTTTTACAAAATTATTACATGCTCTAAAATTTTCTTCCTTTCAAATTTCTAATTTCATGTTAATGAGAACAACAAATAAAACTGATAGTTAGAAATTTAGTGCGCTTGCCTTCATAGTGTCAGGAAAACTATTTCAATAATAGCTCCAATTTGCTTTAGTAAACTAGAAGTTCTTTACTGACTATTTCGGTACTATGCACACATATCAACACCAGCCTTTTAATGAAGTGTTTAAAGCTTCTACAACTTTAATCCTTTTGTCTGACTTACCAATAGCCAAGAGAACGCTGACAAACTTTCCCAGCATAATGCTAATTTCTGTATTTATCCACACAGTTTATCAATATTTACATTATTAGCAGTGGTGGCACATGCCTTTAATTCCTGCACTCAGAGGCAGAGCCAGATCTGGTGGATCTTAGAGTTTAAGGTCAACCTGGTCTATAGAATGAGTCCCAGGATAGCCAGTACTACACAGTGAAATCCTGTCTTGAAACATCTCCCCCCCCCAAAAAAAAAAATGACATTGTCATTTGGGGCTCTGTCATCTCATGTAACATTTGTATGCTTCAGGTGAAGTATGCTTTCCGTCTTCATGAAGGAACACTTTTGGCTTCAAGTGTACTTTGTTATCAACACCCCTTCCTTTTATCTTTCAGTATTTCCTTGCCTTACATCAACTGTTGCGTCACTTCACACGTTCCTGTATTTCATGGCTCTAGGTCCTGTAAATCTCATGAATCCAAGTTTTCTTTTTTATTCTAATCTGTCTTTTAAACATTCTTGTAATTTTTATTCTTATTAGTTCTACCTTGCATTATTCCTTTTATATGTTTATTTTATGCTATGATTTTTTTCTTTGTACACATCTCTTGGTCTAATTCTCCCCTATAATTTGGACTTTATACCTGATATTTCTACTCTGCAGATTTTCCTGATGATTTTATAATATAGACAATACACGCCCTATGGTGGCTTGAAAGAAAATGGTCCCCAAAGGGAGTGGCACTATAGGAACTGTGGCCTTGTTGGAGGAAGTGTGTCACTGTAGGGGTAGGCTGTTGCTCAAGCTTCCCTTGGTGTGACTATCATTTGATTTCCTGTTGCCTGAAAGATGTAGGACTGTTAGCTACAGCACCACATCTGCCTGCATGCCCCCATGCTCCCCATCATGATGATCACGGACTAAACCCCTAAATCCCCTCACGGACTAAAACCCTAAATCCCCTCAATTAAATGTGTTTCTTATAAGAGTTGCCAATGGTCATGGTGTCTTTTCACAACAATAGAAACCAAGGACACACAATGAATTTAATTCATCTTTACTTTCCTTCCATTTCAACTATACAGCAGTCTTTGAACCCCAGATCTTCCTTTCAACTGATCACTCTGCTGTATAAGTCTCCCTCTTCAGACAAAATAACTTTTATTGTGTATGTCATTTTTTTTACATTTGTTCTTATGTCTTTTGTCTCATGAGTCTTTCTTTAAAAAAAAAATGCTCTGTAAATACATCCTTTAGAATAGAAGACAACTAACTGTCCACTGTGGGTTAATCATGTTTTATAAATATAGTTCTGTGGGAAAAATAGGTATACTCATAAAGTTATGCTGTTTTATACTGGTAAGTAACTCACCAACTTTGAGTAGTATATCCTGAACCCTGAAATACTATCTGGCCTGTTAAGAAAAACTCTGCCAATCTGTTTTGAAAGCTCTTTTTAAAAGCGACTGTTGAGGCTGGGGAGATGGCTCAGTGCCTAAGGCATTTGCCTGGCAAGCCTGGCTTCCTGAGGCTGAGGTCCCAAAACCTTGTGAAAGAAACAGGACACAGTCAACCCAAGCACCTATATAATCCCAGTGTGTTTCCCCTGGGACTGGAAAAAGGCAGGACACAGTAAGCCCAAGCACCTATAATCCCAGTGTGTTTCCCCTGGGAACTGGGAAGCAAAGACAGGACAACCTTCTGAAGTTCATGGTCCAGCTGGCCAGATGCAGGCTGGGAACAAGACAGATCCTGTCTCAAACAAGCTAGAAGGCAAAAACTGACACCTAAGGCTGTTCTCTGAACTCCACATGCACAAAAGGGCACGAATATATGCTTACTTTCCATTTCTTCATAACCAGCCTAACTCTGCCATTGTTTTGGAAGACTATTAACATCAGAAGAATAACTATTACCACATGAAGACACTTCCTACTACTGGCTTCCTCTGTTGACCAGAAGTAATATGTATCTAAGAAACTATTGGAGTGATAACTTGTTCTCTAGTTTTAAGAATCTTTGTTTTGGTATCCTGTGGTTTCACTCACAGAATATTGTATGTGCTTGTGGATACATGTGTGTGACTGTAGGAGCCCACAGAGGTCAACAGCATTGGATCCCGCTGGTGTTGGAGTTACCAGTAATCATCTCCTGCCCTAACTGGGTGCTGGGGAGTGAACTTATATCCTCCACAAGAGCAGTATGCACTCGTAAATCACTTAACCATCTTTCCAGCCTATTTACAGGATTTGAGTTTTATTTTACTTATTTTGAGTGTTACAGATGGTCTTCCCAATTTGTGAATTCTTGATCTGGAAACATTTTAAGCACTGTTTTGAATGTTTATTGTCCTTCATTTATTCTCCTCAGTCTATACCTTGTGGCTCCTACCACAAAATGGGAAAGACTGTCTCACCTTGTTCCATGTTTTCCCTCAACCACACTGTCTCCCTGGATTGTCCTCTGAACACTTGCACTCAATATGCATTTCTTTCCAGGTAGGGTACAGTTTGCTCTACTCCAGTGTGTATTTAACTTCAACCACCATCCTTCCATTTCCACTACTCCCTTTTCTTTTTAAGTGGTCATTTTTTAGTAGACTAGTTTTTTTAAAAATTGCTGTTTTTTTCTTAAACATTTTGTATATTTCATATGTGGAGTCTTGTAGGGGATGTCTATGTCTCTTTTGTTATCTCCTCATCACATCACTATCCTACTCCAAAGTTTTTTAGTACTTAGGACTGTGTTTTTAGTTTGCTCAGCTTAGTTAGTAAGTTTGGGGGTATAAAGTTGTCATCCTATTCCAGCACAGAGCTTTGAATTGGCTTCTGTAAATGACGGGGCATTGTTTTCTAATCTGGATGAGATTAATTTCCCTCCATCCTATGCTTACTTTGAAAGCTTTATGTGATGTCCTTATTCTGCACAAGCCCTGGTCTGCAACTTCACAGCCCATGGCAACACTGCTTTCCCTCTTTCTCTTTAGTTCTTTTGTCCTGGGATATTTCCTTAGCTAGCTAATGCAACAGCCAGTTTTTGAAAATGGCTCATTGGATTACTGAGAAAGGTTGGTAAGAATATAAGAAAAAATATGAGCTTTAAAGAAGCTGGATGAATTATTGTAGGATAGAGCCTCCAGAGTCTTCACTAAACACCTGCCCGATAAGCAAAGTTCTGCAGTGTTTAATATTGTGAAGCTGAATAACAGATCTTATTTTATTTTATAATGCTGTATCTCATCTACACTAAAGTAATTCTGGGTACCTTAGGCATATGTTTTAGGTTCCAAGATTAAGATAATTGGATATTCATAAAATTAATTCTAAGAATGCATTCACACACACGTTATATGGAAAGTTTATAATAATAAATATGCATCTGATAATAGAACAGATATGAAATTTTGACTATTTTTATAAAATTTTTTAAAAAATCTGATTTTTGTCACATACTTGAATGATGCAATAATCTAATGAGATTGAAATCTAAAGTCATAATCTTTTATTTAAATGGCTATCTGGCACTGAAGAGCTATGTGACACTGCTTTGGTTGCTTCTGTAAAAAGGATAATATATATGGATACTTCAAGAACTAAAGACATTAGTTCATATACTTGCCTTACACCACTTCCCTAGCATATTTTAAGTGTAAGGCCCACACAGTGTTAACAAATATTGTTTTATAATATCACTAATTTTAAATAGGATTTTTATGAGAGTATAATCAATCATTCAAGTGCCTCAGGCATATTTATTCAGCAAGGACTCACGAAGATCCATGTTCTAGCTTCTGTCAATATTATATGCTTCTATCAAGCAGAAGGGGAATGCCAATTCTCAAAGCTCCTATGAGAATGTAAGTGTTTCTATTCAGAGATGTTGGAATAAGATGGATGCTACACTAAGTTGAATGGGAGTGAAGTGGAGGCATCCAATGCAGGCTGGATGACTTGGCAGGGAAGGTGTCATGATGAATTAAATATGGAAGGCAAGATGTAGTTCTCAACCTCAAGTCTAGCCATTATTCCTGTAAGGACTCAATTTACATATGTATGTACATTGTTTTAATATTACCAGAATAATGTGCTCAGAGATTTTATTTTGGAAAAGGGACTTAGCTCCCTTACCTATATTTTCCTTCAAAGTATTGCTTAAGCTGTTTTTGAAAGCTATATATTGGTACTTTTAAATTTGAGAGTAAATTTTAGAATGACTTTTAATTGGGCAATGTTTTAAGTTACATATGAGGAATGTTTAATTTTAAGTGAAAGCAACACATTATTTTGCATATTTATCTGTCTTACAAAAATCAAATATAAAATCATAGTATTAAATATAGGTAGTCATAGATACCAATTTTTTAAAAAATTATATTTCATCTCGGTTCAGACTATTAAAAAACTTTATATATTCACCTCAATGTTTTTCAAGCTATTTTATTATCTTGTATATTTTTTGTTTCAGAAAACTAGAGAGATCTCATTAAAAAAAAAAAAACTTAAAAAGCCTTGCACATATGCACATTGTTTTAATATTACCAGAATAATGTGCTCAGAGATTTTATTTTGGAAAAGGGACTGAGTTTTGTTTCTTTCTTAAACAAAACTTAAGTTGTGTTTCTTTCAACATCCATGTATACTCAAATTATGGAACCCTGAACCCTGAAATAACTCTCTGTAATACAAGTTTCAGTAAACTCAATTTCTGTTTCCTAAGTATTCGCTTTTTGTCTGGTGTCTCTAACTTCATAAACTGATTTTAACTCTTCATGCTCCCTAGTAGTGGGTATTACATATTGTCAGAAGCAGGCTAGTTTTCTCTAAGTAAACAAACACATTAATATATAATATATTGCCAGTGAACGCCTTGCTTAGGTATGTTTACCTTCATGTGGAGGCAATAAGACTGCTTTTTGGAAACTCCCAATAGCTCGCTTCATCATGAGGAATGAACAGAAAATATTTTCTTTTGAAACAAACAAACAATGTAAAAAGCATTCTTGTGCTCCTGTAACATTCCCATAATGAACCAAGAAAGAAAATGCTTCAAATGCATACTCACAAAATTCAGTAGGAATTCAAAGGCATGTGGTTCTCATTTTTCTATAAAATATTTTTCTTAATAAGTAGAAAATTTCCACAAATGTAAATAATAAAAATCCTAGAAAGTTGATTACTAAATAAATCCCATTTTGTAAATTTAATGACATTGGTTTTATTCTAATATCACCTGTCATCTTACAATGCTACTTAGGAGGATGGGTGAACGTCACATACTCCACTCTGCCATGAAACAATTCAGTATTTGAACTGAATACCAACTGTTACTTGCTGGTACAATATGATAATGGACAAATATCCCCTAATGGGATATCTGAAATAGCCCAATGGCTATGCAGCTGCTCATGATTAACCAACTTATCCTCCAGTTCCTCTCTTCTAGAGGGTCCTCTCAGAGAGGTAAACAAAGCACTTGTTAGCCAACGGGTAACATTACTACCCTCATCACTTTGCTACAGACTGGTTGGTCTGCAAAGCTCTGAGGTAAATAAAACACTTCAACTAGTACAGTGGGTCTTTAACCAAGCAAGATACACTTATAAGTTTCTTTCCAAACATAATTTGATTCTCCACATTGTGTTTTCTTTCTTTGAAGTGTTATAATGTTCTTTTTATTTCTCAATCATAAAGTTAAACACTGACAAATCAATGGATAGAATGGTATCCATACAGTGCTGGGAGTAGGCAGGTGATAGGGCAGCAGTTTGCTGAATTAATTCCCTGTTTTAGGGAAACAGCCAACTGACAACTCATATGTTCCATGTGAAACTTGTTATGTTTAACATATAAAAGTCAGACTCTGGGACAAATGACCTTTTCAGTCCTCCCCTACTGTTTTCTATGTCTGTGTCTGAGTATGTGTTTGAAGTGCAAGAGAGGATTACATTTGAGGTATGAATATAATGTTATTCCATGCATTTCTGTCTGAACCTAGCTGGTTTATAATGTAATTTCTTCAGTTACATGGGTTAGCATGTGCTAATATATGTAGCTGTTGTTTTTGTTATTAAAAATAATCCAGCCATTAATTTTTGTTTTCCTATTTCATTGAGCAACATAACCAAAAGGGAAATACAAACTACCAGCCATTTAAAAATATAGAACCAGTCTTTCAAATACATGTATTATCTCACTGAGCAATGCAAAGTAAGAGTGAATCTTATCAGCAAAGAGGAAGTTCAAGTGAATTACAATAGGTATGTTTCATTTTGAAAATTTGAAAAGAAAAATGATTAGGAAATCACAAATATTTTCAAAGTTGCAAAGTCAAAATACCAAGCAATTAAGATTGATCACATTGCTTAAATAAAAAAGACACCAAAGGATGAGGAGAGGAGGAAAAAACAGAGTATTTTCTTCTCATGTGGGAAGCCTTAGAGTTCCAAGTATGATCTCAGAATAACAAAGGTGCTAATGAAGACAGAAGCCCTATGTGAAAAGCCTCCAAATACAATGTTGAAATTGTAAGCCCACCAAAATATGCAGGGTTGAAAAAGCTTTCTATTATAATTACAGAAGCTGGCTCAATACCCCACCATAAAACTTGTACATGATATTTTTACCTTTGACAACATAAAACATATCAATCTACAAGCTTTAAGGTGCATTCAGGACACATTAAGTGTTCTGCCCTCCTGCTACTGTCTAGCTGGTTCACACAGCAGTCAGCACAAATGGTATTCTGAGCTGACAATCATCAAATTTGTGTGATTTAAATGATTTGCCAAAACATGTTGAATTCTAACTGTTCTCCTTGCCAAAGGAATTTTTACAGCAAATACCTTCTCATTGTACATGATGATGGAGTAATAGAAGATGGGATAAAAGTTACTCCCTTAGACTGAGAATTAAATAGAAAAAAAATTAGATTTGACCATCAGATACAGTAAGATTATGGGTGTTATTCTTGCTCTGGTATTTGTTCACTATACATATATCAACTAGATAAAGAAAAACCAACCAAGTTAATGTTTGCAAAAAGATGAATGTCAAATCTTAATGGAGAAAGCTAAGTAATAGCTCATAGAAATAATCTGATGACAGCTAAACACAGCTGGGTGTCTACTCTGCTCACAGGATTCTGTATGGAGAACAAAAAGGAGGGGGGCAGACTTAAAATCCTGATATTGGTATGAAGAAAACGGAAAGAAGATTATTGTACTCTGTTCTTTGCACACAGCTAGCTTGTTGTAAGGCTTTATGTGAATTCGATAATTACCCCCACTACATGTAGTTACTGGCAGGTAACAGAGGCTCAGTAAGGTTAAGTAACTTGCCAGTTACGGTCACTAACACCTACAATTCAATATATGATACTCAGATGCTAGCGTCTGCTCAGAACTACTGTTATCATCCTATTTGTGAAACAAACAGTGAAACATCACAACTAAAGACAAAAAATGTGGGGAAAATCTATCGGGTTAAGAATTCCTTAAGCACTTACACTATGAAGAAACCATTTCATCTGCTTGATTATTACAACATGTAATACAGACAGGAGTTTACACATGTATAAAAGATGAAGTTTAGGAAGGAACATAATGGTTTTTTGTTTGTTCTTTCTTCCCAATGCTGTGGACTTAACATAGGTCCTTGAATGTGCTGGGCAAGTACTTTATCACTAAGGCAAAAACCTAAAAGGCTTGCTGGATTTAAAAAATACTAACTACAGAGTCTGGCACATCTATAGACATGCATAAATAAGAAAAGGACAAAATAAAATACTTTTCTAACTTGGGGTACTCAATAATAGTATCTTTAAGTTAAGGGCTGTTTCTTGATGACTTCTAAATCTTAATCCCAAAGTGGATTTTCAGGTGCTCAGGGTCTTACCCACTATTATGAATGAATGCTCAGTGCAATGCCATCTAAGAGAATAACATTCATATGCTCAGGAATCACTTAGATCCAAACACTGCACAAATCAGAAATCATTCTATATGAATGATCTGACATTAGAGACTCAGAGGATTCTGAGTCCTTAAGCATGTTTGAAATACTAAACAACAGATTTTTTTTTTTTTTTTTTTTTTTTTTTCGAGACAGGGTTTCTCTGTGTAGCTTTGCGCCTTTCCTGGTACTCGCTTTGGAGACCAGGCTGGCCTCGAACTCACAGAAATCCGCCTGCCTCTGCCTCCCGAGTGCTGGGATTAAAGGCGTGCGCCACCACCGCCCGGCCCAGATTTTTTTTTAAGCATGTATAATTTGGTTAAAACATTTTATCTAAAAGGAGACATACAACAGAAGATCAGAAGAAAGCTGTTGTGGTAGAATATTATTTTAAGGTGTGTTACTTTTGTTTATGCTGCATTTATTTAACTCTGTGAAGCAGTGTTACTGTGCCTGTCTAAAACAACTGATGGTCTGATAAGGAACTGAAGGGCCAATAGCAAGGCAGGAGAAAGGATAGGTGTGGCTGGCAGGCAGGGAGAATACATGAAAGGGGGAGGGAGCCAGAGAAGGAGGAGGACATCAAGGGCGAGTCACCTAGCTATACAGCAAGCCATGGAGTGAGAGTAGGAGTAAGATTTACAGAAGTACGAAAAGGGAAAAGCCCAGAGGCAAAAGGTAGACGGGATAAGTTAAGGAAAGCTGGCAAGAAACAAGCCAAGCTAAGGCCAGACATTTATAATTAAGAATAAGCCTCTGTTTGTGATATACTTGGGAGCTGGGTGGCAGGCCCCCCAAAAGAGCAAAAACAAACAACAAGCAGTAGAAATCTGAGTGAGGTGTTCAATTGAACAAGTAAGGACTGAGAAGATATTGCTTCTGAGTCTGTAAAGAGTTGAAATGTGCTAATAATTTCAATTAAGGAAAGCTAAGAGTAAAGGAGTTTTCACTGAAAAAGAAGTACTGTCAGAGAGAGGAGAGCATTCAAGATAAAACCCTGTAATTGGCACCTGGTGAGGAAACCAGGGCACAGACCTCTTCTAGGATACAAAGTGAAGCTGGAGCACACATTCCACTTCAAGGTTACACTGATAAGGGTAGAAAAGAAAATTAGGTTTAAATTCAAAGGCTAGCATGAATATGTTTTTGCTGCTGACTAAGATAAGGAAGGATATGAGGTCACCAGCAGGATCCAACAAAAATAACACCCTGAATGTGTATGACCCCTTTCAAAGCATGAGATTATCTATTAGCAACAGGCAGATGCTCATGAACAGTGAACCTAAAACAACTCACAAGTGTGAACTGATGAGTAGTTATAAAGCACTACAGTAAGAGGGGTATGAGTACCACGCCGTGGAAGCTTAATGCCTAGCAGAGCACCAAATAGCAGAGAGCTGACCGTCTGCAGTCAACAATCCCAATCAACACCTCCAATTGTCACTTTATGCTTGAAAGGGTCCCAAGAATCAGAAAGGTCCCACAGAAGGGCACAGATTTACCACCCACCTATCACCTTCATTTTCTCCCCATCACAGCCAGGCTTATGTTAACTGTCTTAAAATTTAAACGAGAACATTTTGTATTTTGATAGTAAAACAACCCTGAAAAGTGTAAAGTAATAAAGTATGCTGTGTGCTAGTACTTATTAGGTGTCTTTAAAAAAAGAAGAAAGGAGGAGAAGGAAGAAGAGGAAGGAGAGGAAGAGGAAGGAGGAGGAAGAGGAGGAGGAGGAGGAAGAGGAGGGAAGAGGAGAAGGAGGAGGAGGAGGAGGAGGAGGAGGAGGAGGAGGAGGAGGAGGAGGAGAAGAAGAAGAAGAAGAAGAAGAAGAAGAAGAAGAAGAAGAAGAAGAAGAAGAAGAAGAAGAAGGCGGCCCTAAAAAGTCATTATCTCTAACTTGCTGCAAACTTAACAGCAGGGTGCTTTAAGCCATTAAAAATGCAAGATTTAGGAAGTGAACAGGCTCCAGCAGGTAGAGGCTCGCATGCTGCCAAGTAAGAGGACCTGAGTTCCAGTCTCAGGATCCATATTTTGGAAGCAGAGAACTAACTCTCAAGTTGTCCTCTGACTTCCATACAAGTTCCATGGCATACGCCTCCCCTACACCTCACACAGAATTAAAAAACAATGTTTTCAAAAGTCCAAGTGCAGGAACTGCAAGTAGGCAAGCATCAGTTCAATTGTTATTCCTCTCAACCTTGAAGCTCTTTTACAAGAACCTGGGCTCTCCACCCCAGTCTGTTCTACTTGCAAGGCTGCACCTCACAAGACACCGTGAAGATTAAGTGAGACCTAGAGTATCCATGCATCCATGTAGTCCTCAGGGTCCAGAGAGAAGCTAGTGCTCAACCACTGGTGTGTGCTTGGGGTTTCCTCCTGGTGACAATGCTAACAAAAATAAGGTTTAACAAAACTACACCATTCCCTTCCTTAATCCTCCTTTCTGGAGAAGCTGGATGAGGAGCTCTAAATAGACTGATGCCCAGTAAGCACAGAGCCTTGTGGAAGAAAAGGACAGCCACAAAGCCTTAACTCTCATACAAGCAGGGTGAGTTAAAGCTCTGTCAAATGAACAGCCCTTCTTCACAGAGGCCACGAGATCTTGAAAATTTCCCCTCTTGGTCTATATGGTTTGTGGCAGCAATCTGGAACAGATGTTGCCTCTTTAGCTACTGTAACAAAGCTCTTATAAAATAAACTTGAAGAGGAAAATCTAGAGAACTTAGTTAAGACTGCAGTAATACTTAGGAGAAACAATGTGAGTTGGTCAAAGGAATTGACTACATAGCTTTTTTTTTTTTTTTGGTTTTTCGAGATAGGGTTTCTCTGTGTAGATTTGTACCTTTCCTGGATCTCGCTCTGTAGACCAGGCTGGCCTCGAACTCACAAAGATCTGCCTGCTGCTGCCTCCAGAGTGCTGGGATTAAAGGTGTGCGCCACCACATAGCTTTTAATAGCTTCAGTTCAAAAGCAAAGATAGTTCTAAAATATAAATATTTCAGATAAATTGATTACACATTAAATTACTATAAGTGAAACTGATCATGATTTTTAGTTTGAATTTAGTTCCACTTGAAAGTGTTCTAGATGCCACAAGTGTAGTAGTTCATGCACTTCAGGTCTACATGGTACAGATTCAGGAGCCAGGCAAACTAGGTCAGCATATTGGCTCCTTGACAGCTAAACAATGATGAGCCAATCAGACTTCTTTAGAACTTTGTCGTATCTGTAAAAAGGGCACTGAAGTTTAAATACTACATCTGGTTGTGGTGAAGTTTAAATAGGTGAAGATGGAACTTGGCAAATGGTTGACAACGAACGCTTCAGTTGTTAAAGCACAGCATCCACTGATCACATGATTCCAAACATTTACTAATTTTAACACTGCATTGTACTAGACACACAAGGGTGAACAAGACAGACCTGAATCTTAGGAGAGGAAGGAAATCCTGGGAAAGATGAGCGGGAGGGTGAGTGCAATGAGGCAGCTAACTAAGAATAGAAGGAACAGTACTTCAGCCCTGAGCATGGAAGACAGAATGGCCTGTATTAGAGAAAGCACTCCATGGGAACCCGCCAACTCAGCAGGAGGTCTGCACCAACGACCTGGTACTATCCCTCTTCACATAATACAAAGCAAATCTTGATCATTTATGTCCAGAATAGATCATTGGAAGTAAAACAATAGTGATGTCACTCTGGAATCCAAGACAACCTTTCTCAAACTGCAAACATTTTACAGTTTATTTCCACTAAGCATGGTGCCTCATGAGTCATTAGATAATTCTAAACAATTTATTACAAAGAAAGCCTCTCTCTCTCTCTCTCCACACACACACACACACACACACACACACACACACACACACACACACACACACACACACACCATAAGAAGACAGACTAAATACATATCCAATAATAAAGATAATTTGAATTGAATTTTTGGAGAAAAAAGTACAAGAAGTGCTAGTAAATGTGCATGTTGTTGCTTTCTTTTCAAATGGAAGGCTTGCATTAAAAGCTCATCAAATCATTTGTGAGTAATTATAACTGTCCAAAAAAGTTAGCAATAAAGTTTTCCTGAGATTAAAAAGCAGTTCTTTAAATCCAATCTTCTCTTTCTTTATACTTCAAAACTTTTTAATCCTCACAAACATTTGCTGAAATATAGAAATGACTTCCCCATTTATTAAGAATAACAATTTTTCCTTGCTGTACTGTATCCCCTGTCTCCCAAGGGAGGCAACAATACCTTCTCACTTTAATATGCGTGTGGTTTTTTTCCCCCATCTAATCAGCTAATACTTTTCAAAAGATCTTTTTAATACCTAAATGAAAGGATTCTACCTCAAAGACCTGACCTCCCTATTAAAGTGTCTGAGGCAAACTGTAGGAATGTAAAACCTACTCAAAGGGAAATGGCAGGGAGCTTATTGTACAATGCATTAAAAAAGGAGGGGAGAAAAGCTTCCCAGGAGCTGCACGGCAATTGGTAAAATTATACCACAAAAATACAAATTGATCTTAAGCATAAAGAAGCAAATTCATAGCCAAAAACTTACTCTAGACGCGCTCTGTAATCAGCCAGGAGGGGGCCTTATGGAAACCATCACAATTTGTCACTTTTTCAATCAAAATTTCTGATTACAGTTTCATGTTTAAAAAGGTCCCAAAGAGAGCTACATATTTTTCAACAGATTTAAAATTTAAAAAATTCAAAGCTAACATACAACACTAGAGAAAAGGTAGGTTTCATTGCAAAAAATAAGAACAGAATTAAACAGCACAATAACAGAAAGAACGGGTGAGAAAAGTATGACAAGGAGACATTCCAGAAACAAATGAAAACCTTCCCATACCATGAATGTCGTCCTGAAGTTATTCAAGTCATTAAAAAAATCCTCCACAGAAACCTTCTTCATATCAACAGCATAGTAGCCCATTGCACTCTGGTACAACTGTGTCATGCTGTCGAGCAGCTTGGAGAGTTTTTCATATTGCTCTTTTGCGCTGCTAACAAAGCTGTATATATTTCGGTTAAGGATTTTTGAAAGTTACAAAGTGATGTTCTATAAGATAAAATGAAAACTTTTCTACCTCTATATTTTATTCTAATTTTTAGTTACCATTAATACATCTCCCAAACTGAGCATGGCTGAGAAGAATCTCTATGGCACAGAGAAAAGAAAAAACAAAACAAAACAACAACAACAAAACTGTAACAGAATTTCAAGTTAACTTTGGCAAATATCCAAATAAATACTTATGTACTGAGTATTGTCTTTCATAGTTCAGTTCAAGAAATTTTTTCTCATCTGCCATAATAGTAATCTATACCACACAGCTTGTGAACTAAAAGATTCTAGTTCATCAGTTAGGAATGAGCAAATAGAATATACTGAAATAAAGAATATGAGCACCAAGAAAAGTGAATTAACAACTTAAGGTCAATGCACAGTTCCTGTGGGTGGTGTGTTTGTAGACAAGGCCTTCATCTCACTGCCTTGATTGTCTTAACTGTAAAACTGGAAGTATAACATCATCTTCTCACACAGTTATTGTGAGCAGACAGTCAGTTTTAGCAACTTGCCAAGAAAAGTGATCAGGCAGTTGGGAATAAATATAAACACTTGGTATTGTTACTGTCCATTTACTCAATTTAAACTAAAGATTCTAAAACCAAAATGGTTGTAGAAGTATATCAATAAATTCATTATGCAGGAAAATTGATGCTTTAAATTCTTTTCTAAAAATTCTATATAGTTTCTTCTACATATGATTAAAATTTAAAATTTATGCTTGCACACATAAAACACATTAGGCAAAGGTGGAGAAAGATATATGGAATTGTTCTCACAACAACTTCTGACACTATAAATCATACCATTCTGAAAGACGCTGTAGTTAATGTGAGAATGGTGAGTCACTGGTAATAACAGATGTTTCCTAAACGGACCACAGACAATGCTGCTGGGGAGGGCTTACTCAAAATGTGTCCGGTGAGAAGTCAGGGCATGTTATTCACAAAACTGCACACATGCATGTACTTGAACACAATGCTGAGATATAATGTAACAATTTAAGAAGAAATGCTTGGTTGAAGGTCTCTGGGTGATTCCACATTTCTCCTTTCCTGTCCATAGAACTGCTTATAAGGTTCTGAGTTTTAGCCATAGGCACTGCACAAATATTACTAATTTTCTCCCCACATGCGGGAAAACGCACATCGTCAAGAATCCATTTGTTAAACAGTTTAAAATAAAGCCATGCCACGTTGTAGATTTTGAAGTAAGAACCATAAGTGGGGAAACATCCAAAGTGCATCAGCATATACTTAGAAAACAATTATACTGAAAGATAGAATGGAAAAGATGACCAAGAACCAGAGCTACGGAAATGACATGGTTTTGTCCTAACAGCCAGGGGGGTTTTAAGTTAATTTTCTTATCATTATTATGTATAACACAATTTACTCCAAAAGGAAATGAAATGGAGCATTGAATAACGGGAATTATCCAAAATAATAGTAAAGTCAGCCATGATTAAACTAAGTCAATTTTGGAAACAGCCAAATCAATCCTTAGATGCTTGAAACGACTGTCTGAGAGAGTGGAATAAGAGGCTACACGAATAAGGCATACTACTTTAGTGTTGTGGGTCTCCTCTTTTAAGGGACAGTGAAAGAATAATTATCATCTTCTAAATAAAAACCAAAACTAGATGTCCTTGTGCCAACTCTTAAATCCCACAAGAACAAAATGTGAAAGCCTGGCATCCTGGCTCCTCTCTGTAATCTCAGCACTTCGTGGGCTGAGACAGGATTACTACTATGGATGTGAGGCTAGCCTGGGTTTCAGTGTGAATTTGTCTCAAAAAAAAAAAAAAAGTAAATGAACACATAAGTAGGAGATAGGCTGTATCAGTTTTACCAGCATCAAGTTCTATAAATGTTCAGAAAAACATAGGAGACATGCAACAAAATAAGCTTTTGATAAATTGATGTAAAATTAGTGACAGTCACATGTTACATCTACCTCAAATGTTTCAGCTTGAATCACTGTAATTGTACTATTTGGAAGATGCATGAGATGCAGATCTGTAGTCATATAATCTCAAAACCACTAGAGCTAGGGAGCTAAAGTACAACTTGGTACCGGAGTCATTGTCTACCACTACTGTCGACTGCCAAACTTCCTCTCCGGATACATTCACAGTATTTCACAGACAACTATTACATTGTCACCATTGGAAACACACTGCTTCCAAGAGCTGGGGACACAGCTCAAGTGAATTAAGTGCCTACTGTGCAAGCGTGAGGCCTTGCGTGGGAATCTCCAGACCCACGTAAACGTCAGGTGCAGGGGCATAGAGTTATAATCCCAGAAGTGAGAGGAAGAAACAGGTACGCACCCGTAGCTCCCTGGCTAACCAACCTGGCTATCTGGGTAAGTTCTAGGTTTAGCAAGAGACCCTGTCCCAAAAGCATAAGCTAGAGAGTGACTGAGGAGATACCAGAAACCAACCTCCAGCTTCCATGTGCACAAAGTTCTGCTTGTGTACACAAGTGTGTATGTGTTTGTGTGTGTATACCATGCACAGCGGGGGGGGGGGCACACAATCTTTCCATTAACATAATCAATCTTTCCATTAACATAATGTTCAATGATCAACTTCAGTGAGATCCATGTATCTAATATCTTTGACAAGCCCTCTATAAAACCCAAGATCTAGCCAAGTGTTTCAGGAAATAGTCACAAGTTCACTGCACCTCTAGGTACTAAACAAAACAGTATTTAACAAGATAAGCTAAGGTTCTGTGGTCATGAAAACATACATTACACAATGTGGAAACAGATCAGTAAAAAGAGGCGAGAACTTCCCATAATAATTAACATGAGACAAATGAAGGTTTCTTTTGTTACACAGCAAGACAGAGGCTAACTGAGGAGAGAAGGGAGGAGAGACAGGTTGAAAAGAGGCTGGCTAAAAGAACTAGGTCACTACATGTAAGAGCAGAGAACACCAAACTGCTGCCAATGGAATAAGGTCATTGTATACTGGAGGATTTAAAAAAAAGATTCAGTAGTGGAATATTTAACACAAATCTTTAAAAACAAAAACAAAAAAATAAAAATAAAAATAACACAGGGACGGTGGCCACAAAGGAAAAATTCAAGAAACAAAAGCCAGCTCCTCAATGAGCCAACTTCTCACCCTTCAGCAGGCTTATTCAGTGCAGAGCATTCTTTCACCCACTATGATACTGTAGTTTGACTTCTTTGATGATGTCCCTCTCACCCCCAAAAGAGTTTTCAGATGCGTTTCCTACCAAATGTGCTCTCCACGATGTTGAGTATTGTAGACATAAGTCATTTGGTGAATTTGCAGGCTCAGTTTAAACATCTACTCTGTAATTTCAGAAATTCCTAGACATTGCTATCTTGCAGAACAAGTCAACAAGATGAAATGAAAATAAAGTTGAATTTTGATGATGACATTAAAAAAATATAGCATGGGAAATTTGGTACACAATTTGTGCTTGATACAAAAATACACAAATGTCTAGTAAATTAATTTTTCTTAAAAGACTAGAAGGAGGAGGTAGAGAAGAGAAGGGCATGCTCTCTGGTCTACTTCTTAGTTTTTTGACAAGAAGAAAGGCTGCAGAATTTAATGCCAAGAAAGGAACAGACACAGTATGGCATGAACCCTGGCATTTTCTCACATTTCTTGGTGATAAAAAAGTACACTTCACACACCTTCCATATACCAGCAGGTGAGTATACCTTAAATTTGTGGTGTACATTTTTTAGATAAATGTTTACTGTGGAGCTATTCAATTAATTATTGTTCTGGCCAGGCTTAGAAAGTGGAAAATAATATTATGAGAAGGGTGATAACATGAAATAACTGTAGATGCATTTAAATGATGTACCACAAACATTTTTGTGGGAAGAATGCAGATACACCAGGCGAGAATGTGCTGGAAGAAGAAGAACATGGTCTGAATGAATGCCATTAGTGAAATCTCATATAACAAAAGTTTCTTCAAAACACTTCAATTAACAGATTATTTAATACTTTATTGAATAGTAATTGTTTAAAATGAATATTTACTTGGAAAGATGCATTTTTAACAAACTAAATGATATACAATATTTGTCCAGAATTGGTTGTAGAACAAAGTTCTTGATATGGACTTCAGTTCATATGCTTTTTCAACATAACACATAAACAAAGTAAACAAAGTTGGAGTACTAATAACAAACTTCAGTTAGTATGTTTTTATTCATTGTGCATTTTTGCTTCTAAGCCCTTCTATTTTCTGAGATCCAGGAAGCTCACAATTTGCCATTTTAATAAGATCTGTATAAATGCATTTAATATTCAAAATCTGACTTGTCAGTCCTAATTAAAGTAAACAAAGTCTTGCAATGAATGAATTTAATTACTTCAAAACTAGTATGTCTAACTAAGATGAAAAGCAAACGAATGCAGGCGAATCTTGGCAAAGAATATTTATGATTATAAGCTTTGTCAATAGCAGAGTGCACCAACTGTTCATATATCTGACTTCCAAGAGACACATGAATGCTAATCAGTTCATTAGAGGCTTCTAGGTTGTGATATTTAGCGACAGGATATAGTAGCTCTCCTGTCCATGGAGTGTAATTTTACTCATAATGAAAAACTGTTTCCAGCAAAGCCTCATCCTTCCTGCTTCTGATTTCTTGCTGGCTGCGTTTTATGAGCTGCACACCTTACAGGAAATCAACATCATTCAGAACTTGTGTCATACGAACACGGGTAGGGCTATGTCCTGAGACTGTCTGCTGAGCAGGATTTTACTGCAAGCTTAGGAATTCATGCTAGTTTGAGAAACCCAAGCTTCCTAATTAGCTACTCACAGTGTATGACGAGAAGCTACCTTTGAACAAAATCTTTTTAAAGATGCGTTTTATATCTATGGGGAATAAAGCCGAACAAGTTCAGTTAACAATGCTTATAGATTAAAAAAAATAGTCACATGTGCATTTGTTAACCTGATAAAATGATTGAGAAACAAATCCAAGAATAATTATAAAAATATAACTAATTTGTCAGTTGAAAGGGTCATTCGAATCTAATCTTCTGATGGATATTTACTTAATCTTTAGTCTAAAAAAAAAAAGAAATCCTTACCAATCTAGTAACAGATACAACCCCTTTAAAAGGAAGCTGGGTAGGACATAAGACGCGAGAGGAAACAAACATATTATCCTGAACTGATGGCTACTGAGTGCATTTTTATATTTCCTGACAGAGATAGAGAAGGAAGATAAAATTGAACTAATTCACAATTAAGCTGAAAGCACATATAATAAAGTCTATGACAAACCAAATAATAATTTTCTGATTCACTAAATCTCAAGGGAGAAGCAGAATGAGGAAGTCATTTTATTTCAAGTACATCAGGATAAAATATTACGGAAGTCTATTTATAAGTTCTGATTCTAGAACTTGGTTGTCCTTTCATATAGAATTCAGATATCCATATGGGATTTTAATAATGCATTATCACAATATTTCATTACAACGGAAAAGATATCCATTACTGATTTCATACTGTGGTCTGCCAAGCAACTTAACTTTGGCTTCAGGAAATAAAGAAGTTCATTACTTCACTAATTAAAGACTAAGCTACGAAGTTATCGATAACAAACTTAAGTGAATACAGAGCAAACTGTAAATCAATGAGAAGCAAGCATCACGCTATTAATTTACATACATTGTTTTCAATTTCATTTTGAGTTGGGAGAAGCAGTAATTGTAACAAGCTTCTTTTTTATTTTGGAATGACAGAGTGTGTCTAAAGGAAACACTCTGTGGAGTCAAAGTTAATTTCTAATGCATATCAACCCTTGAGCTTGTTAGTCATGCTAGGATTTTATAGTCTATACCTGGTTCCTGAAATAGTCCAAAAGTAGCTAAATTACATTTCACGACATTAGATTCAAACTTCCTCAAACTAAGTTTTAATATTCTTTATCAGACAGAATAAGGCAAACAGAAGGAACATGATAAAAAAAAGATTCTATTATTCAAGAAGATGAAAAACAAAAAGTAGAAATCCTTCGTGCATTATTCATGATAAAATACACCTTGGTTAATTTACCTGAAAGATAAAAGTTAAACCTTTAATAAATTGTCACTATGTAATTTACTTTAGTAATACACACACACTTAGAACACTAAAAAAAAAAAAAATTGTCAATCCAGTTGACTACAGACTTATTTAGATATCAAAAGGATATGGACATCTTTATCAAAAACTTGTCATGCAAGTCCTCAGGAGGGGGAAAGGTTTCCAAATCCTTCTCAAGCTGTTGAAGCTGCCTTCCCATCTGCTTCAAATTCTTTTCCAGCATTTCTACAGAGACTAAAAGAGAGCATATTAAATGCCTTGAAAGGACAAAATTATAATATATAAAAGGTAAAACAATCTAGCAACAAAATATTTGTTAAAAATACATTGTAAGAAAATTCATTCTAAAACATTCAATTTCATCAAATTTAATCTATAACCTTTTAAATTTTAAATCCAGATAGAAAGCAAATCAAACAAGCTACATAAGCCAATGCCACTTAAGAAATACTTGTTTAAAAGTAGACATATTAACTACTACATATAAAACAAAATTATCTGGTGATATAAGGGCAAAGGAAGTCCATCATTGAAATGCTGGACTCAAATACAATTGCTACATTTTCCAAGATACCTCTTGAGAGAACTGTGATTAGTTGGGAAGGATGTGGTAAAAGTTTCTATTGGTCAAACTAATCTCTCAAGGGAAGGAAAAGTAGGAGAGGACATTTAAGATGACAGAGACTCTTTACCAGGAACTAAGCACTAACAATGTTTATTATTTAATTACTAACAGAGTCCATCTTTGAATTAAATCTGCTCTCACAATACACATGAATGGCGCATAATTACCAAGAGTACTGAGGCACAGGCAGAATGAACTGACCTTGCAGCAAACAATAAGCATTAAAAATTAATTCTCAAATCTCTGCAGAGTCAGTCACTTTTACATGACTAAGGTAAGAAGTTACTATTACATAAAGTAGACACAGTGGTGGCCTTAAAACAACTTTATGAATATTTATTTGCTTTAGGTTTAGATAAATTTTAATAAAAATCTTATAGATGTAAATTATATAAAATTGTTTTTTACATGAATACAAAAATTCTAAGTATCCTTTCATTTTCTAACTTTGAATTAATTGTGAGGAATGATTACAGTTTTACCTATAAGTGTCGACATACTCAGTGAGACGACCTAAAGGACCAGGAAAATGGAACCTGGTTTAAGAAAAAACAACAACATACCCAACAATTATAGTTTACCTTCTTGGTACAAAGAATGCAACAGGAAAAAAGAAAAGCGAGATCTGTAAGCTCGAGGCTAGCCTGGTCTACAAAGCGAGTTCCAGGACAACTAGAACTGTTACACAGAGAAACCCTGTCTCAAATCCCACACCACTCCCTGAAAAAATGATGTATAAGAACATAAAGGGATGTTTGTGGTGTTTTTATATAGTTATATGCTGTGGGATGGTCTGTATGTCAAATGTGTTGCTGATTGGTCAATAAATAAATCACTGATTGGCCCGTGGCCAGGCAGGAAGTATAGGCGGGACAAGGAGGAGAATAGAGCTGGGAAGTGGAAGGCTGAGTGAGAGAGACACTGCCAGTCGCCATGATGACAAGTCGCATGTGAAGATGCCGGTAAGCCACGAGCCATGTTGCAAGGTATAGATTAATGGAAATGGATTAATTTAAGCTGTAAGAACAGTTAGCAAGAAACCTGCCACGGCCATACAGTTTGTAACCAATATAAGTCTCTGTGTTTATTTGGTTGGGTCTGAATGGCTGTGGGACTGGCAGGTGAGAGAGATGTGTCCTGACTGTGGGCCAGGCAGGAAAACTCTAGCAACAGTTATATACAAAACAATAGTCATATCAACAGCTTTTCAACAAAATCTTGACATATACTTTTATGTTAATTAACAACCTAATTGTTAGATATAACAATTACTGAGTCAAAGACTGAGTTACATGTAATAGTTGTCTGAAGAATGATGATACTATAGCCTTTGGCTCACACCATGATGAAGCCATTCTCAGTTTATATTCACAAGCATTTTCCTAAATGATTTTCTTCTTTTCTGGTCTATATCCTATAGAGGCTTTTCAAAATGAGGTAAAGGCTAAGACTATATATCCAAGAGACACAGTACATGCTTAGTTTACAGGAGGCTGTATGTTTAGTTTTACATACCAAATTAAAAATAATGATACAGTACCAGACAATGGGTTGCAAGAAATGCTTCCACTATGACAGCAGTTAATGTACTGATTGATTCTAGTTAATTCTCTTTGCCAGCATGTTGCTGTACACTGCTCTTGATAATATATTGTTGCAGGATATTTGATCACACTGTGTGAAGATGTGTCTGTTTTACCTCACCAGCCTAAGGCACCTTCTGATTGGTTCAATAACGAGCTGAAAGGCCAATAGGTAGGCAGGAGAGGACACGCAAGACTTCCATGGAGAGGAAGCAACTCAAAGGAAGAACCTGAAATTCTGGGATTCAGCAGCCTGATTCAAAGGAAGTAGAACATACTGTAGTGAGACGAGGTAACAAGCCATGTGGCATAAAATAAAATAACATAAATGGGTTAATTTAAGTTTTAAGAGCTAGTTGGGAACAATCCTAAGCAAAGGCCAAGGTTTCATACTTAATAAGAAGTCTCTGAGTCATTATTTGGGAGCTGGTAGTATAAGAAAAAAAAAGATTGGCCACAATGTATCATCTTATGTCTGCTTATCAAGTATCCACAACCAAGGCTTTTATTTGATCTATAATGCTTCATTTACTTTTCTTACTTCCAAGTGGTTATTTTGCTACTTACTAAGTGCTCTCTCTGAATTACATACCATTACATACATGCTGTGGGATAATGCTTTTATACATTGGTTTAATAAAATGCTGATTGGCCAGTAGCCAGGCAGGAAGTTTAGGCAGGATAAGCAGACAAGGAGAATTCTGGGAAGAGGAAGGCTGAGTAAGGAGACTCCAGCCTGCTGTCCAGGAAGCAGCATGTAATGGCACACAGGTAAAGCCAAGGAAAACATGGCGACATATAAATGAACAGAAATAGGCTGAGTTTAAATGTAAGAGCTAGTCAGTGGTAGGCCTGAGCTAATGACAGAGCAGTTTTAATTAATATAGGCTTCTGAATGACTATTTTATAAGCGGTCCATAGGAATGCAGGGGCCTGGCAGGACCAGAGAAAAACTCCGATTACAAATACATTTTGTTCTCCTACTCCATTTGATCCCTCTTCTAATGTCTCATTAGTAATTTCTCAAGAAATCTCACTAGTGGTTCAGTAGTCTTGTTGGGGGGTGTCTTTCTGTATGCTGTGAATATATGTTGTTCCTACTGGTTAATAAATAAGCTGCTTTAGCCTATGGCAAGGCAGCTTAGAGGCAGGCAGGAAATCCAAGGAGAGAGACAGGAAAGAGAAAGGCGAAGTAGGAGAGACTCCAACCTGCCACCCAAGGAACAACATGCCAGCAGATTGGTAAAGCCACGGAACACGTGACAAAACATATATTAATATAAATGGGTTAATTTAAGATATAAGAGCTAGCTAGCAAGAGGCCTGCCATAGGCCATATAGTTTATAAATAATATTAAGCCTCTGAGTGATTATTTTACAAGTAGCTGAGGTACCATGGGGCTGAGCAGGACTGGAGTAAACTTACATAGTTTTTAAATTTAAAAATTTTATACAGAAAATACTATTATGTAAAGATTAAAAAGAACAAGAAATATTTTTCATTAACTAAGTAGGTGGTCAATAAAGTTTGAAGTCCTATACCAGTTTGTGCTATGGATTACATTTTGAAAGTTTATTAGTACTACTGCCATAAAGTAGTAATCACTGCACTAGTCGCTATAATAAAAACAGTACCGATGACAACAGTAGACCTTGCTAAGTAGTGATGTATGCCTGATCTGCCTTGTTCTCCATTAATACTCAAAAGAACATCATAACCTAGGTATCATTAGTGTTCCTAGTTTACAAAACAAGGAAAGTGAGGCTTAGTGTGCAATAAAAGCACAAACAACTAAAAAGTGCAATGTTATTTTTAAAAAGAAACACAAAATAATATCCTACCACTGAATAAAACCATAGTCAAAATACTATATTAGGGAAAAATCAAAGGCAACAACATACATGAGTCTGAGGATCCTCATAAATCAAAAGACAAAGGGAAATGTTGGGAAATATGTTTAACTGATAGTTCAAAACAGATGCTCAGCCTGAAGCTTGGCTGAACACATATTTACTTAATAAAACGTGTTTACGTGGTTTTGAACCTAGGTTTAATAAGGGGTTCGATAGTTTCAGTAAGTATAAATGTTTCTGAACCACCTGTAAATTTCCTAAAGAACATATAGAGAAAATGGTTCCCAACACTGGAAATCAACAACCGTGAGTCTGAGTAAACAAACTAGGGAAACAAGACAAGTACTGAAGGAGAACACAGCTGATGATGTTAGGGTGGGGTTGCCAGTGCTTAGGCTGTACTTGTTTTCTTGTACCAGATACAGACTTTTCCAACACTAACTATGTCTCTTCATTTTTTTACAATCAGATTTCCCACAATTCAATGTTAGGCTAACACTAATTATAGAAAGTTAGTGGCATACTCAGAACACAGATTCAATGCCATAAGACAACCTTCATTTCAGATGCCAATTTCAAGTCTAGGCAGCCATCCATACTTCTGAACTGGCTGGAAATTTTAGGATCTTTCCAGGCCCCTTCCCTAAAGTTCCAGAGTTCACTAGGATGGCTCATGAGCTTGGGAAAGCGCAGTCCTTATAGTGGCAGTGCTACTAAACTGGACATGACACAGGAACAACCTACGTAAGGAGAAGCCCACCACAGAGGACAGGAGAACGGGCAGAGCTCCCTGCTCTTTGGGAACATCTGGAGGCTCACAGACTTGGAAGCTCCCTTAGACTCTTTGCTTCAGTCTTACTGGAGTGTCATTACAAGGCAATGGTAATTAAATCACTGGCCATTAATGACTATCTCATGATCCACAGCCTCTTCTTTTGCTCCCTAGAAGATTGTGGGGAGGGGATGTTAAAGTACTCATCCTCTACTCACATAGTTAATACTTCAGAACACTACTCCCCAATGAATAGAAGGTGTCTCTACCCAGTACAGTGCATTGGGGCTTGCTTTCTTGTGATGTGGAGCAAATTCTCTTATGTTCTATTTCAACATCAGTAAAAACAGAATATCTCATCTCAAATTGTCACCTCACTGACATTTCTTAAGAGATCAAATCTACTAACATAGAATAAAGTGCATTTTGTATTATGTTTTTCTTATTTGTAGAAGTGAATAAGAAATTATAAAACTTAAAGTTAGAAATGAGTGATGCCAACATTTAAGAAACAATAAAGTCAAGGAGTTCACCAACACTAATACATTGCAGGTCAACAGGACATTGAGACATCTGTCTAAAGAAAGTCAGTGTGCTCCAGAGCAAAACATTAGCGGTGTTTGGGGGCACATTGAAGGCCAACAGCAAGAAGTGAACTACCTTTTAAAGTGATGCTCGTGTGGCTACCCTACAGACAGTACTCCTACTAAGCCGTTTCTTCCGCTTCATCTGTACTCTCTTCATTACATTACTTGTACACTGTGGTTAAGTGAATTTAAATGTAATTGACCAACCTCTCACTGCTAGCTTTTAAGTAAGGACCAAAATACATTTGGAAGAGAAAAAGCAGTGTGTAAATTCCATGCTAATAACATACAATCTAATGGTTGCAGCATTCAATGTGTAACACTAAAGAATAATTTAAGAATCCCTCTGACCCTCTGATGCTTCCATTTTTTTAGGAATTATTACATTTCTATAAATAGTTCCTTTGTTCATTTTTAAACAAAATTTTACCCTTAAGGGTCAATGATTGTTTTTCTTGAGTAATTTCAAATAGACAGGGAAGTTTTCAACTGTACCCTCATTAATTTACAGGTGTATCTGTGAGTCATCTAGAGAGTGGACCGTGTACTCTTTGCGGGACAAGGGCTCAATCTCACAAGATGACACCTGTCTCAGATGCCAGTTTTGGAGTTTGGCTTAGCTCAGTGGTAGAGAGACTGGCTAGCAAGCTTAGGGCATTGGTTTGGTTCTTAGCTCATCAGGGGGAACATATGGGTTCCAAGTCCAGACAGCTATCAATCTTGAATTTGCTACAGATTTGAAGAGTCCTCGAAGCTCCTATCTATTACCTATCAACCATGTGACATATCTTGACTAAGAAATGAACCTTTTACCATTACTTAGAATAAACATAATGAAAACAGAACTGTTATCAAAGTTGGCTAACATACTGTAAGGTCCTCTGATTTGTCTATTTTCATGCAGATTTGATCCATAGGCTATTGTTCAATGACCGGAGACATACTGCTCTCAACCAGCTCATCTATGGTGGAATGACAAAAGGACCACTATAAGTTGTTTACTGTACATGAAGTTGACAGTTTAGAACCTTCCCTCTCATATAATATTCAACTGTATTCCATAGACATCTCATTCCTATGTTCAGACAGAATAATAAACAATCCCTTGAGTCCTGAACTTCCCAATTTCTCAATGACTGTCCAGGTCTTACGGAATACATTTGCCTCCCTAACTTCCTACTATTTATCTCCAACACATCTCCACATTGTGCACATAGATTTCCACACTGAAAATAGTTCCTAGATTTCTGTGGTTACATAGTATTTGAGAACTTGAACTAGGACCTACCCACAACCTGTCTGGATCCAGGTCTTATAAAGTATTCTCAAATACAATATACAGCTTAAGTTCTGTTGTTCCCATTCCTCGTCATCCATCATGCATGTGATTCTATAAAAGATACTCTTCTCTTGGACCTTATAACAAGAGTTGAACCCCACCAAGTCTCCTGGAAGGTGTGCTTTCTATTATTAGAACAATAAAGTGTCTCAAACTGTGCAGCTGATGTAGTCTATCACAATGATCACTTTATGTAGCTCTGTTCCCCAATGGCTGGGAATTCTGTAAAAGAGGACTCTATCTCATGCGCCTCACAGTTGTGTGAGAATGGCCTCTGCAATTAGCAAAATGCAATTAAGCTTCATCTATGGAACTGAATATGTCAACAGTTCTTCTAATTTTTATTATTATTAAAGTTTTATTCTTTTATCCAAAAAAGAGGACTCCATATTCCATTTCTTTTTTATCTTCAGAAATATACAGAATATCTGTATGTTCAAACATAACATATTGACAAATATCTAAATGTATGTTAGAGAAATACATTTTGAATTTATCTTCAGCATCTCCTAATAAAGTTATTAAAAATAAAATGTGAAAACAGCTTTAATATCTAGGACATCAACATCTATCACACATGCATTTCATCAAGCGTGTTGTCATTATGACAAATATAGACCAGTAGTGATGAAGGTTTAGAATAAAACGTAAATAACAACGTTCAAACTTAAAGCCATCATGAATGCAAGTTTTCCAAAATATCATAAAATATCATAGATTTATTGAAAAAAATTTTAGAAATTACATATATTTAAGTAATCTTTGCAATGGAAAATGATCCATTATAAATTTTCCTGGGCTTTGATTATTTCCTAACAAGCTTATGAAATGTCACATTCATTCTTATACACCATGAAACAACACAAGAAAAGTAATCTCCTTATAAAAAGTTTAAACACTTATTGCAACTGGATAAGTTAAACATTTGAACTAAATTAACTTTCCTCATAAACAGGAACATTTTTCTATGTGAGGAACAAGTTTCAGACAAATGAACTTTTTCTTGATAAATTCAATAATAGCTGCATAGTATTTTATGAATGCCAAGTTAAAAATAATAAAACCAGATGGGCAAAATAGATAAGTGGTATTTTAATCCTGAATATCAATGAGGTCAACACAACACAACAATTAGAATATCACAGTAAAAGTGGTAATATGAAGACTAAAATTAATAATGTTCAGCCCGGCGGTGGTGGTGCAAGCCTTTAATCCCAGCACTCAGGAGGCAGAGCCAGGCGGATCTCTGTGAGTTCGAGGCTAGTCTGGTCTACAGAGTGAGATCCAGAGGAGGCACCAAAACTACACAGAGAAACCCTGTCTTGGGAAAACAAAACAAAACAAAACAAAACAAAATAATAATGTTCTAGGCTATAGAAAATGCACAGAAGGACATGCTTGTGGTTTTTTGCTTTTGCTTTTTTTTGCCCCCCATCATGTTGCCAGAGAAAGGGTTTGTATTGGTTGAAAGACATGGAGAGTAAAAACTGATAAACAAACGGGGAGGTTCTAAACGGCCCATTAGGAAATAGGGAGCACACACTCCTGTTGCAGTGCTTCACTTGCATGTGGAGAACGAATCAGCCTTCTCTGCAAGCATGATGTGGGTTTTAAAGGGAAAAAGATTTGGGGACTGAAAACTAATTGTGGGACAAAATCAACTTGGAGGAAATCATGTGTAATGTAAGAACTTGAGAAATCTTTTATATCAACAGAGATATTGATGAACAAGGTAAAATTTAAATTCAAGAAGTACATAGAAGACATAAGTGTATCAGTAGTCAAAATGATACATGAAGCTAAATCAGAGTTTTGTGTGCACATACAGGAAAGTGATGGTACTGCTTTTCAATGTGCCACAGGATAGATATTAAGCATATATGTCCCAGATGGGGAAGCGGGGAAGCTAACTACAGACCTTCACTTCTTCCTCATCTCCTCCAAATCTAATCCCCCAGTCTAATCCCTAGCTCTGCAGCAACCAATCTCCTGGGTCCTCCCTTCCCTCCCTGCCCACATTTCCAGTGGATCACACAGATCTTCCCCACCAACCATCTTCCTGGACTCATGGTTTTATCCCAGTCCCCAAATTTATCGGGCATTTCCTGAGAACCAGTAGATCACTTGGCCCAGGGAAGTGGATAGGCTAACTATGGATCCTAACCTTGCTCTCCACTCCTCCAAATTCAATCTCCCAATCTCACCCCATCACTGTAGCCTACCACCTGCTACTGCCATGTCCTCTGCTATGCCCCAATCTCAAGTGGATCACATATATCTTCTCCTTCAATCCTCCTCCGCACTAATACATTTTTGGAGGGAGTGCAAATTTGTACAACCACTAAGGAAGTCAGTGTGGTAGTTCCTCAGAAAGATGGGAATAGATCTATCTCAAGATCCAGCTATACAACTCTTGGGCATATAACAAAAGGATGATTTATCCTACCACAGAGACACTTGCTCAACCATGTTCATTGCTGCTCAACTCATAATAGCCAGAAATGCAGAACAACCTAGCTGTCCCTCAACCTAAGATTAAATAAAGAAAATATGGTACCCTTTACACAACAGAGTATTATTTAGCTGTTAAAAAAATAAAAACATGAAATTCTAGCTAAATGGATGGAACTAGAAATAAATCATCCTGAGTGAGATAACTCAGGCCCAGAAAGACAAATATGGCATGTAACCTCTTATATGTGGATAGTAGCTGTTAAGTCAGTGATAACTAAGCTACATCCATAGACCATAGCAGTTAGTTAAAGAGTAAGGCACTGGGGGAATAGGGACATATAGATCTTAGGAAAGGGATATAGAATGGATAGTTATGAATGGAAGGGAGGGGGCTGGAGGGGAAGGAGCAAGTGGAGTAGAGGAAAGAAAAGGGGAATGAGGGGAAGATAAGAGGGGGATGAGGGAGGGAATATAGTGGGAGAAAGTGAAAATTAAAGGCCATTTGCAGGGTAGTATGAAAACCTAGTTCAATAGAAACTTCCTAAAATATATGCATAGATGAAGGAAATCTTGATGAAATCTCCACATAATGGGTGGGAGTCCCAACTGGCCATACTCTATAACCAAATGAAGATTCCAGTACCTGGATTGCATTATATCTAATTGAACTGCTGGCAAAGGGGTGCCATGGGAACCCCCAAACAACCCAAGACTATAGGTTGATCACCACAAATGGGTGGAAATGCCCCACCTCTGAAGACAACATCCATACAATTCACTGAACATGGAAATGTCAAGCTGGTGCCTACACAGTCTTCTCACCTGTATATGAGAGTGCCTTTGGTACAGGAAGGGACTCTGCACACTACCAAAGGAGAAACATAAGCACCAACCCAGCCATAAACCCTTTGACCTACAATGATGTTCTGCCTGCAAGATATGATAGTACAAGGGTGGCACAAAGCTTGTGAGAGTAAGTAACCAGTATCTGATTTGACTAAAGATCCACAACATGGAACCCATACCCAACACTGCTTGGGTGACCAAGAACCTGAGACTAGACAGCCTGCAGACACAGTATAAAACCGAATACTACTATTCTTATTAAAACAAACAAACAAACAGAAACCAACAACAAAATGACTCCTAATGACATTCTGTATTACCCATCAGTGCCTTGCTCACTGAGAGCTAGCCAAGTGATGTACATGTGTCATCTCTTTTCTGTGCATTATGTCCTACAATCACAGCTAAAATGGAAATTTCAATCCAGCAAAGACCTTTGTGCTTACAGCTTTCCCGGACCCCATATGGGTCTGTGACAAAAGCTTTTGTTAAATGGTGGTATACTCTTGCTAGTTTTCCTTTTCAGAAGCTCACAAGAAAGCCTTGTCCTTTCTAAGCCAAGTATCTAGTACAGTGTCTACTGGGAAGTGAGAATTCATTCTTTATAGGTTCAAAACATCAAAATGGATTGCTAGGTACTAATTCTTTTATTCATTAAGTGTATAGAACTGTGAAAGCTATTTGCTGAGAACTTGCTATTACTGATATTTATAGACATATTTATAGGAGAAGTATGTCTCACTAGTGACTGATCAATTTAAATGTATAATAAGGATGAACCCTTCTGAGCAAAGAGGAAGGTTACACATATATATTACTTTTCTACATGTGTCAGGTTATTCGTGCATTCTTTAGCCTCACATATGAATGTGAGTCAACATAATTTCTGATGTTTCTATAGTATGTGCCTGCTATCACATATTAACTCATATTTTACAGCATACCTTAATAACTCTAGGTTGACAAATTTGTTTTGAATGTAACCTGCAATAAGAGTTTAACAAAAATAACTAACACTTCAAAAAAACTAATTCTGCATGGTGGAAGAGTGGCTGGAGCTCAGTTTTTTGTTTTTTGTTTTTTTAAAGGCTATTTAGTGATATAACTGCTTTTTAAAAAATTGATTTGGGGTCAAACTTCAAAATGTAAATTTGAAGAAAAAATTTCAGGTTAAAGCAGGAGTACATTCGGAATCTACTTTATAAGTTCCATACAGGAATGCTTGGCTATTCACCTGCTTATGCGCTTGGCTATAAACTTAGGACTAGTATAAATGCTGTATGCAGATTGTTTTCAATTGTATAAAGGTCTCTCTCACACACACACACACACACACACACAGAAATACAGGTCTACAAAATCTTTGGTTATATATTTTCAGGCAACGTAGTGGATAATTCTTAAAATAGAGGTAACCATATAAATTAAAACTCTTATATTATCCACACAGACTTGTATCTACTTGCATATTAATGTCTACAAAGCTAGATATGTGTACCAGATACTTCTATTGAAAGATAAAAGCATCAACTATGATGAACACAGAACATTTAAACATTTTATTAGGTTCTGTACCAGCTTTATAAGCAGTTATACATTTCTATCTTCATTGTACAAATAAGCATTCGGGGGCTCAAACACAAGAAGCTACTTGAATCAGGTCAGTTTTGAATAGGAAACAAAATAACACCAAAGACTCATGTGTTAAAGCATTGGGCCCTAGCTGGTGATGTTATGAAGAGGTAACTAGATAATGAGCGTACTAATCTTGTTGATAGATTAACCCCCTGGTGAGTTCATAGATCAACTGATTATTAAGAAATAGGGCCCACTTGGAGGAGGCAGGTTACTGGTGGCCTATCTTTGAACAGTGCATCTTGTCCTAAGCCTCTTTCTCTTCCCCTGCTTCCTGGATGCCATGAAGTAATCAACTTCCTCAGCAACACACTCCGACAACCTGGAGAGTCTGACTTGCCTTCAGCCTAACTAATGGAGCCAGCAGACCTAGGACCGAAACTTCAGTAGAAATAGGGACATCATTTAAGTAGCCACTTCTAAATTGCAGTTGGCAAAAATAAAAATATCATCCTCCAGCCGGGCGGTGGTGGCGCACGCCTTTAATCCCAGCACTCGGGAGGCAGAGCCAGGCGGATCTCTGTGAGTTCGAGGCCAGCCTGGACTACCAAGTGAGTTCCAGGAAAGGCGCAAAGCTACACAGAGAAACCCTGTCTCGAAAAACCAAAAAAAAAAAAAAAAATATCATCCTCCTTTCAGTTGGATATTTCAGGTTATTGTGTCAAAGCAACCCTAACTAACTCAAGGGTATACCTCTATCAAGCTGGCATTTGAACCCCAGTTGCCTAACTTCAGAGGTAATGATTGAAATAGCAGCTTCTCCCACATTACCGTGTCTCTAATATCTAAACTGATGATGACAATTTTTGTTTTACCATCTAAAATAGTAAGCTACTGTGCCTTTAATTCTGACAAATATATGAATTTTAATACATTTTGTATTTGGATATGATGACAAAGGAACAGGGAATTTTACAAACTTATCAAGCGTGACCCTTAAAAATAAAACCAGTTCACAGTTTCATGACAAATGAGTTCCAGATATAACTAGAATACTTCATAATACACAGAGATGCTGGCATACCTTCAAGAAGTTAAGAGAGTGGTGATAAAGACAACTGTAGCTGGTTGAATGGTAGCCATAGAAATGCACATCATCCCCAAATGTCAGAATGTAACCTCCTTGGAAAAATGAAATAATTGTGTAACAAGTTATCTAATGACTGAGGATTCCAAGCTCAGCATTAGCTACCCAGATACAAGAAAAGGTAGCAACAAGGATAAATGCAAAGCATGCAGAGTAACATGTCTATAAACCAGAGATCACTGCCGGCAGCCACAAAAAGACAAGAGAAAGCATGAGATGCTTTAGTCCTTGGACCTTTCCAGAAAATTGGACTGTAGCAACTACCTTTACTGGGGATTTATATCTTGTGGATATGGGAGAGAATAAACTTGTTATTTACAGGCATTCAGCTATGGTGATCAGTTATGGAGGCTCAGGGGAATTAATAAAAATATCAACTCAAGATTTGCAAATTCTCTAAACACAGACAGGCTTCTGAGGAACAGGTACTAATTTTGCCTGCAGCAACTTATCGACTCTAGGCATCTTCTACCCAGCCCCTGGAAGTTACACATTACCTTGTCACCCAAGAGACAAAGGAGTGCTGTGGGATGTCCTGTATGTTTTGAATATATGTTGCTAAGATTGATTGATAAATAAAACACTGATTGGTCAGTAGTCAGGCAGGAAGTATAGGATAGGCGGGACAAACAGAAAGGAGAGGCTGGGAGGTGGAAGCTGGAGGAAAAGCCAGCCCACCATCCAGGGAGCAGCATGTAAAGGCAGCAGGTAAAGCTACGGAACACGTGGTGACATATAGATTAACAGAAATGAGCTGAGTTTAAGTGTAAGAGCTAGACAATGGTAGGCCTGAGCTAATGGCTGAGCAGTTTAAATAATATAAGCATCTGTGCATTTATTTTATAAGTGGGCTACGGGACTGCTGGGGCTTGGTGGGACCCGGAGAGAAACTCTCTAGCTACACAGGAGACTGCCATAAATGCTTGTTCCATCTACAGCTGAGGTGTCTTTGTAAAATACAGGTTCGCTATGGTAAATTTTCTTCTGATTGCCCTATCGTGACATCTATTATCTTCCTTGTTGGTAATTTCCCATTCCATGCTGCAAACTTTGTAGCGGTAAATAGTGCCTCCATGCCAGCAGCTTGAGGAGAGCTCCAAGACCTTGGCTGCCATTACAGATACTGCTCCTTTATTTGATCTTAGCTGTGGCTCATAGGAGACACTGACAGAACTCTTCATGAAGCTACTTCAAATCTCTTGCTGGCCAAAAATCTGCACACACTGTAAACTGTTAGTTTCTTGGGAAGATTAATGCTGTATTGATGCCACTTTCAGTCTGTTAACCTCCAAAAAGATATAGAGGTCTTCGTGATGGAGTTTTCTTCTTCATCATCATCTATCAACCAAAGCAGCAGCGGATTCAGGAAATGTTCCCAGCTCAGTATCTCAAAAAGCAATCTTTAGCTCCAAGTAGTTCCTGCATGACCAGTGTTCTTCAATGTCACACTGCAGCATCTTTAATCCTTCCAATGATCTTGGCCATACTGCTTTTGTTCCATCTGGCTGCTTTCCAAACAGTTTATATTTGTACTATAAAATGATCATATTAACAACCTCATATCCAAGTTTCCAGTTTAACCATTGAAGCCACAGCTATATAGATTCTCCTTGATATCAACTGGCAGGAATTAGATATATGGCCCCTTATCGATACACAGTGCTTGTAATACAATGTAAATAGTGATCAGAAATCCAGTGATTAACTTGGTAATGATCAAATTACATACTATCGTGCTATTTTTATATATTTAAAAGGATGTACTGTAAAATTTAATATATCCCATTATGTTTAGCTAGTATAAGCAACACTGAAAGTAAATTATATTTTGAAAGTAAATTTATCTTTATTATATCTAGCTTTATTAGTATACTGAAATATACTCATTAGATGTCTCTAAAATCAAATTAAACATTACAACATATCCTAGGAGTCCCAGGCTACCTTTATGGCCACAGCTGTTATTCATTGTTCTTTCTGTAGAAACTGAGATAACAGCTCAGAAATGACCTATGTCTCCCCTGTGGTTACTTTCAAGAGATAATTCAGAGTATTCTCAACTTTCATCAATTACTTGCTTTAATTAAAATCACAAGTATTATATCAGTAAGCGGGAATAAATATAAAAGAAATATACATCCAAATACAGTGAGTAAAAGAAAAATACAAAAACAAACTTGACATACTCTACAATAAGTGAATGCATGCTAAAAGGAAACCAAGGAGATGCCAATCAGTCGCACCCTAACACTAAACATGAGTGTTCATAGATACATTTATTTATAGAGTGTTTTCATATTTCCTTGTATATCTATTCATTTAAACATCGTGTCTATTAAAAAATCAAATAATATTCATAATTATTCCCAAGTATGATAATTGATAGTATGCAGAGGGATCTTCCAGAATCATAAACTGTTTACTACCGAGAACTTTGAATAGTCCATTTACAACTTCTTTCAGATCTAATGTGACAAGGTAAAAAAAAAATCCAGTATATGCTATTCTATTCTATGGGCAAACATCTCTAAACAAAGAAAAAATAATCTTCACTGGATAGATTAGCTGTCAAATCAATATACCAGTTGGCAAACACTAAGTTATTGTCTCACAGTTCTAGAACACATTTGGGTGGCCCAGGCTTGCTTTCTCTGAAGACTTTCACCTCAGCCTGTAGAGGGCCATCTTCTTAGTATGTCATGAAATAGGCTACACTCTGTGCATCTTGCTGACAGGTGGATAATAATCTAACTTTCCCTCTTTCTATGCGGACAGAAGTTGGGTTACACCAAGGTACAGTAAGGCATAGCACAATGGTCTCATTTTAATCGGAGAAATAGCATCCCTAAACACAGGCAAGCTCAAAAATCCTTGAGCAGGGTCAACATATGAGCTTACAGTAGACATGATTCAGGCCCTAAAAGCTGAAGTAGCTTTCCCCTGCTCCACTGGCAATGCCATAAACCAGTATCTCTTATCATGACTTTCTATGACTAAATCATTCTGTAATATCTACACCATAATGTAATGGAGTATCCTATCAAGTAAAGTCATTTCTGTATGGACAGAAATGTATAAACTAAATGTATGTCATTAAATTCTAATACTGTACAATATGAAATATTAATGAATTATATATCTCACTCAAAATTTAAAGTTCCAATCTATAAATAACCTCCAAAACTTGCTCTTTTCAATGAACACAGTGTTACCTGTGTTGTTAACTCTGTTCTGGGGGGACAGAAAATTGCACTTATTTATCTATTAACACCAAATATCATAAGAGTATACTGCCTTCTGATAAAATTTGTCATTTTGGGGACACAACAGCTCAAAGTTCGTGGAAGTCTTTAGAAAGCCTGTATGCTGGCTACAGAAGATGAATGTGAAATTTTCAGATATGATGCAGCTTCCAGGTGGCAGCCACCTGGAAATTAAATGTTCTAAGTGCTCACAGTAGGTGAATAAAAGATAAACATTTGGTACTTAGTAAGGTATTTATCATAAAATGTTGGAAATGCATGAGGAACTAGAGAGTAGGAGATATATTTAGCAGACAACTATTTGGGTCAGATGGAGGAATTACTAGTTAGAAGCATACTGATAGAGGCTTAGAAGGAGAAAGAAGTATATTAAATAAGATGAAAAGAAATCAAATATGACACATCAAGGCATCCTTTTAAGTGGTAAGAATACAGACAGAGAAAAAAATTAGAAGTGTGGCTTCAGTGAACCCACTTGATAAGATACAGAAGGATACTTCTGAGAACAGACTTCCAGGACCAAATTCCATTCTTAAAAAAACCCAGGAACAGTCTAGAGTAGAAGACTCTTTAAATAGTGATATAAGGATTCCTGGGATATCTACGAATTTATTCTTAAGGGAAAAGTCAAAGGCTGACATACTTACATGAGGTTCCAATAAGCTCCAAAAGGAGCCACCAAAGGGGGCATGCCACTTACTACAAGGTGGCTAATGAACAGACAAACACTCCAGGCCTCAGCTTTCACACCTTTCATGGATTCAATGGGCAAAATCCACTAGGTGGTCTGTATTTGAATTGCTAAAGGCCATACAGAAATCAACAAATAAAGGGAAACAAGTCAGAAGAAAGTGAATCAGGAGACGTTTTCTCAAGTACATAATTTGGGAGGAGACATTAAATGCCTAGTGTCATATTGTGGCCTACTATGATCCTCACACCAGCCTGAGATTCAGAAGAGAACAGCCAAGTTGTGGCAGGCAAAGATGTGAGCTGAGATGGAAAGTCAGCAAAGCAAATTTGTAAGTCATTACAAATGATGGCTGTTATGTCCTTGGGGATGGGAGAGAGAACCTCAGGAGAACCTGCTGTGAGGGGAGAAAGAGAAGAGCTCAATCTATATGTAGAGATCACAAAGAAAAGGCAGGAAAGCATTAGGTGGGGGAGAAGACTGCTGGGATACACGTCAGCCTGGGCTGGATTGGCTGCACTGTAAGAAGATGGAGTACACACTGGACCAATGAGAGAACACCATTTCTACACAGTAACCACTAAGCACAGCCTTGCTGAATGAAGGAAATGAATAACCAGCATGCCATTTGTCTAAGAGACAGTTGAGGAGGGAAGAAATGGATCAGTATACGAGCAGTTATGATGACTCTCAAAAAAGACTGACCTTTTAAAAAGTTATGATGTAGACTAACCATAGTTTTTGTGTTGTTGTTGTTATTGTTTTTTAAATCTTATGAGTTTTAATCATGTGTGTGTGTGTGACAGTGTGGGCATGTGCCAGTGCTGGCCAGAAGAGAGCATGAGAACCACTGAGGTTGGATTTACAGGGGGTTCAGTTGCCCAATGTGGGTGGTGGGAAGCAAAGCGGGGTACTCTGGAAGAGGATCCTTCCGGTTTCACTGCAGCTTCTTTTTAACCTGCCTTCCCAAAAAACAAACAAAAGTTTTTGTCACTTGCTGCACATTAATAATTATTCCACTTTTACAGATTTCTGGGAGGTAGTAAACAAAACCTTCACAGACTAAATTAATTTTAATTATGTAGACAGGAAAAAGTGTATTCAACCCTTAGAATTCCATAAAAGAAAGAAATATTACCATGGTATACAGAAATACAATAATGAACCAAAATATTTTCAGTGAAACACAACAGAAAAGCCATAAGCCATTATTTCTTAGAAAAGAAGCATCCTAATGAAGTAGATTTTTGAAAATTGTCAGTCGGGTAAGCTCATTAGTTGCAATAAAAGTTCCCCCTGCTGATCTAGGAGTACCTAATGACCAGGATTTGTTATGGCTCAAAAACAAAGGTACTTTTTAATTCATGTGATAGCTCACTGAGGATGTTTCAAAAGTGGAAACTTTAAATGATGATATGTAAGAACATCCAATTCTCCAAAGCAAACACAGACTTATTTCATCTAAAACATTACATTTACTCCTCTAATATTTCCTTCATTAATTGGATCATATAATGAAAAGGAAATTATGCTTAACAATCATCTACACTATTAAAAACCATTATTCTGAATATGAAGTTTGTTGCTCCCAGTGAAACATATTAGCAGTATCTGCTGACCCTTGCACACACATGCCTTCGCTGTAACAGATGGAAACCCAATGCCCCAAGGCCCCTGAATGCCCCCCACTGGAACACCAAGAAGGAAACAAACAGAAGAAGCTGCTTACTAACTTAAACTCTACAAGTCTTCACACAAACTAGAGAGTTTTCAAAAGAACAGAATGTCAGAATGTTTATATAGAATTATTAAGTAAAATTAAATGAGTCAAAAAAGGTGAATTTTCAAAAACTTTACACCCAAAAAACTGCTCGAAGAAAAATGCTAAGAAGTTTTAAAAGTAAACTGAGTCAGGAGTAGTTAACATTTGTAGTCCTATCATCCGGAAGGTAAAGTAGCAAAACTGCTTCAAGCTCAAGGCCTAGCTGCGAAGCAGAGTTCTTTCAAAGACAGGCCGGGTTATAGAGGGAGACCCTGTCTCAGCTTCCCCATTGCCTCTAAGACGCATTTAACCAGAATTATGAAGCGAGGAAGTAGATACAGTCTTGAGGTCTATGCACTGTGGATGCAGAGATAAGGGAATCAAATTTCTGAGGACACGCAGGGTATAACAATTAGTGAATAAATAAATCTGCAACTATTTAAAGGAATGGTGACTGGTAAGAAATTCCAACTCATTATCTAAAAGTACTGCACTGATTCTTCTTATCTACACAATCATCTTCGCAACAGTAAAGAACCTATCTGCAATGCAAGGGCTTTTGTGCCATTTCTATACAACACTATGCTACTTACAAATGCAATGTTTAATGTTACCTATCATGACATTTGCACAAATATTCCAAAATTTCAAAAATCTCACCGTAGTAAAGTCATTTTCCTTGACTAAAGGATTTAATTGTACATTTTAGATTGCCAAGATTTTTTTTTTAAATATGTTTTTCTTTCATTCACTTCTAAGCTTCTGGTTCATACCACAATGACCTAGAAAACAATGTGAGCCCTTTTCTCTTCTCAAGTACATTTAGACAAAGTATCATTCTCTATCTATCCATTATTGATCGATCTATCTATCTATCCATCTATCTATCTATCTTTTCTTATATCAAGGCCATTTAAAGTGACACGTGGCAATATAAATAATTTTAAATCATTACAAATGAATAGTAAAAGGCTTAATGTTGCAATCAGAAATCCAGACTAACTGTTTTCAAAAGGCTATTGGAAATACATACTTCAAAGAAATTTATATCAGGGTAAAATTATAAAGAACATCTCATACAATCACATTTCTCTTTGTAAATAAAATTCTCAAATTGCCACTTGACAGCAAAAGAAAATTTTAAGGTACAGGGACTAATAAACAATTTGAGAAATAGTATTCCATTTAATGCAGAAAAAAATAAATTATCCTTCTTCAGGCTTATATATTCCAGTATGAACAAGGAATTAAAGAGCTCACACACACAAAAATGATTTGATCTTATTACTACTAATGGTTAACACAAAAAGAATACAGCTATCACACCACTGTGAATGAATTGTCTTCTAAAACATACATAGACAAGTATTTGCTTGAAAAAACATCCATGTTGAATATAAGTGAGAATTGTACTTCAATGATTGCCAAATTTTTAAAATTTAAATCAGATTAAAATGAAGTGTCAACAACAGGTTCTGTCTCAACTCTTGACAACCCTGTTTAAGCCCATAGCAGAGTCTAAACCCAAGTGAGCAATTTATGTATAAGGAAATATTTGTTGAAACTGGTGGTCTAATATCTAGTAGTCCAACAAAGAATACTCAATTCCCTTATACAGATTTGAAATTTACACAAAAGGAAGATGCTCATTTTGGTACACAATAGTGCTTGGGAATACCATTTGGTACTTGTCATGTCACTGGTCCTAGGAAGCACTGTCATAGTAAAATGGAGGAAACAAAGCAGGAGACGGTGGAGTTAGCAGGTACCTGTGATGTTTATGCTACAATACAATGTAGTTATAACACCTTACTGTCTAACCAAATTTAAATTCCTAATCATGACAACTCATAAAACAGCCTATAAGTTCTTTCCAAACCACCATATTTCATATGAAAACACTTTAACAAAATAGATATGCGCAGATAAAAAGTATTATTTTCTGTCTCCTAGAACTGAAGACCAGAGCAAAGACATACATAGTTCTAAATAAAACCACAAACCTCTACTAGCTTTGTCTAAATGTGCCAAATCGTCAACAAAGTGAAGGATATCCGGGTGCTTTTCTTCACATATATCCACCAGGAAATGAAGGAGTGTTGTTTTCTGATCTGCTGATTTTATGTCCTTCAGCTAAGTGAATGAGAAGGGGAAAAAAAAAAACACAAAATATTTAATAATTTATTGATTCATATAATACATTACTCTAGACCAGAAGTTGGCTGGAAAACTTGTTTCAGTTCTGAAAGTATTTGAATATTTTAAAAATTATCTTTTACTTGATGTTGGTTTAAAATTATTAACATTTGTAATAAAGGAGAAATAACTACAAAGCAATCTAGTAGGTAATCATTTGTGGGGGAAAATGAAATGCCTAAGAAACCAGTATAACCTATATACCCTTATAACAGTTAAACCTAAAACAGCCCGGGTGGTTCATGTGTTTATGGTTTGGCATGCATTCACAGACTGCCTATAACACACTGTAGGAGTTTAAGGTAGATACAATGACAAAGTAGTGTTTCTTCAAGAAGCCATTTCATTTTTTGAAAAAGAAAAACAACATATTTGCCTTGGTGTGACAGACACTATAAAAAAAAAAAGTCACAAAGAATATCAGGAGGCTTTGACAGCTGAGAGGAACCTTTGAAAACGAGCAGCTGGATAGGCTTAGGGAAGAGCATGAGAAAATCCCCAAGCACAAGTAGACAAAATAGCATTTTTAAAGTACTTCCAAGGGATGGACTTGCCTGTGCCCCAAGGTTTGGATTGCTACAAGCTTGGTCTTCAGGTTGTGATGCTGGGGGGCATGGACTCAGTATGCAGTACAGCCTTCTGAGAAGTCCTCAAGGATTTCTACTGTGACCCTTTGATACTTCTCACAAAATGGTGTGATAACATTCCTGAGCTCACTTAGGCTCTATGTTTCCTGCAATGTGAGCACATGTGCCCATACATGCCCTATGACTGTTACTGTCATGATGCCATGTAGCAGATAGAAGACTTTCAAAAACTGAGCCTAGAAAGAAAGATACCATAGAAGCTCCAAATTGTGAGATAAAATCCTTCTTAAAAAGCTGTATCACTTGCCAGGTGGTGGCGGCACACGCCTTTAATCCCAGCACTTGGGAGGCAGGCAGGCGGATCTCTGTGAGTTCGAGGCCATCATGGTCTACAAAGAGAATTCCAGGCCAGCCAAGACTATTACACAGAGAAACCCTGTCTCGAAAAAACAAACAACAACAACAAAAAGCTGTATCGTATAACAGCAACACAAAGCTGATAAACACAAGAAAAAATCTAAATGGGTTGAAGTAACAGCAAACTAAAAATGTGTATATGTTGGAAGTTGCAAATAGGGTCAATGGAAAGATATAAATCTGAAAATTGCAGAAAAGAGAAGAAAAGCATGTCACATAATGGAACTAATGTGTCCCCAAGCAATGGAAGTTATTAAACTAGATGAGCGATGATCACATAAACTTTAAAACTTTCCCTGCAGTGTAGAGCAGACAAAGGAATAGAGTGAAGGAAATAACAGAACCACAGAGCCAACTGTAAGAGAAGTGGCTATAATGCAGGCAGGAAACTAAGACAGCTTCCACTGAGGTCGGACCTGGGTCTGGAGGTACTGCACAGGGTAGGTGGGCCTGGAAATTCAGATGACACTGGCCATGGAGATAGCACAGAAATAGACAGAGAGGAAAACTGCTTCAGTTTTGGGTCAAAAGAACTAGAAGATTTTAAGTAATATGCAAATGGTGATGTCTTGAAATGGTGTACATTTACGCAAGTAATATGCTAATGCCAAAGTCCTGAAATGGTGTACATTTGCACAAGTAATATGCAAATAGCGATGTTCTGAAATGGTGTACATTTTAACAAGGAGTCTATTGGTTCTCTTTCATAACTACCTTCGTTCCTGTTTGCACTTCGGGACTTTTGAAACAATACTTATATGGTGTGTGTGTATATATATATATATATACATATATATATATATATGTATATATATATGTATATATATATACACACATATATATATATATATAAACAATGAAATTATTGAGTCGTTTTCTCCCTAAGAACCAACTTTCAATTTTTCAGGGATGATACTATCCCTATAGAGAAGGTTATCAGATCTTGTAAGAACACACTGGTTTTGGAAAAAGTTGTGAGCTCTTTGTTTCAAAATTAATGAGTTCACAAGTAGGTACACAGAATGAGGGAAAGCGGAGAAAGTGAAAACAATAAAGGCAGAAGCTTGAGTTCACAGGGCTCGACCAATCTGTGCCTGAAAGGAGAGAGGAATGCCATCAGGAATTAGAAATGGCTACACTAACACCTGACAGAAGAACCAGAGCTAAGCCAGGTTTTTTTGTTCAATGACTGGATCTCAGGATTTTTGGCAGGGAGAATGGTATGAATACTGGGTTAAAAGATGTTCTGGATCTTTAATGTGGATCACTACCACCAAGTTCTCATTCAGAAAGAATGAATATGTAAAGAACACAATCAACAAACAAACCACTCCTCTCATATCAGAATGGACTACAGAGCAGGCGACTGTAGTCTAAGGGTGCACGGTAATATTGCTTCTTTTCCAACAACTTCCCACTTTAGAATAGGGGTGTGTGTGTGTGTGTGTGTGTGTGTGTGTGTGTGTGTGTGTGTGTGTGCACGTGCATGGTTGTTTCTTGTGTTTTCTCTTTTTTTTCCTTCCATTACAGTATGATTTTTTTGTTTGTCTGTTCGTTTGTTTTCTAAAGATTGGAAGGGCAGTGAGTTATGTGGGTAAGGAGGTGGAGAGGACCTGAGAGGAGCTGGCAGACAGGAGAAACCATGATCAGAATATATTTTATAAAAATTATTTTTAATAAAAATAAGGAAATAAGAAACAAACCAACAAAAATATCCAGAAGTAGTCACTAATGGGCACTGGAAGATACAGGAGCAGTGTCAGCACAGATCAGAAAAAATGTTGGACTGGAGAAGCTAGAGTAGTCATCTGACAGCCTGGCTTTCACATGGATACACATAAGAAATGCTCAAAGGCTACACTGGTCTATTGAGTATATAGTTCAAAGAACAGCTCCTGGGGCTGAGAATGCAATTCAATAGTAGAGTCCTTGCTTAGCATATTCATAGCCCTGAGTTCTATCTTCAGCACTCTAACTCTAACACACACACCACCACCACCACAAAACTAAGAATGATCTTGATACTTCCTCCAAAACAGACACCCACCCATTATTTAATATCTTGTTGACAATGCAGAGGTTTCATAATCCCTAAAAGAGCGTTTCATAGTACTTTTTAAAGGCTCAATTATGATACAAATTGCCACTGACTTACATGAGTGACCTCCTAATGGGAGGCATGCCCTTAAGTTAGTTCTAATAACTTCCAGGGCAAGTTATTAGACCTTAGTTTCCACACAGGTTAACATTACAAAATGGAGCCAAACACAAAAAGGAACTCTAAAGTCAGTATCCAATCCAAACTCAGTAAGCATACATATAAATGGACTGAAAGTGTACCTAGAAAAACAACAAAATGTAAACAAAACAAGTAGAATACAAATAGAGACTCAAATATGTTCAGTTTAAAAGTCATTCCTATATGTGTGGGTCACTTAAAAATTTTCCAGTATTTTCAGTTTTTAGACATATCCCACAAACAGGAATCTTATCTGTAACTTTTCCTTATACTCTATTCTATTCATGCTATCATTTTTAGAAGTGAAAGCTAGCTCAAAGACTGTAAACTTTCACTGATATGTGTTGCATAAAAACATTATTCAATTAAAAAACATTCTAATTCCTGAGTTCCCTTGTTTTTACTTCCTTTAGGTCAGTGACTACTTGGGCATATTGTTCCCTCAGTGGACTCTGAGCCACCCACTATGACAAGTCCCTGTCCTTCCACACTGCACAACTATTATGAGAATCTAACAGACATCCTGTGTGGAATGCTCATTAAGACAAATATAACTGACACCTATAATTGGCAGAAACATAATACAGTTTTCTAAAAAAAATCTTAGGGCATAATCATCCGGTAACTACTAGGATTACTATCTTAAGAAAACTGTGATGAAACTATAATCCACTGGATCAATCTCAATGTTTATTGATGAGTGGTAAGAATAGAAATTTTGGGTTCTATGATACAATATAGTTTGTAGCATCTTCAAGTCACACAAATGCAAAGTATTTTAGGTTCAACATTGGTTGTTTGGTGACAATAAAAAGCTAACACACTGAGGGAAGGTGATGATTTCAGAGGCCATCGTATCAAAATGAACTGATTAGCAAGCTCTAGCTAATACTAAGCAGTGGCGATCTAATATTTAAGAGCAGAGCCACTAAATGCTAAGGAGGAACCCAACACAACAATCTCTCCTAAGCTGAATTTAATCATTTTGAGACTTAAAACAAACAATTGCTCAAAACTTTCAAGTGGATTAGAAACAAGCTTAGTAACTGAAAGGCCCAGCTAGGAAGCTTCTGTTGACTCTCCAGGGCTGCCATGGTGTCCTTCCTGCCTGAATGACCGACCGCTCTCTCTCACAAATCATGTGATAGGATGAATTTTAAAGTTAAGCCTTAAAAAATCATGAAGGAATAATAAAATGCATTTAGAAAGGTCTTAGCTATTTGTACTAGAGAGATATGAATTAAAACTTTTTGACAAACATTAACAATAAAAGGTACATTCTGTTTTTAGTAACCACTTTGTAATGAGTGACTGAGTTAGAAGTAAAATTGAGAGACAGTGCTAATTTTATTGAAATGAAAAATAACTTAAGCACACTTTGTAATGGTAGTTCTTAGAAAGAAAATGAAATGAAATTTCATTCGGGATATTGTTCATGTTAAAAATGGTTTATTTAAATCTTAACAGACATTTCTTGACAGGATTTCCTTCTGTATGATTGTCAAGAGACTTATCTGACAGATAGTAATCATCACTGTTAAACAGAATTCCTTATTCAGGGATTGTTTCTTTAATGTACATTTAATGCAGCATAAATGTCAAATAAACAAAAAGATGGATGGAGTTGCTCTAACCACTCTGTTCATTCCAGACGAAATAATGTTAAAAAGAGACCCTGTAATAAATCATGGCCTGCTTGTCAATCTGCAGTAGAACTCCCTTACAGTGCCAACACAGGGGTTTGGAACATTTTAAAGGTATTCGGCACAAATTTAGATGACATTTAAAGAATATTCCATTGTTTTAGTGACAAAGAAAAAAAAACCTAAAATCAAAACCAAGTATTTTATTATAGATCTTCAGAATCCACAGAACTATAGCTCCTTACTCGCTAAATGAAATTTGTATCTTAAGAATGCTACACCAAAAGCTCCCCAGTTCATATTGTTGCTAATATGTAAGCGAGCATCAAAACTGCAGTGTGTCTGTATAGTTTACACACCTTGGTGAACACCTGAAAACACAACCCAAGTCCAAACCTTGGAATAGCACAATGAACAAACACTCTAGAAGACTGCAATATTAATGCGGAGGACAATAGCATGAATTAATGTCTGTCAACTACACCGAGGCGTGAACCAGCCAAATAATATACCACATATCAGTCCTGTAAAGCAAGCATCTACCAGTCTCTGAGGAAGGAGTCAGTATTAGAGCCATTATTTACAGGGAAAAAACAAGTTCAGAGAGACCAAGTGCCTTAGGCAAATCATACCTTCTACGTGAGCATGACTCGAACATATGCCTGTGTCAATCTCAGCCACTATAAAACAGGATGACTCTAACAAAATGCTAAAAGTCCAGTGGATGAAAACAGTAGTAAAAAACAAAGAGCATTAAATGCAACTGCACGCTTCAATGTCCTTTAGCCCCCAATTCTAGCACCCAAAGGTCTAGAAGCAGACACCCTTCCCTAGGTCGTTTCTAGCTGTAAGAGTATGCTCCTAATTCAATTGCTTTATCTACTAAAAAAAAAAAGTCACCTCACATACCATTAATAAAAACTAATGTGTACGTATTTCTAATAGATAATTTGTCAATACAATCCAGAGTCAATGTGGGAGGGGGAAAGACTAGTAAATTTTAAGCAGACTTATACAAGTTTATTTTAATTTCATATTCTATCTCATGTCCTTTGTAGAATAAAGTTTATAAATGCTTAAAATAGCATCACCAAAAATTAATCCCATGTGAAGATGACTGAGCAAAGACAATATCATATTCCTCAGGAACCTCAAAAACTCAAACACTGGAACTTGTGTAGTGGTGAACTACAGCATTATTATATAACAGTGACATTTTTCTGATGTAATATATAATATATGGACATATAAATTATTGTGCTGATGCAGTTTCCCTGTTAAATTCTCCAATATGAATTGTGAAAGTATCCTTAAAGGGAAATTTGAAAAATAAAAATACTTACGGAGTCTAATATTGTCTAAACAAAGCTACTTCTTAAATTGTTTAAAAGCATCCACCTTTTAATCTAACTGTAAGAATATTGAATTAAATGCTTATGGGGTAATTAAAATCATCAATAAAAATGGAACAAGAAAATTAATTTTAAATTAAAGTCAGCTTTAAGGTTTTAGTTAACAGATAAGTTTTCAATTTAAAAAATAAATTAGCAGAAAAATGGTTTCCACATATGCATGGATTCTATTAGTGTTTTCCATAAACATGGTATACTATTATAAATGATGTGTCAATATTTACACACTATTGCTAACTTGGCAATACTTACATTACCCACACCCTGTAAGTTCTCTAATTCTGCATTTTAGCAGACATAATATCTTATAACCATTAATACAATCTCTTACAGAAATAATTTTTTCACCATGAAAATGTGTGTTGTAGCTGTCCATCACTTTCCTTGGACGCTCTACAGCCATTGACCTTTCTACTGTTCACATGAATTTTATCTTTACAGAAGGCAACACCAAGGCACATATAGAGTGAAGACTTCTCAGACTAACTTCTTTCCTTTGTTAATGCTTATCTTCACTTAAAAAATAACTTATATTGAGCATTGCACAACATTCTGCAGTGCAGGTATACCAGTTAGTCCATTCACCTACTCAAGGACATCTTTTTTTCTGCCATGTTTAGAGAATTAAAACAACACTTCTGCAAGCATTTGTATGGAGGCTTCAACTCATCTGGGCAAATACTTACGACTGTAATTATTGGCTTATTTGTAAACATATATTATATGGTATATATATATAACTGGACAGTGGTGGTGCACACCTTTAATCCAGTACTCTGGGAGACAGAGGCATATGCATGTTGATCCCTGAGTTCAAGGCCAGCCTGGTCTACAGAGGGAGTTCCCGGACAGCCAGGGCTACAAAGAGAAAATCTGTCTAGAAGAAAGAAAGAAGGAAAGGAGGAAAGAAAGAAACAAAGAAGAAGGAAAGAAATAAAGAGAGAAAACTATACACATAATAAGAATACAATATATAGTATACAGTATATATAAAATAAAATTATATAGCCTTCTTGACTGGTGGGTTTTCCAAAATGGTTGTACCACTTTTCACTTCCAGTAGCCATTATAGTAGGTACATAGTGGTATCTTATTTTATTTGACAGTTTGTAGTGATGTGCTATATGGGCACACTGTAGTGCCAGAAAAACTCCACCTCTATTTTCTTCAAGTCCCATCTAATTTTGAGAATTAAACTATCAAAGACAAATTACTAGGAAAACACATAAATGTCACATGGCACAAGCCCTCAGAAAGAAAAGACTCAAGAAGCAGGTGCAGTCAGTTATTTTAGTTATATGCTGTGCATAGTTGTTTCCTACAGACTAAAACAGTCTCCCCCAGAACTTGAGGGGAAGTTCATAAGACTAAACTCAAGAAACTTAGGAGACTCAGGAAGGAAATGGAAGAGAGGGGAGGGGAAGGAAGATAGGAGAAGAGACAGAGGGGAGGAGAAAATGGGGAGGAACAGGAGAGAAAGAGGGGGTTGGAAAGGAGAGGCAGGGAGGGCAGAGGGAAGGAGCAGGAATCACCTACCTAGACCCTTCTACAAAACTGACTGCTGGTTGTTCAGGAATTCCAGGGATGTAGCTATCCTGAGACACCACCCTGGCTGTGCTGTGGTGGGGGCTTTTAAGTGATGCAGCTGCCTAAATAATCCAAATAAAGTCACCACTCACCAGGCTAGACTTAGATAGACTTGTTTCTTTGGTTTGTTGCTAGTGCCCTATTTGAAGTGAATAGACATTTATTTACATCTGCATAGGAAATATCAGGCAACAAATGTGTTAGACAGAACAGTCAGTTGCAAATGAAGAGAACCAGCTGTAAAGAGGGCTGTGGAGAACTAACTGTTCCTACTTCTCACCCTTGAGGAAGACAGCCCAGCATTTTTCTGTTACAAGTAGGTCAATGTTCATGTGAGAAACTCCTGATTTTTAAGAAACAAGACCAAGGTTTAGGTTGTTCTTACATAAATATTTTTGTTTGTCCTTGACTGAAATGTAAATAGCCAGAATGTCACATTTTAACCCCTTCAGTATCATTTCAATTTCTTATTTGCTTTCTACATATTCCCTGATACACTATTTACATTTTTTATTGTATTTTAATTGAGTTGTTCTCATTGCTAAGGTTTAAAATTGTTGAACACCACCCGCCATCAAAGATTTTCTTGTAGTCTGTGGCTTACATTTTAATCCTATTAAATGTTTATCACTAATTTTTAATTGTTTGCTTTTTCATAATTTTCTGTTCTAACAGGCTTTTTATTGAATTTTAATAATTTTATTATTAAATTAAAAAGTTTCTTGCTAAACCCAAAGTCAGACACTTTTGTCAATGTTATTCTCTATGAAATGCATCATTTTCCATTATATTATAAATTTTGAGTTTAATTTGTAAGATATCTGAGGTCTGTATTTTTTTTCCTAGCACGGAGATGTTTAGATATTCCAGCCAGCTTTCTTAGGAGAGCATTTTCTCTATTATTTTATCACTCCTCCTTTGTCAAAGAAGAGTTGATTAGGATTTGTTTGTGTTTCTAGGCTATTATGTGCAATTTACCATGGTTTATTTTATTTTATTTTATTTTATTTTATTTTTGGCTAATCACAGTATTTTGATTATTGCAGCACTATACTGAGACTTGAAGTCAGACTTCCAGTATGGAGGCTCTTCACCAGTTTTGTGTTATCTATTCAAGGTCTTTTGCTTCTCCACATAAACAATAGACATGCTTTGTCAATATCCATCATGTAACTTGTTAAGACTTTGACTTGGGCACTATTTTGAATATACAGATCAAATTAGAAAAGGGTAGCAACTTAAAAAAAATAGATACATCCTGTTTGTGAACCAGGAGTAGTTTATACCTCTTCACAAGCATCTACTTTCCTGTTCATTGCATATAATGCTAAGTGTGGGTCTCCTGTAAATATTTGTTATTAACTTGGAGTAGGGTTCCCTTCAAAATTCACTTAGAACTTTTATTCTGAGTGGATTTTGTCAAATGCCTTTTGCATACTACTGTGGTGACTTTTATTCCTAAGCCTGTTGATATAATGACTTGCATCTATTTCCAAATGTTGAGCCATCATAACCTCAAAGAAGTAGCTAGTAATCTCTGTGATTCCACTAGTATAAACAACTGGCCTTAGTTTTAATTAAACATTTGCTACAATTAATTACCAAAACAATCTGGACCTTGTTTTTCATCCTTCACATGGTTAATAATTATTGATTAAGTTATTTTGATAAAGGTCTTTGGGGATTTTTTCTCTTGTATGTTGTGACACATCTATTGTGCCATTAAGGAATGGTTCCATTTCATCTTATAACCATACTACTACTTTCTTATCCTTTCAATATCCATGGAAAAAAATAATGTTAATTCCTTTATGCTTACATGGAAATACCGCATTTGTTTTTTCCTTTTTCTTGTTTAGATTGGCTATAAGTTTATTAATATTACTTTCTTTTTAAGGTATAAGATTTCATGCAGTTATTTCTAGGTTCATATAGTGTAAGATAATACACTAACTATTATACACATGCAAGGCTGAAAATATCTCTTCAATGCTATTCACTGTGCTCAGCAAATGTTTATAAATTATATATTCATTTAAAAAAATAGGCCAATTTAACTAATTTTATTATAAACTCCCAATGTTTATATCTGAGTTCTAAGCTACCTATGTATTCACTTCATCACCATGTTCTTCATGTTCCTTAAGAACAAAAATTGATAAGACTATTACCATGTGGATAACAATGCTACATGCTTTGCCTCTAACCCACCCTGCCCCCCCCCATGTTCAAAAAATAAAGAATCCTTGGTATATAATGAAAAAAAGTTAAGCAAAGAGCTTCTTAGAGTTATCAGGAATGGTGTATCTTTTGAGGTTTCATTTATAAAATATAAAGATGAGCCTAAATTGAACCAGAAATAGGAGAAATTAATCTTGGCTGCTAGCTCTGATGTCCATCTGTTTGTGTGTCTTTAGTAATGGTTGTGAAGATAATGCTAGGGGTGGAAATCTGAGGGAAGCTTGCTTTCAAAGCAGAGATGTCAGTACAAAGGCTATGCCTAAGCAAATAAACCCTTTCATAGTTTATTAGAAGGGTGTTCCTAATTTACAACTCATTCTAGCAAATTAAAAAACAAAGATAAGGAGAGGTAATAGTAAATCCAATTAAATACTCTTTGGGGGAAATGCTTCAGATTAAGGTGTTAAGTTAAAAGGGGTTCTGCATTCCAAATACTCTCCCACTGCTTTATAAATCAGGATTTCTGTGATTTAATTGGCTGTATGTAAAATAAGAATGGCATTTGTTCTTTGCAACTCTTTGGCCCATAAATGCTTTAACTTTCAAAGGGTGCCAAAATGTACTGGTATGATTCTGCCAATTTGATGAAAAATAAAAATCCTTCTAAAACACTGAATGCAGATGGAACAATGGGTTTGTTTGGCAGAGATCTTTCTTAAAAATAACTTCAGAGGAAATGAAAAAGTGACACATGAAAGTCAAAATTTCACCCACAAAAATCTGCAATCCCTAACCAGTAAAACTATGACAGATATGCAAAATACAAACTGTCTGTGATAGGCCAAGACACTCTTGACTCTTTATATGGTGATTGAAATTCTACCTGTACAGGGCCAGGGTTTGCATAATGACTCAGGATATGGGCCTTCCATTTCTTTTAATGTACTGTATGTGTCTCAAATTCCCATTTCTCTTCAAAAATTGTCATTTTGAGAAGAGTGCTCAGATTGCAGGAATGAAAAGCAGCAGTTTTAGGAAATATTTTCAGCACTTTGCCTTAAGTTGTTTCATTTTGTTTTTGTTTTGCTGTTGGTTCGTTTTCATTTCCTCATGTTTGTTTGTTGATTATTTACTTCCAGACCATCAGTCAGGGATTCTCCATTTTTGAATTACACAAGCATCTCAAGAGAGGCAAAATGATTCCCAGTATGGGCTGAGTGTTATAGTCACCTGGTGCTCATTTTAAAATGCCACACAAAGTCATTTTTGATGAAGAGGATCAGGGATAATGATTTTTAAAGAGTACTCCATGTTGCAAATCAATAAATATGATTGAAGTAGGAGATGTCCACAATTTCAAAAGGCTACTCACTACAGTCAGGATAGACATTAAACAAAATGGAAATTTGATGTTTTCATTGAAATCTTTCCCATCACAGATTTGGTGAAGTTACTTTACTGTAGGAAAGCTTGTGCTAAGAAAAGAAATATCCAGAAGGTCACATAGAAAATCTTGCACTGGAGAAAAGGAACTCAGACACAAATCTGCTTTCTTTGCCCTTCAACCACTTTCCTCTTACTTCCACGCCTACAGAACATTGGTATGCATGTTTTGGCAATTTTAACATAGCAATGAACTTTCTAATGTCCTGATAGACAATGGAAAATTTCCTACAAGAAATAAAGTGGCTAGTTTAAGGTGGAATCAGTAAGTATATCTTTTGTAAGAAAACAACAACAAAAAAGTCTCTTCTATTACCTCAACATAGGAAGTCATTTAAATAATGTAGAACAAAAAGCTACAACATCCTATGATATTGATTAGAATTTGTTATTCAGAAATCACACATCTCATTAAATATTAGTAAACATTATTAAACACATGTCGGCACCACTGTGTGCAGATTTGAACCATCTGTTCCTTAAATTTACAAGTCAAAATTATCTCATATATTTTAATGTAATGTTGAACTTTGATAATCAGGGTCAATTCACTCATTAGTTAAAATGCTAATTTTAACTGGAAATAAAATATTTTGGCTATGCCAGTGAGTTCTCTTAAAGAAACACTCTCATCACTAAACAGATTAAAATTTTATAAGTAAGCACTTTGGACACACAAGTATCTACCATCTATATGATGGGTTTCGAAGGAAATGAATTTACATTTTATCATTATCAGGGAGTGTGTGTGTGTGTGTGTGTGTGTGTGTGTGTGTGTGTGTAACATGGATGTGAGCACACAAAATGCCTACTACCAGCTTTTAAAGTGCAAAGTATTACTATTTTCACAGAATTTAATGAATGACAAACTGTTCTTCATTTACATTCTACTGTTTATCCTTTTGAAAAGGCAAGGCAAGGTATCCATAACACTACCAAAGCTAGGGACAACATTGCTGTCACTGAAAAATACATCCAAAAGGCTTTCTTACAGAGTGCCCTATCAATTTAGGAGGCCCAGAGTATATATTTGTGGCAGTGAGGAGGGAAGAGAAAGAGATGGTCCTTGAGGAAAGATCCACATGAAGCTGGTTCAGCCTTTGCTGTGTATAAGGGCACTACTCAACCCATATCTTTTATAAAGATAGAGGTGTAGAATTTCTTTAGTTAATTGGGGAAAGGGAGTCTAAAAATTTTTAGCTCAATAAAATATTTCTATACTTTAACTATCATAAAAACCCATGTCTATACACCAACTCTAATTTTTATATACATATTATTAAAGTTTCAAGTTGATGTTCACCTTATAACTCCAATTTAATTTTGCATTTATTTGACATTTACTACATAGCATCTTTCAAATCAGAGGTATCATAGTTATCACTCTGAAAAACAAATGCATACAAAAACATAAGTCTGAATATTGAACTATAATGGGTATGGAATTCAAAATCTGTGTACCAATTACTAAATAGCAATACTAATTCTTTTAAACTCATGCATTATTATACCTAAGCTTTATCTAAAAGGAAATTTAAAATAAGGATTTCAGATATAGATCATTAAATGCCACATAATTACTCAGCATGTTTGAACAGATTAAAATATTTCATGGCTTTATACTGTCAAATAAATAAAGAGCTCCATATACGGGGGATTATCAAGAAACCAAATGCTTTATATTTGGAGTGAAAAATTTAATCACAACTGTCAAAGATCAAGCTGCTACTTCTGATAACAAACGTGATGAGATACCATCTTGTTCAATATACACTTTCAACTTGACATGCAGGCTAATGAAAAGGAAGTTGTAAGTATTTATTTAGTTTCTTGTACAACAGAAGTCTCTAAAGAATGATGATCAAAAATGCCCAGCACCAATGCATGAATATAGACAACTTTTTATCAGCAGACAGATTAACTGGTTTGCACACTAACTGCAGTAAAACAATAAGGACTTGAATTGTATTTGTATAAGATTTTAAAATTACTATGCATCTATAACTGTATCTCAAGGAGAGAATGTTTTCCACTACAAAATAATTATGACAGACTACACTACTGTAATAAAACAACTTCCCTTCATTCTTTAGCTATTTACTATTTACTATGCGCCAGACCCTGCATTAGCCTCTTCCACATCATTAATCAGATCTAGGCTCCTGTCAACATCTCTTTGAGAGAAGGGATGAAGGAGAATAGGCAGCCAACTTTCGGTACATTAACTGTACTGCTGCAATGCAAAACCATAATGTGGAAGTGAAACACTGTGTGCTCATCAACAAACCCAGTGGTTTTTCAGGTGCAGAACTGAGTCCTCCAAGGTCTTCCCCTTCATCTTCTTTGGCTTTTTTAACTTGGTCGTGTAGCTTGTCAAGTTCTCCTTCAGTCTTTCACAGTCGCCAGACCCTGTCAAGGCCTCTCAGACTGTGAAACGGGCTTACTTCTATTGATCTACTCCACCATTCTACTGCAAGCTCCAAGGCCACTAGTTTAGCTTGGAGCTCTATCATCCCAACTGTTAGTGATACCTGTGTAGCAGACATCGAGAGTTTTTGCTAAGTGTTCTGATAAGGCAACTTAAATAAGCCCTCATCTAAGATAGTGAGGTAAACAAAAGGAGGGAAATAAGAGCTTTTTGAGCAAACAGTGCAAGCATGCCATTAGAAAACCAGCCAGCAGATGGCTAAAGCACATGGCAGAGATCATCATTCACTGCTTCCTCTTCTCCTACCACATCTTCCCTGTCTTTCTTCTCACTTTGATGTCTTCTGGCACTGTCATAGGGCAGGTACTACATCTTGGCCACTCCCCAAATTTCTGGCACTAACAAGTCACCAGCTCTTCCCAATAGAACTTCCTGCAGTGGTGGGAATAGGCTGAATGTTTAATAGAAACATATATTCATTTGCAATGCAAATGTAGTAAATATAACTAAGGAAAGAAATAACTATGCAGTTAAGCTTAAAAATGAATTAGCAAATTTCAGTAGCAATATATTCTCAATGGCAATACTACTAGGCCAGTACAGCTTAACCTTCTTTCTTCCTGCTAATAGAATTACGTTCCTAAACATATCTGATCACACTACCTGGCTTACAGATCTAATGTATACCTAGAAAACCACCAGTGCAAGGCACGACTTTTAGGAATATTTATTGACTTCCTACTTCACTCCTATTTTCCCCAATTCCTATCCCATGAAGAAGATAAAGGTACTGGGCCAGTTTGTACCCACATGTGCAGTGCAATAAGCTTTAAGTCAATCTCTTTTTATTATTCATAATGTTTTCAAGAAAATACCAACTTATATTTAATAGTCAGTTCTGTTGTTTTTACCTCTGAATACTGAGCCACCACCCTCTTCCTGCTAAGCCGGCATCTCTGGCCTAACTTGACTGCCATATGGTTTTGTAAACAGCTCCATTAAAGCACAGAGTCATCACAATATGAATAAGTAAATATAAATAAGCAAACAAATACAATTGTGGTTTCCCTCTAGGAAATATGAATTCTACATATGTCAGATAAAATACATATGCCAGATAAAATACCTTAGCGACATGATATGGCAAAGCACACATCACAGGGTTTTACCCAGAGTAAACACTGACATACCTAGCCTTTGGTCTGTGTTGCAGGACATATGTCCCCTGCAGCAGGGAATTTTACCAAATACATGAAGATGTGGTACTAAAGGCAGGAAAATAAAGAGGAAGGGAGAAGTACATGAAACACTGATGCCCATGGAGACCTGGGCTCAGGACAGTTGTGTGAGAAGGTGACTGCAAAGCCACCAAGGGGATGGCCGTTCACCAACCAACAGCCAAAGCTGAACCAGATTCTCATCTTCTCTACCAAGCTAGCAATAGTAAAAACCAAATTTCTTAATCAGAGAGTGTGGATGTGACAAGGTTTCTTGTGATGTGTAACTAAGAAGAATTTATGACAAATAGATCACTAAAGCATTATTACCATGGCACACCCCAGGCGAGAGGTCTGTTATACAAAACACTGAATGCGTTTGTTACAAAGAAATTTCAAGCTATGAAAGGAACCAGGGCAAAACGATAAGGCATTATGTAAACTCACTCAGTTTTCATAGCTTCTAAAATTACAGTTGGATAGAAACATTTTCAACTCATCAGAGAGGGCTGAAATATGTATATTCTTAATAATACTTTACGTTTAATACATAAAGAAATCTTATTTTTTTAAGTTTGCATATGCAAAATAATGTAAAGAAATATTTAAATAGTTAAAGGCAAAAAATTCAGCAGTCCTAAGCAACAGTTAATACACATCACTAGATGATGGTACCAGAACTAAATAAATATAAAGTTTAAATGATATTTTGATGTTCTATTTCATTGGTTTGAAAAAGCATAGGTTTAGGATATAATTTAGTTATTAAACAAAATCCTTCAGTTGGATTTGCAGATCAGAGAAAATTAATATTTGGATTTAGTTCAGAGGTTGAGTAAATTAGCTCAGTTCACTCTAGGTTTGAGTTCATGGTTCAGTTCAAGTTCTTGATAATGAGCCCATCAAAATAAAAATATTTAAATAATGTAATCAGGGCTGACATTTAAGAGTAAGTGTTCAGGCAAATATGTGTGTTAAAAAAAAACAAACTCACTTTACAGAGAGAGCTAAGGTCAAATCCGAAGGTTTGAGCATTCCGGGAGCCAGCATTCATGTAGTTCCCCATTAGCAACACAAGTTCCAGCAACTTGCTAAAGCTTTTGCTCTTCCTGATCTCGTCGCAGGCAGTACTGACAGCCATGATGTCAGGTTTGATGTTGTTCACCTGCTCTTCAAATTGGAGCTTAAAGAGAACAGCACTGAGCCGTGGCCGCAGTCTCTTCACATTGCTCATCTGATTGAAAAGAAAATAGCAGATTTCCTTTAAAATGCATGGTATACTTCAGCACTGTACCTCGGCAAGTAATCTGGGATGATTTATTGGTATGACAGTACGGAAGAAGCAATATGTCCCCCCGAAACTGATGGCAAGTAGAGGAGAGCTCTGCTTGTTTCTGTAAGGAATCCAGCCATCCTTCAAAAACAAAATTAACAATTCAGATGTGCGATGAAAAGAAAGCTTTAATGAAACAGTGAAATGTAATTAAGCAATCAAATAAATATTTAAAAAATCTAAGTTTTAAGAAATGTAACAGGACACACAGGAAACAGACTACAAAGCAGTCACATCAACACTAAATAATCTTTGTTCAATATTGAAATACACTGGGTCATGTTTAAAACATATTCAGAAAGGTCTAAAAAGGGTTTGTTTGCCTCAAATAGCAATCGCCGTCCTCAGATGCCCTGCTGACTAACAGTATGTGTTAGATAGAAGGAGAGTAAATAGGTCCCAATTTGTACTAAATTGACTTTCTTCAGAAACACAGAAAGTGGAATGACTCCTGACACACACTAAATTAGCAGAATCAGAGTTAGGAAACATGGGCGTAGCAGGAGACAGAGTGGCACAAAGCCACAGGGCTGTCACAGGCCAAGGTAACCTTAGGGGGACTCAGTTTGGCTGCTGAGAATAGGAAGGCTAGAGGTGTGAGGAAGAACAGAGGGCCCCATCCTTCCCTTCACACCCTTTCTTCTAGCTGCACAGGAGAAAAATCCACTTAGGTGGAGCTAGAAACCGCCCTCAGTTAAGATGAATTCCTTAATAAAACACATTAGCAATATGAGATCTTGGTAACACTGATGGGGCAGTGATAATAAAACTGCTGAAGCCGTTCAAGCAAATATCAAAAGATGTTCGAGGCAAAGACAGATAACCGTGAGACAACACAACAGGATGATTAAAAGAGATGAAGTCTCATGTCCAATATCCTAAAAGAAAGAGTAAAATGTGATGTCAAATAAAGCCTATATGGAACCAGATATAATAAAAATTGGGATTGTTCAGGAAAATAAAATTGTTATTTAAAATAGGTGTGACTGGAGACTCGGTGGTAGAGGAACTGCATAGTGTACGTAAGGCCCTGGATTAGACTTTGATTTAAAAAGAGGGTACAGACTTCCTTAATATTTGACCAACTTTCTGAATTTAAAAAAATGGAAAATAAAACAATGACCTTTGAGTAAATATCTTCTGAGGAGACAAATCCTCACAGTGCCTGATGTTTCATCAACGTAACATAAGTAGTAATTTATCCGCAGCCACGTGACATGTCATGTGTGTGCAGTACAATAAGCAAGCTTCTGAAGAACCCAGCTAGCTTAACTAGTAAAAGTTCCCCTCCACAGGCACCATAAATGCTTCCCATTTCCTTGGTTTCAAAGAATGTCTGCAATTCCTGTCTAGGGAAAAATAAAACAAAACAAAAAGAAGAAACACCTTTTCTCTTACAATATAGTAAAAAGACAGTAGACTCTACAAAGATAACTTAATGTGTTTTATCGCTTAAGCAATATAAACTTATAGAAAGAGGAAAGGTCACTCTATTATAAAATTAAGTCCTATGGAACAGTGGTACATGAAGTGATCCTTTTAGATGTCTAACACAAAAAGTAGGGATAGATGGTGATTACCTCTCAGAAAATCATTTGATTTGGCTTAAAATATATCTCATGACCAGATTAACTTGCCCAGATTATTTTTTAATCCTTACACACTGTGATGGTAGACACCCACATACCTTGGCAGTATGGATGCTACTGTATTAAATTTAATACCTTTAGAATGGTGAAGGACACAGAAGAGACTGAAGTGTAGGACATATGATCATGGCCACTTAAAAGAGGAACGATGACCCATGCCACCTCTGCTTTTCCTCGGTCCTCACTGGGATTATAAAATCAGGTGCAGACACTTTACAGGTAACATTGGAAGTAATTCTCTAGTACCCCATGCAATGATGAGATATTGCAAAATATGTTAATTCTAGCACATATTAATGTACTATTTTATGCACAAAGAGGAAGAAGAAAAAAATGGCTGTTTAAATGCCTATATTATATCACCCCAAAATATGCTAAAGTTTTCCTTCTGACAAGCTAACCATATGTAGCCAACACAAAGTAATTAATTTTCCTAGAAAAACATAACCCAGATTTGTATGACTAATGAGTGTATCTGGCACAGAGGACAGGTACCTTGAAAAGAGAAAGTCTATGATGTAATGCAGAACAAAGGGCTACAAGTTCCTGAAAATCCTGACAAAGCAAAGTCATGGAAGGTAACCTAAAAGCAGCAGCTGGGAGGAGGATTTTTGTTTTCATTAACTCTGGTTCATATTGTTCTTTCCTGTAAACTTGGATAAATTAGTATTGGGATGTTACTAATTACATGTCTGAGACAAAATGACCGTGCAGGCATGGAAAACAGAGGTCCACCTCAGCTCCTTGTGTTGAATGGATTCCTTGTTGAAGGATGGGGACCACCTCAGAGCAACGGTCCAAGAACAAAAGGAATAAGGGTATTCTTCAGTGCAGGATTTAAACCAAAGTTTGCCTCTTCAGGTAGACTAAAGTTTTAAAACAATAAAAGGGGGGGGGATATATGTATAACCTTGAAAAGCATTTTCTGTTCCTCACCATTTCCCATATTTTTATCAACATTGAGGACTCGCATGCTGCTCTTAGGGAACTGTCAGTCAGCTGAATGCAGAACTGGAGTGTATGGTGGTGTCCTAGTACTCCGAGAGGCGACAGCAAGTCACCGAGGAGAGAGCAGATGGGAAACGGAACAGTGGGGCAGGAGGAATGGGAAAACTGACCTGCAAGCTAAATCATGAGAACGGCGGGGTGGGGGGTGGGGGGGTGGGGGGGGACGACTATGAGTGCCTTTTACAGTTAAGATTACTGTGTTTGTAAAATAAACTCAAGATACCCAAATCTATCATACTGATTTATAATCTGAAGATTGAGTCAAAAAATTAAAAGGTGCTTTGACTTCAGCTGTACTTTGGAAAACTTAAAAAAAAAAAAAAGATTTACTTTATTTTATGTGAGTGAGTGTTGGGCATGCATGTCTGTGCACCATGTACCTGCAGTGCATGGAGGGGCCAGGAGAGGGCACGGATCCTGGCAAACTAGAGCTGCAGCACCATGGGAATCGAACCCAGGTTTTCTGGGAGAGCAGAAAAAAATCACTGAGGCCTCTCTCTAGCCTATCAGTCCTGTTTCTGAAGGCAGAGTAGGACAGCTGATGCCACCATTCACAGATAACACCAGCTGGCTAGAGTGCTAAGCAAGGCAGAGAAAACAAGGAGCAAGGACACAAACCAAGAAGGGAAGTTCTAGTTCAAAATCTGTTATTGGGCATATACATGAGAGACGGCACAGCAAAATGCAAGTCAATAAACAAAATCAACAAGCAACGAGAACAGACTAGACCCAGTCTGCACTGAGAGAGAGTCACAGAAGAACTAACTATTGTTTTTGGAGCCCACCTCTTCTCATTTAGTACTGTCATGAACACTGGGAGATGTAACATCCCATAATTTCATTATGGGATAATTTTATCCATTATTCCATAGAGGAAAGGAAATCAATTTGTGAATTTTATAGCAACTGTGTATTAACACGTAATATAGTTTTCCTTAGAGTGTCTTTTATTAAAGTCAGGAGTTGGACTTATTAAAAACTAGAGGGATTTTTCTCCTCTTCTACTTGGCAGAGTTTATACGTTCTTATCTCAAAAGAAACTTAAGTGATCGGTCTCTTTGTCAATATTCCTTAAAGTCATAAAACTAATCAGTGAAGTTTCCAACACTACATTTAACCTGTTTATTAAAAAGATACCAGTTCCAATCCTAATTGCTTTAATGTTCCAGATGCATGCCTCACTATAAGGGACGATGGAACAAGGCCTCCTGTAACACGAATCTTAAATAGTCTTATTAATAAAAAAACTAATAAAAAAATTAATAAAAAATAGTGCCAGCTATTGGGGTGGGTAAATTCTGAAATATCAGAGAGACAGAACAAGCCACGGCTAACCTCACCTCACCAACTTCTCAGCCCATCCTGTTTCCTCAAACTGGAAGCCTCTGAGTCCTCATCCAAATGGATCTCAGCTGAACTTCAGCTAAAAGCCTAAAAGCTTAACAGCCTCTAGTTCCTGGTCCTCACGCCTTATATACCTTTCTGCTTCCTGCCATCACTTCCTGGGATTAAAGGTGTGTGTCACCATACCTGGCTGTTTCCAGTGTGGCCTCAAACTCAGAGACCCAGATGAATCTCTGCCTCCAAGTGATAGGATTAAAGGTGTGTGTGCCACCACTGTCTGGCCTCTATGTCTATGTAGTGGCTGTTCTGTTCTCTGACCCCAGATAAGTTTATTAGGGTGCACAACATATTGGGGGGCACAATATCACCACAGCCTCCAGCTACTTTGCACCTTAGCACCACTCAGAGGACCAGAGTGTGGACATTCACAGTCACAATGTATAAACCACGGAATGGACCTCAAGCTCCAAGTACTATGTTTTCTTATGAAAATGATCTTGAATTTCCCAAACACAGTTTCTAGGCAACACATCACATCACAGAGCATGGTCCTTGCAGCTTTGGCCTGCTGTCCTCTTGATGTCTTTCAGTTCTCCTTCATACACAGGGCTGTTCCCTACAGTGCTGGGACGTTCGGACTCCTACAGATCTGCTTCTCTAACATCCTCTGCTTAGACTTGGCCGAGAGTGACCCTTCCCTTTCCTGTGGGGGAGGGCTGATAAGCAGAGGCGAGGGCAGCACTTGGAGAAGGTTCTGTGATCTAACAGGAGTGGAGACATTAAAATAAAGTTTTTAACTCGCTGTTTCTAATTCTGTGAAAAAATATGTCTATCTTCCACTGTTAGCAGGCCAATATGTTCATGATCTCCAGAAAACTCTGGGGGGAAAAGTTAATTTCATCTGTAGAAAAGCTGTAAAAAAAAAAAAAAAAAAAAAGAAAGAAAGAAAAAACTATTCATGTGCCTTATGTCTGAGTAGTACTCAGAATATCAAAAATGTTTTTAAAATAAATGTGGCCTTATGATATTAAAGCTGTTATGCTAAAATTATTTAAGAAAACTAAACAACAGCAAAGTACATATGGTACAATTTTTACATACTTCATAGATGCAAGGCAACGCCAAGGTTTGTACATTTATACTCTCTATAAATCTGCTTTCAGTTTCACTGATTCCTCTGCTCGCTCCAATATACTATTAAACCTATGAACTCAAATTTTCAATGTAGTTACTGAACTTTTCAGTTCGAGCATTCCCATATGGTACATTTTTGTCATTTTCATTTCCTTGCAAATATTTCTTAATTAAACATATTTTCATTTCCCTTGTCTGCCCCCTTCCCCCAATCCTTTCCTTCTGAGCTTTGGAGATCATCACCATATCCACATTATGTTTGCAGAAGTAAAATCCACAACTGAAACCATTTGGGAACAAATTTATTTTGCCATTCTTCCTAACAATTTGTCTAATTTTCTTATTCCTTAATTTTAAGTACTGTATTCTAAAGCTGTACCCATGCCGATTCCCACAGCCTCACTTTGGAGATTATGTATTCTTACTTCAGCAGAAAAATCAGTCACTGAGTGATCACCTTGGGTGGCATGAGCTTCCTTCCATGCCTTCAGTGTTTGAAAAGCTCTATAAATTAAGACATATTTCTCTAGCATTCTAACTAAGTAGCATTCAATCTCCTAAATCTTCTCGGAAGAGTTAGACATTAGTTTTGTGATGGGGAGGGGCATCCGAGTATATCTTTCCCTATGGTGGTGACCCTCATGCCTAAAACAGCTTTCTCTTTTCCTCTGTTCAAAAAAATATCAAGTATGTTGATAATGCCTTCCCTCCATTGGACAGGACCAGGAGTTCAGTACTTCCCAGGATGGCTGGACTTCCAGATGCTATTCCACACATGTCCTGTAGAACATCCAGATGCTTTATTCCACACTCATCCTGACATAGCCACTTTCTAGCAAACCGTGCTCAGTGTCAGCCTCTAGACACTGACCTACTCGAGGTAGATCCCCACAGAAGAGCTCAAGTCCCCGTGCAGAAAGTCCCATCCTCTTTAGCCCTGCAAATGGATGTTCTAGTATAACAACTGCTTTCTGGCTCAGGGATCAAAGACGCATATCCTCTCCTACAACTCATCTTTGGGAAGTAAGTGGAAACTTTCCAACACAACAAAGGCGAAGGAGCTGAGTTCTGGAGATAGATGAGTTTCTCTTCTCACAGAACACAACTTGCTCCACAGACAGTCCGGTCCCAAGCAGTAAGCCTGTGTACTTTCTCTAGTTTTCATATTCTACATGGTTCTCATAAATATGTTAAATTGATTGCTATATATTTTACAGTTTCTGATGTTACTAGAAATAGAATTCTAAAAATGTTTTATTATGGTACAATTTCTACTATTAAACTATAGAAACCACTTCACTCCAATTAATCAATTATTTAGTTTTCACCTAATATGTACTATCATATTCCATACTATGACCATATAAATTGCTATCTAAAAAATTTTTCTGTTAGACTTTTCCTTTTAATAGTAATAATTCATGAAGATATTTTTAGGCCACAGGGATACTTCAAATATATACATTTATATAATATATAACAAAAGTTACTTGTGTATTTAATGTATCAAAAATTCTACATGTATATAATAATCAAAAGTTCCACATCTTTATAACATATCAAAGTTCCACATGTAGATAACATATCAAAAGTTCCTATGAGAACACCACAATGAGAGAACAGTCCTCACAGCATTTCCTGAATTTCATGAAAACTGACCTTCACAGACCTTTCAAACACAACAGTAGTTTAAGGAACATGGAATAAAACTGCAAATGAGCCAAGATATATCTTCAATAATTATACATTAAGCTAGAACTGAAAGAAAATTGCCTAATTCTACAGTAATTTAGTTAAGTATAGCCTCATTTCCCCACTATATTCCCTGAAAAGTCTCACAGGGATCCATGAGACATCTGTATTCAAACTTCTGGGATACAGAAGAAAAACATCCTAGGCAATGGACGATAGTCTTATCCAAGACGTACCCTACAAACATTGCTTGCAAAGTGCTCAGTCCTAATACACCTTTTTGCTTATGTGTGGAAAACATTGTAGGCTTTATTCCTAATGAATGATGCATGACTAGTAATGAGGATGTGACTGTAATGGTATTTTGTTTTTCTTTTCCAAATGAAGCAAATTAAGTCAATTATACAATAAAATTTCAGTACTATATAGATGGCCTAGAACATGCTTCTATACAAAAAGGAATATATAAACCATCAAAAAGAAAAACCTCACAATTCCATTATGAACTTAAATGTGTCCCTTTGTAGTTTTGATTATATAGACTATTTTAAATCCCCAAGTTAAAAAAGTAGAAACACAAGTTCCAAAAATACATCTGAAATGAGCAACAATTTCAAGTCTTCATTTAGATATACTTAACAGCAAAGTTAAACTTCAAAGGTTAAAAGCAATGTTCCATAGGAACGCAGCATAAAGGAGTCCCTGATAAAAGTAACTGAGTTCAAAAGGCACCGACAGCAAACAGAAACACAAGAGAGATTGGCACCATAGGAAAAGAAGGATGGCCTTTGGTGCTATGAATAAATGAAAAATGGGGTGATATAAGTAACGAATAAAGGCAGATGGCATCATTTTAATCAATACTTTCATGAGGGCTTGGCATTTGAGGCCCAAAGCAGTAAACAGTGAAAATAAAGAGAAATGGGACCTGATGACAAGAAACTGGAGATGGATGAAATAGTGGGCAAGGAAGAGAGTATCAAAAGATGAGGGCAAAACCAGAAACCAGATCTCTTCAAAATCATGTAAGAAACCACAAGAATAAAAAGAAAACTGGAAAGGATTCCTGGAAACCAGAATAACTGATAAAGGCAATCCTTGAGGAAGAAGGAAAATGATCCCAAACAGAACACCAGCGATAGAATGTAACAAAAAACAGAAAGGGGTTGGGGTACTGCTGCTTAATTCTTTTTTGAGGCAGAGCCTCATGAAGCCCAGGCTCATGTCAAACTCCCTATGCTGGCAATGCTAAGCCCTGAATACTGGAACCCCTGCTTCTACTCCCTAAACACAGGAATTACATGCATGTACTATCATGACTGGACAGAAACAAGAGAGTTTATCCAATGAGTTTAAAATCTCCTTTCGAAATATATTCTCTAGGGCTGATAGGAAAGACTTGGGTGCCAAGTCCACTGGCTTGACTTCGATCCCTGGGAATCACGTGGTGGAAGGACAGGGATGACTTCAGAAATATCTTCTGACTATGCCACATGTTCCCCCAAGTGGGAATGCACACATAGGCTAATTAAATAAATGTAAACTAAATCAAAATATTCACTCCAAGGGCAATTAACAAAATACCAAGACAAGATGAGTTAGTAAGTTAACAAAAACACTGAAGGTATTGTTAAAAGGAATTGTAAAGAAGGCAGAAAAAACAGTACAACAAAACAGATGAGATGAATACAAACTAGAAGATGACAACTTCCAAGTGAAACATATATATGACCATATATTTGAAAGTCTAAAGCATTTATTTTATCTTTATGAGATAGTATACTATGTGCCCAAGCTATAAACAATTGCAAAATGGTCCAATTAAAGTGCAGAAATCTCAAAATGGGCAAAAAGCAAAACTCAGGTAGAAGTATAGGCTCAATAGTGGAACCTCTACCTAACATATTACCCCAGCTTCACAAAAAGAAAGAGAAAAGGCAGATGGGCAGGCTATTTCAACCAGCATTCTGCCCACATGAATGATAGGCTAGGGGGAAAGGATAGCAAAAAAGACTTTGTGATCAGTAATAAAATAAGAAGTTTGAGAGTAATCTATTTGGTTATGATGAGTGCCATAGTGTCACCATTGTTGACTATCTCAGTCACTGTTTTATTGCAGTGAAAACATACCATGACCATGATCAAAGCGACAGTTCTAAAAGAAAACACTTAATTGGGGGCTTGCTTGTTTGAGAGATTAAGTCCATTATAATCATGTCAGGAGCATGAGAGCACTCATGGTGCTGGAATAGTAGCTGAGAGAGCTAGCTACATCCTGATCCACAAGCAGAGAGACAGATAACTGAACAAAGCATGGGCTTTTGAAACCTCAAATTCCACTTAGTGACACATGTCATCCAACAGGCCTAGGCCCAATCCAATAAGGTTAACTCATACACCTTCTCAAGTAGTGCCACTCCCTGATCAGTAAGCAGCCAAATATATGAGCTTTGAGGGAACATTCTTATTTAAACCACCACATTGCACTCTTGGTCCCCATAGGCTTATATCATAATGCAAATATGCACTCATTCCAACTTCAAAAATGCTCATTACCTATCCTCAACATTGTTTAAAAGTCCAAAGTTCAAAGTCTCTTCTGAGACTCAAGGCAATCTCATAGCTTTAAAAATCAAAATAAAAAACACTTTATATACTTCTAAAATAAAATAGAACACTACAAAAAGGAGGAAAGAAAGAATAGTGAGGAAATGTTGGACCAAACAAACTAAAAATCAACAAGGAAAACTCCAAATTAGCATCTCCATGTCTGATGGCAAACTGCTCTTCAGCTTTCCAAAGCTTTCAGCTTTGCTGACTTCAACATCTGTGGGAGCCCACAAAGGTTTTCTAGTGAGATCTGAGCTTGCTTTACACAGCAAGGCTTCATTAGGAGATGGCTTGACCACATGTATGGTCACCAGATGTCTGGGATGGTCTGCACTTAGCTGTGCTGGGGGGAGGTCTTTTGCTCCACCCCTTGGCATTCCTTTAAAAGTCCTTTAGTAGAAACAGAAGGGCTGGTGGATTTTGACCCAGGCCCCTCTGAGGCTATCCTACGTTTCTGTCTCTCTCCTCTATACTTTATCTGCATATTTCTCACTTCTCCCTCCTCAAAAGTACTGAAAAGAACGCAGCTTTTTTGGGCAGGTATCCATGACTCTCGCATCTCCAACATCTTGGGGTCTCCAATACAATCCAAGCTTCACTTTCATAGATTCATACAAGGGCTTCTCCATGCTTCCATGCAGGGACACCAATGACACATGCCTGGTTTCAAAGGCTTTCATTAGCCATGGAAGGAGCTTCCACACCCTTTTTCTTGTATTCTTAACTCCAAAGGCATAACCACATGGTAGAAGCTGACAAGTTCCACTTCTTTTCTGGGGCTGAAACATGGCCACTTCCTTTAGTTACATTTGCATCAAATTTCTGATGTTAAAGGTTACTTTCACTGCTTAAGCTTTTAATTCTTTTTCACAAATTAGAAGCCTAGCTGGGTGGGATCTTGCCCTAGGTTCACCACACCCTTTACTCTATTTAGCATCAGAATGTAAACTTTTTATCTCCTTGAGCACTAGACTCCAACAAAACAATTCCTGGCATTATTTTTCTCCTCAAACTGTGCATTTTGCATTTCCCCATGCCCCAGTTGCTACATTTCACTATAGATCTGCATAGGAGTGATCACTACTAACCATGTGACATGAGAAATACTAGGCTGTTTTGAAATCTTTTCTGTCAGTGCTACTAATCCAATACTCATCAATTTAGCCTCTGGCAAATTTTTAGCACATGGGCAGAAACCAGCTATATTCTTTGTAAAAATATCACAACAACAGTCTCTAGAATACTTGTTAATATTCTGCCACTCTGAAACTTCTTGATCAGGGTCCCCACATTCCACATCACCCTCATCACCATTGTTTTCCATGGTCCTACTGATAGATTCACAACATGTCCCCATGGTTGGGCATGCCCAGCAGACCTAGACACTTCCACCTAGCCATTTCCTGGTCAAGATAGCCATTTCCGGATCAAAACATCTCCTGTGACCAGGACCCCATGGCTTTGCATGGTTGCGTAAAGCGCACAGCGCAACCATGTGATCTACGCGCATGTGTGGAGTAGCCACATGAGCCTGTGTACACAGGCGCAGCCCAGCCTTTATAAGCAGGCGCCATATCCCCGGCTTCTCTCCTTATGCACATGTCTTTCCGCAGGCCTGTCACATCTGTCTCTCTCTCTCTCTCTTATCTTAATAAAACTCTTGTTAGTGGATTCTGTCATGTTTCGTGACATTTCCTCGCAGGGTAAGAGCACCGCCAAATAACTAACACCTACTAGGATGGCCCACTAAGCTTAGAGTGCCCAACCACTTTTCTAATCTTAAGTCCCAAAGTCCATATTCTGCCAAAAACAAAACAAAACACCAGCATGATCAGGGCCTGTTATAGCAATATTCTACTACAATGGGTATCAACTTGTGTCTCAGTCATGGTACTATTGTTGTGAAGAAACACCATGACCAATGCAACTCTTATAAATAGAACATTTAATTGGGGTTTGCTTACCATTTGAGAGGTTTTGTCCATTACCATCATGGCTGAGAGCATGGTGGCATGCATGGTGCTGGAGTAGTAGCTAAAAGCTACATCTTGAACCAGAGAGAGAGAGACAGAGACAGAGACAGAGACAGACAGAGACAGAGACAGAGACAGAGACAGAGAATAAAATTTGGCATAGCGTAACACACTTTCTCCAACAGTCACAGCCAGGCCACAACAAAGCCTTCAGCAAGGCCACAACTCTTAAACCTACTCAAATAATGCCACTCCCAGATGACTAAGCATTCAAATATATTAGCCTATAGGGGACAATTTATTCAAGCCATCACACTGAGGTTACATTTTCTCTTAACAATATAGTTTAAAAAATGCAAATTGTAACTTAGTGTTACAACAGCCTATGCTTCCAGGACTCTAAAAACTACAGCTGGAAGACAGTTAGTTCAGGGTCAGCCTGGGCTACACACTAAGAGCATAGCTTAAAGCACACGTAAATAAAAGGTACAATCTATTCTACTTTAACTTTGGCTTGCTGCTGCCATTTCACTGATGTGAATGAAATGAATATATAGAAGAAGCAGTCCCTTCAATCCATTCATTGACATGAATGAAATGAATATATGGAAGAACTCAATCCATTCACGGTTTTGCAAATTTCACTGAACTGGAGGGATTTGAAAAATCATTAAAATAATAAAAACACACTTCCATTCAAGCGTCACTTTGACTTAAGCCCCTGAACTTGCAAGTGTTTAAATAATTAAATATTCAAGACTGATTAGCAGATGAAGTAAAAGTTAATCAAAAAATAAGAAAGTCTTAAACTGGAGGAGAGATTCAAACAAGGCCTTCAACAGAACAACTTAGGAGGGAGAATACCGTAGCTGATCCTTTGACCTCTAGGTCAAAATGCTAATTCCACTAAGAAAGAGTCTAGGGTTTTTGATTGTTTGTTTTCTCCTTTTTGGTGAGGCTGAGGCAGGGACATTAGAATGGCTCCCAGGCTTCAGAACAGCTTATTTAAAAGTAATGAGAAAGAGGCGTTTTCCTGTGGTGTTTGCTAACTGGCTTATATTTAAAAGCTACTACTCAAAATAATGTTCATGACTAATTCCCTGATATTTTGTGTGTGCCATTTTATATAATCTTGCTCTTTCTCTGATGCCACCATATTAATGTAAAAGGAGTTGGGTATTTATTACAAACACAGGCTCGAAAAAAAATGATACCTTGCTGTGTTTCTTAGTTTTGATTATTTGTAGTTTTCAGTCTGCTTCTCCAGTAGGACAAAAAAAATTCGTTTGGAGACTTCTACAAAGAAATCAAAGGCTTTTCAGAAACTATTCAGTGTTTAGTTCAAGTAACTCTTCAGGTCAATACATAGGTGGGAGCATTTTGGGGGCATTCAAATTAGGTCCCCAGGGTACTTTTGATCAAGTAACTTGATCCATAAGGAAGGATTCCAAGCTTTGTGAAGATAACAGAGATGAGATCTGAGTTTGCAAGTCATTCAGTATGAGATAACAATGAAAATACAGGCCAAACATGGCAATCAGGCAATGGGCAGAATGGATGAGATTATGAGAAACATATGCAGAGACCTGCATTTGAAGAAAGAGTGTGCCAAAAGCATTGTCTATATAAACCTATTTCTGTAACCAGAAGTAAAACCATGGATAGTTCCAATGGAAGTAGTAAGAAATCCAGTAAGTACTAAGCTAAGGCCAGAGTAGACATAGTACCTCCTAGGTAAGAAAAACCAAAGCAGGAGCCTAAATCACACAGTGCGTGAGAACAGAACAGTATTTAGTTTAGCAACAAGGTGAAGGATTGTCAAAAGCTCAAACAGAGCTGAAAACATAGTATAGATGGTAAAGTGTTTATCTTGCAAGCAAAATGACAGCAGTTTGATCCCAGATCCCACAGAAAAAGCCAGCGGTTATGACACACACTTAAAATCTAACCGCTGGGAAAGTGGAGACAGGTGGATCCCTGGGGCTGGCAAGTTGGCTAGCTCAGGCTACTGGGCAGTTCTAGACCAATGAAAGGCCATGTCTCTTAAAAAAAAATAAATAAATAAAAAATAAGGGGAGGTGGGGGTGGGCAAGTTGTCTTCTGCCAACCATATGAATACACACATGCACTCCCACATGATTAAACACACACACATACATACATACACACACACACACACACACACACACACCCTTCAACTAATTTTCCTTTAATTAGCAAGCAAAATGAAGAATGATTTTTATAAAATTCTAGGCAAGAACTTAGACAAAGCATAAATAATGTGTCAATGAAACTCTTAATAAAACACTGCTAGAAGCTTAAATTCTTTCCTATATACTTCTGTTCAATTGACCTTAATAGCTTGCATGCTTTATTTTGGTTATTGGGTCCACAGGGATGATTTCTAAAGGAATTTTGATCAAAGGATAGAAATACTGCATTCCCTACAGCATAAAGGCCATATAACTTGCTGTAGAAAGAGAAACAAAGTGACATAAAAAAGCAATGAAAAACCCAAAATACCACCATTTAATTGATTTCACTGAAAACCACTAACTACAGCAGCTTTTCAAGAAATTAAAATTTATATACTATGTCTTGACTACTTAATGTATAACTGTAAATAAAAGGCAAGCACAATTCTAACATTTAAAAAAATGTAAAAGATGAGTATTTGGAGAAATTTTTAGATACGCTTTGCCTTATAAGATTGTAGGAAATAGATTGAGACAAATGATTTGGTGCTAATGGTGAAGCTAGGGGTAAATAAGCTATGATAGCATTTCACTAAAGGAAGAAAAGAAAATCAATTCGACTATTCCACATTCCTCCTCCAAAAAAAAAAAAAAAAAATAGCATCTAGACTTGGACACAAAACTGACACCCCCGGAAAAGGAAGAAAAACAGCAGTAATAATGGATCATAGCTGAGCTGTAGGAAAGGAAACTTGACCTAATGTTAGAGGAAAGAAAACAAACACATCCATCCTTTCAAAAGAGCAAAGTCTGCTATGCAAGATAAGGATATTTAATGGAACATACAGTTAAATACAAAATAAAAATATAAGCAAAGCAAAGAACATGAGGCAAAAATCTCAGACAAGTATCCTAAGTAATCCAATGAATACGGGGTCAAAGCAGCAGCAAGCTGTGTTCCAGGAGCCGGGAGGTAAATTAAACAGAAATATACCATTTATTATGGCATTGCAGAGAAGTGGGGAAGTGCTTAGCCCTAGAGAATTGTTTGCTTGTCATTGTAGGGACAGAAAATAGGAAAAGGTAGCAGGAACAATAGAGTATGGACTCAGATGCTGCAGTCTTTGCATTATGCTGTTTGAAGAACAAGGAAGTCGACTCCCATTTGGGCCCCTAGTCTCTGGGGGAAAACATATTGCTATTTGGGGTTTTACAAAGAAAAACAGAAACAAGACAGGTCATGAGCAAAGAAATACAACTATCTTTTAAATGCTTCCTTCCCATTGTATTATTTTATACTCTCTCTATATATCTACAACTTGCCAATATTGTAAGAGGCCTGAATAGAAATAACACAGTAGAATGGAAAAATTAAAATTGGAAAGCAGAGATCATTGGTATAGAGGTTCTTGTTTAAGACATTTATTCATACATGCTTAGGCTGTGTGTAGAAGGGGGTATGTATGAATTATACATGTATGTGATGTATGCACATGTTGTGTGTGGTATATATACATACATATATATATATATATATATATATATATATATATATACACACATACACATATATTTATAGGTTTATGTACATGCAGGCCGGTGGGTTATTAGCTTCTATTACTTAGTCCCATAAGACAGGGTTTCTCAGTGAACCAGGAGTTTGTCACTCTTATTCTAAGTGGGCTGGTTATCAGGCCCCAATGTAAGGACATGAGTGCTGAGGATGAGAACTCAGGTCCTCCTGCTTGCTCAATAAGCACTCTTAACCATTAAGCCATCTCCAGGGCCTCCAAGATTTCCAATTCTTGTTACTTTAAGGGGCTATTGTACAAATAATATGAGTATATGAACTTACTTTGTGAATGATTCATCAGTAATGTCAGGCAACAATCAGTATGTACTTGCTAGTTCTGGATTAGCTTATTTGATGTAAGATTTATGCCAATAACCTGAGACTCCAAAATTACCCTTCCTCCCTGCTATTATCCAAACCGTCATCTATGAGGTATAACATGCCATAGATACTATACTATTTAAAAAAAAAAAGACAAATCAATGCTGGAGCATTAGATGCTCTTCCAGAGGACCCATAGTTATTGACCAGCACGTACGTGTGGCTTACAACCCTCCATAACTCCAGTTCCAGAGAGCACTTTCTTCTGGCCACCTCAGGTACCAGGAACATATATGGTGGACATATAAGCAAGTTGGCAAACACATAAATTAAAAAAATAAAATACTGTGAAAAAATAGGTAATAGAAGATAAATTATCTGTGCAAGAAACTTCCTCTAGTCTTAGAAAAACTGAGAAAGAACCAGGGAGCAGTGAGGCACAACACACAAGGAAGCCAGAAGAGAGAATGGAAGCAAGTGAAAGTAACAACAGAATGAAATTCTGAGCAGAAGTCAAGAGCCAACAGCATGTAAGTTGGACGTGGAACTTGATGCTGTCTGAAACACTAAAAGAGCCCTAAGACAGTGATGGCAGAAACACATGTGCATAAGGCATGCTACAGCATCACAGGAAAGTAAGAGAGCTTCTAGAGATGTGACTCTAAGGGGCTAAGCCCTAAAATGGAGAAGAAAATATTCAAGATAAAATGCGAGAATACTGACAGCAGCTGGCAATACTGAGCTGTCTCTAGGATGCACGTGCTTTCGTAAACAGCCCTTTGAGACAGCTCCTACATTCATGTAGAGTTCTAAGAAATGCATATATCTTTATAGTCAAAATTCACTACGGATCTAACCAACACTTTCATAAATACAGTGAATGATAGTTGGATTTAGAATCCCAAAACAAACTATTTTAATTCACATCCAGTGCTTGGAACATGTTAGGTTGCCTGTCAAGTCTTAGTGAGCCAAGACTCAATGTTTAGTTTTCAACATTTAAAAAAAGAAAATAAAGTAAAATAATGAACTACCTAGGGGCTTTTAAAAAAAATCATTTACTAGGTATTTATTGGAAACTAACTAGATACGAGGTACCATTCAAGACATCAGAAATCCACTAATAAATGTGTGAAACAATGATTCTTATTATCATAGACAACACTATGGAGGGACGATAGGAGCAGAATACAATAAATGAGAATGTGGTGCTATTTTATCTGTGTACTCCAATAAAGTTTGTCTGAGGATCAGAGGAAAAAGCCAACCACTACAGTAAACACAGAAGTCAGGCAATGGTAGCACATGCCTTCAATCCTATCACTTGGCAGGCAGGGATCCTTCTGGATCTCTGTGAGTTCAAGGCCATACTGGGAACAGAGCCAGGCATGGTGACACACGCCTTAAATTCCAACACTCGTTAACCATAAAAGTCTGGAGGTCTGTACAGACAGACAGGAAATACAGAGCTGGGCAAGAAGAGGAAGTGATGTAGCTGGGCAGAGAGAGGGAATGAGATTGCAGAACAGAAAGGCATATAGGTGTTGGGTATACAGGAAGTAAGTCTTTTTGGCTGAGGATCTCTAGTGGTGAGAATGTCTCTGGCTTCTTTCTTTCTGATCTCTCGGTTTTCACCCCAATATCTGGCTCAAGGTTTTTTATTAATAAGACCGTTTAGCACTTCATCTTACATGAGAATACAATGGGTACTGTGGAGATGCTCTGGCAGCTGGTAAGTTATCTCAAGTGTGGTTCTATGGAAACACCTCCCAACAGCTGCCCTGTGAAGAAAGGAAAGGCAACTGGGTAATCTCGAGCAAACAGGCTCTGGGACTACAGAGAACAAGAAACGCGGATAACACACCTAGGAAAAACAAGGTCTAAGGAAGGTGAGCAAGAACGGGATGGAACTTTTGAAAATTAGCCAAGAATGAAACTGGTATGTCTCAGGAAGGACACAGAGGCCCTGTGGTTACAGCAGTGTTAGCAAAAGTGAGTGGGAGATGATGAACCAGGAAACACCAATGTGGAGACAGGTTACATGGAGGCTTGTAGGCAGAATTTAAGATGGCTGCAACAATATATTTTACTTTTTAGCATTGGGGGCGGGGGGGGGGGGGATTAATAGGCCACAGTTAAAATTTCAAACTTTCAGAAAAACTCACTAGTGTTAGCAACTCAATGAAATAGCATGTTATTTGGGTCATGCTGTGTTTTTATTAGTTCTAATAAATTAAAGAATTGCAGAGTTATTTAATACAGCTGACATTCTGCTAATTTCCAGGGAACATGGGCAACAAAAGCTCACAAGAGATTCCATTCAGAGCTCAATGACACTTTTCTTCCCACTCGACAGAGAACACAATTGGCAGTATGTAAGTGATTTTTCTCCTTAATGGCAAGATTTGATATTATTATTTTGATGTAGATTTGAACTAAATGAATTCAATCCTTTGATTAAATGAGATTTATCAAGCAAGAACATGCCTATACACTTTGGCAGCTTGACTATATCTGAGCTTATAAGAAATGTACATTTGCCAGGCAGTGGTGGCGCACGCCTTTAATCCCAGCACTTGGAAGGCAGAGGCAGGCGGATCTTCGTGAGTTCAAGGCCAGCCTGGTCTACAGAGAGAGATCCAGGAAAGGCGCAAAGCTACACAGAGAAACCCTGTCTTGAAAAACCAAAAATAAAAAAATTTGAAAAAAAGAAAAAGAAAAGAAAGAAATGTACATTTACTATGAGGACAAATTAGAAATGACTACATTTCTGTTCAGGAGAGCAGGGTCTGCAGGCAAGTGTTATTTCTTATTTCTACCCAGACACACATATCCCCATGAATAGCCATTTCTTTCTAATAGTCGCGAACGACTTGCATATTTCTTTAGATGTCAGACAGCCCTCTCACCCCAACTCTTACTTAGTTTTTGAAACAAACAGCAATAGTGTCATATTATAAAATCACCTTGTACAATTCCCTCGATCAGGGACTTTAATTTTCCTCAGAGAGGTGGTAACCAAAGGCAAACACAAACAGACCTTTGCTGCTGATGAGCAGGTCCTCTGGGGGAAAGAGGGAAAACAGGAAGGTTTGCGTATTTTCTCTAGCCTTTCACTGTCTGAGTTATCTTTCCATTCATTCGCTCAGTGATCTCATCTGGCCCCCAAACTATCTAAATGCCACCTGTACACAACCAGCACCAAACTAGTACCTCTAGTCCTGAACCCCATTTTACATCCCAAAGGAAGAGATTACCTGTTCATCTGGATTATGACTATTTTCAAGAAAATGTTCCCTGTGCAAGGCTTCTCTCCATCTCTTCAGCTGTTGACCTTCATCCTACAGTCTGTATACTCTTCTGTCCATGGAATTAGCCTGGATTCCTCTTATTTCCCCAATTAGAAAAGTAGAAATCCTAGCCTCCTTACACTCAAAATGATCTAAAACCTGACCACTTCTCAACAGTGTTACGGCCTTTAAAGGCAGTCTGCTCACTACTCATTCACACCTTAACAATAATATCATTAAAATTGCCACATTAACCTACCAGGGACTTCAATTACACACCTCACCACAATCCTCTCCCCCCACATAGCTGCCAGAGAAACTGGGAAAGCACCAATGTGATTTTGTTGGCAACTCTCCACCAACATTCTAAGAATAAACCCACACACCTTACCCTGAGGCTGAAAGGCCCTGTTGGCCTCTCTAGTGTCACCTAATACCACTCACTCTCCCTCACTCCCCACCATTGGCTTCTGGGAACGGAAGTTCTCTGATGAAGCCTGCCTGTGTTGCTGACCCAGCAGACGGACTGATAAGATCCTCGTGATTGTGGAGAGAATGTTGAGGTTTGCTAGCCAAATTATCTTAGGCACCTGTGGCCCCTAAACAGTCATCTACTACTAACCTCTTCATCTGACTTAACATTGTTGCAATTGCCGGCTAAGACTTTTGAAATGTATTGTTAAACTCAGCAAATAACTAGCTTCCTCCAAACCTAAACTTCAGATATTATTAACATCTGAAACTGTACATTTCTGACACTGTTCCAACCTGCCTTCCTGATGTCCCCGCAATATTTAGTAATTGCATTGGTTTATGGCTTTCATTTTTTCTGTAACTTCTTCTACAGAGGAACCAGAATTTGCATTCCTGATCACTAATATTACATGGAATAACCTATATTACTCACATTTGCAACAAGAATTGTATTTTGCGTGAACACACTACATCATCAAACATGTTTACCCCTTAAAATCATGATGGCTGTTCATGGCTGTCTCCATCTAGAACATGCTTCCTCAAAATCATCCAGGTTACTGAATGCCAAGCTTCTGCCCAATCATTACACCTTTATCAAAGCTCCATAACCACTCAAGTGAAACACACTCATTTTTTGCCACCACTTCCTGTGAAGCATTTATTACTGTCCAATATTATGTCATTACACTCTTATTTATGTAATTGGGCCCAACAAAAACAAAGGAAAAGTATCAATTAAGAGATGTGTTTACTGAAAAATGTTACGAATGCTGAGAACTGTGTCCATCAGATAAATGAATAAGGAACTAACCACTGATGAATTCATATAAACAACTGCATGTATTCATATAAACAATATCAGATAGTAAGTATTATGGCTACTAACTGGACCTCAAGGTCTAATGCTACCAATGAAATCAAAGCACTTTGATCAACCAAAGCTGAGACTATACTAATGGAAAAGCATCTGTCTGGAGCCATTTCTTCAGAATTACCTAATGAGAGCTCCAGTGTAGATCAGTGAACTCTGAAATACATCAGGTCTATCAGCCAAGAACTAAGCTCAATTATAAAAACAACCTATACATTTCTCTGGATAGATTTAGTTAAACCAAAAACCATGCATTATTGTCACGCTACAAATTAAACCTATAAAGAAAAGATATTCGGCCTTTGATGAGTTGTCAACATGGAACTCCAAAGTGTCATGTATTAGAACAATTCACAAATGTGAGTAATTCAGAAGAAATCATTGAGATCTTCTGAAAAAGAAAGAAGGGAGAGGTGTTGAATTATCCTTCAATTGACAACAGAGTTTAACTATTCAAACCAAAAGAATTTCACTTTAATTAAAAGTTCAAATATCATTGTAAACGGTTTTGGCTTAGGCAGTTAAATGTGATAGAAGGCAGAAATCAAATCAAAAGAAAAATTATGATTATTAAACAGCTGATGGATTTTAGTTCAAAGAAAAATCAATGGTAACTCAGAGTAAGGTAAGTTAATAAGCCTTAAACCAGGAGGAAACTGTTACCCTGCTGAGCTTAGAGGGTCTTGGATCCTAAGAATAGCTTGTCAAGAAGGGTACAAACTAAAGTACTAAATAAGAAAAATGAATAACAATGGCCAAGTGCTTACAATCTTAGGTGGAGCATAATTCTAAGATTTATGCAGCTAAGAATTCCGTTAGGAAATAACAGCTCACCATTCCAAACAAATGTTCTCCACGCACAGCGAAAGATCTGTGGACGAGATTGACAAGATAAGTCAGCTTGGGCACCTGACAGGTGCTGGAAAGTAGCAGCACTAGGTGGAAGGAGCTAGCAAGAAGCAGAAGATTCTAGCTTCCACCCACTTCAGAGAGTCACATTTTATGCACTTGGCAGACAAAACAGAAGATGAATTACTGAAGACAAAAGGAAGCAGAAATTATGAAAAGCCAAGTGTATTCGTAAAGAAATTGTCTCAGGGGCTAGAGCGATGGTTCAGCAGTTTAAGGGGACTGGCTACTCTTCAAGAGGATTCAAGTTTGATTCCCAGCATCTACATGTTGGCTCACAACTCTCTGTAACACCAGTTCCAGGGATCTGACACCTTCTTCTGGCTTCCTTGAGCAGTGGGCATGCATATGCTACACAGAAACACATGCAGGCAAAACACTCACACACAAAAAAATAAAAAATAAGGAAATTAGATTATGCCGATGCCTTTCAATAAGTTTTAAATTTTAACTATGTGATGTGTGCTTTATTTGGAACAGGACATTTTGAAGCATTTATATAAGAAAACTTTAAGAGTCACAGGAAAAGCCTGGAGGTATTCAGCCTGAGACAGGGGTGCTTCCATACAGGTAACCTCTTAGGATCCCCATTTTTCTCTGTCAGTCTTCTCTAAAGGTATTTCAATGAATCATGATTTTCTCAACACATCATAATTTCACAATTATGAAATCAATTCTGCTGAATACCAAAAGAAGTGTTCTATCATGCATATTCATGCACTTAAGCAAAATGGCCTTCTGAATTAGTGAAAGGTCAAGAAAATGTCCACTGAGTCCAGTAGGTAACAGGAAGCAATAGAATATGTATCATCATCATCATGACTTATTTTTAACAAAATTGAAGTGATTATTTTAACAATACCTTTAAAAAAAGTCAGTGTCAAGAACACTTGTTTGGGGCACGCAAGATAACTCAGAAGGGAAGGAACTTGTAGCTCAAATCTAGTGGCCTGAGCTGAATCTTGGGAGTCCACGTAAAGTGGAAGGAGAGAAGCAACTCTAAAAGTCATCCTTTGACCTGTGTGTCTCAGAATATTCATACCCCACACGCAGTGGTAGTTAAGTTTAAAAACAGTTCTCTCTCTTTTGCTGTTTGTGCTATATTTCTGCCCTCCTTTCTGTTTAGCCCACACCCGTTTTCTTCATGGATTCATGTAATCAATCTCATATGTTCACTATGAGCTAGAAGATGAATCAAAGAAGTTGGTAACACAATGGTCTAACAAAGCGTTCAGACTCTCACATGTAAACTGACACTTAGAATACAGTGCAATAAGACACATTCAGAAATATGCACAGGGTACTATGGCAACAGAGAGGAAAGATGATGGATTTTATGTAAAAGAATAGAAATGTTAACAGACATTTTCCAGAGAGAATGTCTCAAAGGGTAAAGAAAGGAAATAAAGCACACTAACAGTGCAGAGTGTGTTGCCTTCAGAATGTGGCAGATTGTTTGGTGACGATGTCACAGAGCCAGAAAAGGATGGCCGAAGAAATGTGGGTTTCTTCTTCGGGTGGGAAAACCCTAGACCCCACAGCAGGAGTGAAGCTCAACTTAATAACACTCTCTGGATTTTAGATCTCCATCCAAGGAAAAATAAATTTGTGCTTTTGGAAGCTACTTAAGTATTGGTAACAACTTAGAAAGTCAATGGGAAGCTAACTGTGTCTAATTTCATATGGAAATGGAGATAGGAACAAATGAATATGAACAAACTACTACTCAAGGCCAGATAGCCCGTGAGAAGTAGCTAAGACTTATCTGGACCACAGTGCTACAGTAATATGCTGTCTTTCAATGAACACACAAAGATGTGTGTGTGTTCACTTTTTACTGGAATACTAGATGATGTCAATGCGAATGATTAAAAGAATGTCATAATATAGGTTATGAAAGTCTAAATAAGAGCTTAAAAACAGTGTAGCATGAAAATAATCTTCATTTTGTAGTAAAAGGAATTTCTGAACAAAGCACTTTTTAAAGTGTTCGTCTGAACATTCATGCATTAGTAATACAAAGCAATAGGAACCCAACTGTTAGGATGACAATTAGTGTAAAATGAGGTGTATGCATGTGTGTGTGGTGTGTGTGTGTGTGTGTGGGGGGGGGGGATTCAGTGGACATTTACATTGTCTTCAATGCTCTTACATTATTTATTTTCCAACAAAAATATTATGGTTTATTTTAAAATAACAACTTAATGCACTGAGCTGTACAGGAACTTTATACAACATTTTACAGCAGAAATAATAATAAAAAGAGGCCTCTACCTCACAGGGTTTAAAAGCCCTGCCCTACAGTGACACCAAATGGTAGCAGATCAAAATACAATATACAAATAGGACATCTGTGTGATTCAATCTCCTATAAATGTTTGATTCCTTTGAAGAGCAGGCAGATTAGCAGAATTAAATAATATGGAGACAAATACTCAAAAACCCAGAGTTTTTCATCAAAGAAAGTCTAGTACACCAAGCTTCAAATGCAAATTTTTAGGTCTCTTTCCAAACTTCAGCTAATCTTCTGATCCTGGTGAATATTTACATAAATCATTTTCACACAGTTAAAACCATGCCACTGTGAACACAGTGATTTTACCTAATGGCTTATTGATCAAAGAAACCCTGCAAATATATGAAACACTCATACAACTAAGTCAAGTTACACTCCATGAAATCGACCTTTAATAAGAGGCTCTAGTTCAGGCTGATGGAAGAAGGAAGAAATCTAAAGCAATGGGCACCTGATCCCATTAGCAAAGTTTCTAGGGAATATATTTTCATTTCTTACACTGTAACTAGGAAAGAAGCTGATAAGAAAGGACACTACTGCATCCCCAGAAGTAAACAGTTTCTTAATGAGACATGTTTAAGATTGTACATAGAAAAGAACTTTTGAAATTAAATAAATTAATCAATATTCAATGTCCTATTCTAGAACTGAAACATAGAGAACAGAATGGGAATTTGTCTTATTCATTAAAGACCAATTAAAACAGTCTCAAGCCACAATGCAGAGCTTTATGAAATATTATTGGCCAGAACCTTTATTTCTTAGCATTCAATGATACCTTGTTCAGGCTACTAGAAGTGATACTGTTCACATACTAAAATCTATTACGTATGAGCATATGTCACTACATATAACACCATGAATGGCCAAGTGCAGAACATCTTGGAAGCTGTCTTGTTCATGCCCATTCACAGCAGAGAATGGAGAATTAGTTCAAAAAGGGGCCCAGTATGTGTATTACTATAAACATCAGCTGAAGAGCTAAATCCTTAGTACTGTAATGTATCCATGTCTACTATATGTTCAGTTAAAATTCATAGTTGCAAAGACAGGTGGTATTGGCACTAAAAATTTTTTCTCCCATTTTCAAGAGAGAATTAAATGTAGAGATGAAAATCTGTATTATCAGAAAGATGGACAATACTTACAAATCAAATAGGGTTAAATCTTCAGGGATAAAAAATGTGATGGGAATCAGCAAAATAGTTAATGTATGAACAGATAATACAGTTGATCTCAACCAAAAAATTGAGAGGAGATTGCATACAGTATTTCTAATGGTCAATTTGTGTACCAGACTCTAGAATGTTCTAACATGATATAAGAAAATCCATATATATATAATATATATATATATATATATTATATATATATATGGTCCATATTAATTTGTTAATGACATTGTACCTAACAGTTTGACTATGCTAATTTTGCACATGCATTTCAATCAAAGATTAAATGATATCAATGAAAAATAACTTCCATGAAGAGCTGAATCTTGTTTTTGCATAATTCTTGTAGAACGTTGAAGTTCATTGTGTAATGCTAACACCTTCAGTGAACTTGTTCATCATCTGATGTTTAGATATATACTTAAGAATGCTATTTATCAAAAGTTTATAATTGGTATGAATCAGAATAGTGAATTTACATACCTATATATCTTACAAGTAAGCAACATAACAAGACTGAACAGGTTAGCAGGGAGTCCTGTGAGGCAGTAGGAAACAGCACAATTGGAGGGCACAGGGGTCTACACAGCACACTGCAAGCGAACTAGGACTAGTAGAGAGACCCTAGCAAAGGAGGAGAAGGCAGCAAGCAGAAGAGGGAGAGGGCAGAGGGGAGCACTGTAGGAATCCTAAATTGCAGTGTCTGTCTGCAGAGCCCAAGAGAAGAAACATGACAAGGACAGTTACATATGGCACAAACCAGATGAAAAAGCAAGAACTGACTCTGTTCAAGGCAGGCAGAAGACGAGCTAAGATAAGTGCGCTCCTTGAGTAATTCCTTAGTTCTTACCTGCGATGATCACTCAAGAAAACAAACAGTACTTTAGGGAACATTAAAAGGTAAATACGTTTCCAAGGTCAGATAAAAAGTCAGAACTCGGCGGCGGTGGTGGCGCACACCTTTAATCCCAGCACTCGGGAGGCAGAGGCAGGTGGATCTCTGTGAGTTCGAGGCCAGCCTGGTCTCCAAAGCAACTTCCAGGAAAGGCGCAAAGCTACACAGAGAAACTCTGTATCAAAACACAAAAAAAAAACAGAAGTCAGAACTCTGAACTTTAGATAACTTCAAGAATCTTTTTAAAATTTTTGTGCAAAAATTAAAATCAGTGTTATAGGAATCTTATAAACAAAATTATAATCAATTTCCTAAAGTCATGAAACTATCGTTCATATAAAGTTGATAAGCTGCATGCTCATTGCTCCTTAGTAAGCCATCAAAGACTGAGCTTTAAATTCAGACAGAAGAGAAAATACCCATCACTCTCTGATGTCTCATATGCTTTGTCAAACGTAACTTTCCTAATATACAGTAGTTTGGGGCTTTAGGATGGCTTTCCTTTTATTGGGTGGAAAAGGACAAGTACAACAAGGGAGACAGGGTGAAGTGGGACCTTGGGGGAGGAACCAGATTGGAAAGAGTTAAAGATAAAAGATAAAAACAATTCATTTTTCATCAAAATCTGTACCTAACTAAACTACCTAGAAGCGGAATAGTGTAGTCAAGAAGAGTGAAAACGAGCACTCGGTGGCAGCACTGTCCCCAGCATCCATGGGAAATGCTTCCAGCAGCACATACTTCCCAAGGCATCAGCCATTTGCAAAGATGTATGACCAAGCTTGGAATATGCAGCACTTTCATACACTTGCTATCAACTTGATAGGTTCTACAACGACCTGTGATTCAACTCTTTGAACTTGCCTAAAAAGGCCTTTTCTAGACTCCTTTAACAGATATGGTAAGACATATAACAAAGACAAGCAGGATCATTCTATGAGACAAGGTCCTGGGCTGAATTAAAGGAAGAAACAAACATGCCTCTCCTACTACCCTCTCCTCCTTTCATCCCCTTACCCCAGCTTCCTGACTGAGGATAGAATAGAATATAATACGAGCTGATTCGTGCTTTCTACTGCCATGATTTCCCCACCATGGTGGATTGCATCCTCAACGTATGATCCAAAAGGAAAACTTCCTATTGTCTAGTGTCTAGTCACACCAATAAGAAAAAATGTGAAAGTGGAAAATCCAATGTAAAGTATACAGCATCTATTCTAAATGGTTATTTTCAATGCATAGAAGTTCATTGAGATGTGTAGACTTTGGCTCTGGGTTACTTTTGATGTGTGTGTGTGTGTGTGTGTGTGTGTGTGTGTGTGTGTGTGTGTGTGTGTTTATTTGTAAAATTTTTATAATGAAGTTTATTAAAAATTAAAAATAATTAAAGTGTATAAGTTACAAAATAAAAAAAAAATCACAAGACAGTAATAATGAAGAAAATCTGCCTCATTCCCTAAGTTTAAAGGAAAGAGCCTACAAAACATTAAATATGGAGTGCAGATAGGCATTAAAACAATTAGCCAACTTCAATTGTCAACAAAGTATCAAATATAACCCCATTAAGTCCCAGAGGCTATTAATATAACCTAAGATATAAGCAAAAACCAACATTGCTTTTTAAAAATCCCGACTTTAAGACGCCATTAGGAAGCATTTTTTGCATTCCAAAAGAATCTGGTATGATGCAGCAACTGTGAAAATCCATCTTTTTTCATTCCATAGGCCATTAGCGCAGTAGGAATTGGACATGGCGAGCCTCACACACAAATGTTAAACTGACTCGATTCAAAAGAGTGATTCGTTCTCTTAAAGATTCTAGAGTTCAAATTTTTTTCCCAGTTTTCTTTGGTTGAAAATTGTATCAAATCATTCCATTATAATGCTATTGGATACATAAATTGCAATGAAAGTTGTAAAAGGTATGGCCGTGAGGAAAACTGTTTAAGGAAACACTAAGTATCAGTGAAAAAGAATGTCATTTAGTATGACAATTACAGCCACCAGACGAAGGATCCCTTAGTGCGAGAAGTGAGCAGAGAGAGAGTTTGCTATTAAAGCTAATTCTGAACTTTGAGCTCCAATGCAGCTACTGTGCAGATCACCAAGTGTTTTTACCTCTAGGTCCCAGCTCACGAAAACCGAAAAAGAGAACAAGATCATTATTGAGACAACTTGATGAGATTGTTTACAAATGAATTCATTTTGTCTCTCATTGCCAAGAATAAGACAATATTTCTAATTTCAGAGTCAAAACCCATGAGATGAACTCAAGTGGATGATTAAAATGAGAAATGGACTCTTGCAGCTTGTTAGAATGCATAGATTCACAATAAATCACAAATATATCATATTCATCAGAAGTGTGCTTGTTTTACATTTTGATATGATATACACCATTTACAAACACACTTTTCAAAAGGCCTTTAGAGTTCATCTAATTCCCAACTTTACTTTAAATGCAGTATTTTAAATCAAGACAATTTGTCACAAATATACTTGCAGGTTAAAAACAAAACAAAACTAAACAAAACCAAGATGACCATTAAATGTTCATAAGAACCGTGTTGTCAAAAACTTTCTATTTTCTCTCTCTTGTTTGGCACAGTAAAAACTCCCACCAAAGAGACTTAGGAAAAAGACACACAGTACTTACCATAACAGCAAACTGCTCAGGTACGCACAAGTTGTTATAGTCATTTCTGAACTGGGACAATGAATTCAACTGCTCTTCATCAGGAAGATGCTTTAGTAAGTTCTAAAAATTAAAACGAAGGAAAAGTACCTTCACTACATGCAGCTCTCCAAGTTTGGGAAAATTAATCAGTAAACTGTGGGAAGGAAACCAGTCAAGAAATTAATCTTATTTATTTCTAGATAACCTCCCTTGTCCTAAGCCTTAAGCAACAGGCCTCTCAGCTTGGAAACAGTCAATTTTACTTTCCTCTAACCCAGAGTTATTATATATTCAAATCAAGAACTACTGAATATTTATTTGATTAGCTTATAATTGAGAAAGGAGAACTCAACCTATACCAAAGGAACAGCTTTCTCACCTGGATAAATATGATCCATTACATTTCAGCTTTAGGGAATTGAATGTCAGAAATCTCAGGCAAAGCCAAACATATTTCAGCACTTTACTCAAGGGGATCAAAGAAATCATAAGTTGCTACCGAAGGCAAGGGAAAGAATAGGAAAGGAATGAAGGGAATTTTAATGCAGTGCTTACAAGAATGAACTTAGAAGGACCATGTTTTAATAAGAAAAACTGAAGATGCCTTTAAAAGTAAGTTTGCTGATGGGGAGGAAATACTTAGAGGCAGTGGAGACTTAGGATGCAGAACCTTGTAGATGGAGTGCACATGCATATATCGACCATGTATCTGCCTGCATCAACCATGGTCTAGATCCATGGGTTCTTTCAGCTCTTCGGGTCTTTTAGCCTTGTATAGCATTTCCAACTCACACACTTAACACAACCATTTAAAGAAAGAGCTGTCCTCTCCTGACAGAATTCAAACACATAAGCAACCCCATGAATAAAATGTACACAAAGCCTTTGTTTCCAAAGACAGTGGTATAATTAGTATACTAACATGAAAATTAAGGGGGAAGGTGGTCACAGTTCCAAATTATGTCTGTAGACTCAAGAAAAATAACAACTGACTCTATAGCATGCAGTGTATGTCTCTTGACTGAAGCAAAACTCGCCCAAAGTATTACTGATTTAAAATAGCATTAGAGGGTGTCATACATCAAAAGTAGTTACATCAAAGAGCATGCCATTGGCTCATCTCTGAAGAAAACCTTGGTTGACTGGTGGCTAAAAACAAACAACAATAAAAAAAAAGTGGCAATATAAGAACACCCTCAGAAAAAGGTAGTCATTTTTAATCCTAGTAAGGTGAATGCAAGCATTAAAAGTACATGATTTTTTCCACATGAATACAAATTTCTCTTATTGGAAATGCCTGAATAAAAACCTGGTTATTTATCTTTGTTCTTCAGTTCAAATTACAGCTACACTGTCAAATTCCTTATTAAATGGAGCCACTCAGATTCTTAGCATTTTCTAGGATGCTCGTCATATCTCAGGAAATATTTTATTTATTATATGTATGATTATATTTTATTCTTTCATCAGAATATTACATATTTCCACCTTAATATGTGGGTGTTCGATTGAGAAAAACTCATGATTGGCAAGAGTGCAGGCTCAACCTTCTTCTGCTTATAGTTCCTCACTAAATCCCAGGAACATTGGAGAGACACAGCAGTTTCTCATCAGCAGTCACAGCATATTTCTAGAAAGATCGCCACTATGTTATTTAATTATCCTCTCCTTCTCTATGCCCATGTCTTGAGTCTCCATTTAAGTACCTTTGGCCTCAAATACATAAAAGATTATGTTCTCCCAATCCAATTTCTAGTTCTGATCAATCTCAACAAAGCTACACCTATCTTGCATTATAATTACACATGTAAATGTCATTACTGCTGATAAAATATAAACACCAGGGTGAAGTCTCTGACAGATGCTCATACAAAGCCTTATGCGCAGTGTGTACAACAGTGTTAGCAATGCTAATGTGTGTTGATTTTGAATACATGAAGAATGGTGTGCAAAAGTGGCATAAAAATAGACACACATCTGACACACTGCACATGAAGAGCATGTCAAAATGAAAGGACAGTGAACATGCTAAGAAAAACAGTGATTATTAAAAAGTAATGTCTTGCTTCTACATTCAAGCTAAAATGAGTGAATTTTTTAAGTTAAATGCATGACGTCAAATAATATGAAATTCCTATTTTATAATGAATATATAAAAGCCTTATTTATATCAAGTTTTTTTTTCAAATCATGCACTGACTTTACATTTATTAAGTATGTTATAAAGAACACTATCACCTAGATCCAAGATGTGCTTGTCTCCTCACCCAACATCTATGAATATCTGTTTACGTGGCAAAGGAATCAAAAATACAGTTGGGATTCCAGTTACCATCACACGGCCTTAGCTTGGAGTGAACAGCCCGGAGTATCTCAGTGTCTAGTGTGATATGAGGGGGAGGGGAGGGAGGCAGTACAACAGCAACAGGAAAGTGTGATCATGACAAAGAGCAGAGGGCCCAGCCGTGGCTACTGAAAAGAGGACAAGCAGATTCTTCCCTCTACCCTACAGAGAGCAATCCAGACCTGCCGAAACCGGACTAGAGCTCAGTGAGCACAATGGTGACTTCTAGTTTACAGCAATGCAAGAGGATGAATCTCTTATTGTAATCTGGTGAATGGAAACAGTCAAAAGAAACTAGTACATTAAGAAATTGTACAAAGTTGAACCTGTCTGGACATTAATTACAAAATGCAAGCGACCTTTTTCCTTTCTCTAGACCACAAAATGCACATAATTATCAAAAGCATCCATGTAATCAAGTTAAAAGCTACTCTGTAAATATTTAACAAACTCATTACAAGAAATACAAATATGCATTATGTAGAAAAATTTTCTTTAAGGAACTAAGCATCTGCTCTCAGCAAGAAACCACATACACAATCAACAACAAAGAAGAAAATCCAGTTTTTTTTTTTTTTGTTGTTGTTGTTGTTGTTTTGTTTTAAAAAAAAAAAAGGCCACAGGGGGAAAATACTGCTTAAAAAAAGTGGTTGAATTGGGTAGTTCGAGTCCAGGCAATTTGGTGCACAAATAAACTCAAATAAGAACCCATTCCAGCACATGACAAATAGGAGACAGGAGAGGTAAAAGCAGGAACTCCAAAGGTATCAGTTACTGATGAGTAAAAACATCTAATAAAATTTAACCACTGTTCACAACTATAAACAATTCTTGGTGCACCACCTTTCCATTCATTCCCCTATGGAGTCCTGCAAGGCCTAAGGCTCTGCATTCCACTTCCTCAGCCCCCAGAGTACAGAGATCACAAGCAAGGGGAATCACGATTGTCTTATGGTTTCCTTACTTTCCTTACTTTGCCAATAATAGTAATTATATATTATTATGAATAATTACATTATATATCATAAATGGAATTATATATTTTACATTTAAGTATGTATTATAATTATTATTTTAGGACTTGCAAGGGTATTCTTGTCAGAATATAAAATGGCAAATGGAAGAATCTCTCATCACATAACATGTTCTGATTGTCCAACTTCACATTCAGTCTTAACCGAATGTTTACATATTAGACCCCTTATGTGCAGTTTAATAGTTTTGGTTCAACATTGTCACTCACTATAAAACGCTATGGTCAAGATTAGTTTTTCAGAATCTTCTAGCCTTTGGAATGAATGTGAGGATATTACAAGCAAAGCTTAGGTACTGTGGAAGCACAAAATGCCAGGAAGAAGTGGATGGAAAGCTAACATGAAACAAGGCTCCTTTACTCATTTTTACCAAATAATGGTTCAACTCCATAAGCCAAAAGAAAACACATTCAACAAGGCTGTAAAAACAAATTTAAATTAACATGCCATTAGTTGAAACTGTAACAAAAACAAAAGCATGTATGTAAAATTCAACAATTTGTCTTCAGAAAGTCATTGAAAATAATTGAAATGTAATCATTTTCATAGCATTATATTTCGCTGCAGTTAAGAGAAGAGGCAGAATTTTATCTCCTGGCAATGCAGAAGTTATGCTCAAACTAATTATGCAGCAATGATTTTCCAGTTGAATGATTTGGGTAAAGAATTTTGCTTCACTTACAGATTACTATTTAATGAGAAGCTTACAATGAAATATTGGAATTTAAGCAACGTCTGTTTACCTGAATCATAGACTCTGACAACTGGGTTTCATCCACTTCCAATATCATCATCTTGATTTCCTCATAAGGCACCCGGAAGGAGCTCAGGAAGATTGCTGAGAGGGAGGAAAGGGTCATAATGTAGAAAGTAATAGAGAGACCCCAGATGTAGTTCTATCTACATAAAACCAGAGTACACACACATTTACTAGAACTACTGGGGAGCAGAGCTCATTAGTGCATTACATGTGCTCCTCCAGGTTCGAGCTGGTGCATAAGAATCCATCTTGGTTTACTGTGCAGCTGTCACAGCTGACTTTGAAATCCTTAATTATTTATCAACCATCAGAATAGTACCAACTTTCAAGTGATTTCAAACAACTTAAATATGTTTGATATGCTATAAAAACCATCATGTTGTAATGAAAATGATAAAATCGCAGTATATGCATTTAATATTTGACTATGCACATGTTATTGCCTTATATAATATTTTCCAGCACTAACTAGTTCAAAGACAACCATTAACAAGACAGTTAAGCAATGCATTCCCATTTTTCAAGTACTAGCAACACAGTACATTTCAAACAAACTGTAGAAAATATGCTAGAGAAATATAATTGCATTTAACTAAGTCTTAAATTTTAGAAACTATTTTAGAAAATAAAGTTTCACAATGAATTAACTGTATGGATAAGGGATGATAATCTATTGCCGAGAATTCCCAATGTTACTTAGGTTTTTCTTTATATTTATTAATATACATATACATAGTTGCATAATCTAATAAATTTTCGAGAAGAGATTTTAATATATATGCTATTATTTGCTATGCTTTAGATATAATGCTTTTGCCAGTGCACCCCCCATTACTCTACTGCCATGCTGTCACGTTAAAAACTGATGTCAGTTCTCAGAAGGTCATGGTGGCTCATGTCTTTACACTTAGCACTGAAGGGGCAGTGAAAGGATGTGGCAAGTTTGAGGCCAGCTTGAGCTAATCGGTGAAATGTCTCAAAAATCAGTCTTTTCTTGAACACTCTCATGATTTGAACCCAGTAAAACTTGTTAAGTTTTTGCTTACTAGACGTGCCATTGGCCTGAAAACAATTGCATATAAACATACTAGGATTCACAGAACTCTAAAACCATGAACTGTTTCTGTTTTGAATACCCTTTTTCATCATTGGCTTCTGTGTTCGCACTATCAGCTTTAGCTCCATATTTTTGACCCCAAGAAGTCACAAGATATGGAGGCCTATTATCAATATTCTAAAAGCAGGACAAAAAGAGTAGGTGGTCCAAAAGATACAGTTACTTAGGAATTAAAAGGGATAGCTTACAGCAGTGTTATCTAGAAAGCAAAAAAATATAAAAACCATGTGAACACAACGACCAATAAATGAACAACTGAGAGGATGAGAATAAAATGCAATCATAATAAAATGCACTAAACTAATTGTAGGAGATTAACTAAAAATGAGTATTAATGACACAAAGAAATAAAACAACACAGCAAATAAGCTCATCTCTGGATGGAGAAGCACCTCCTGAGGACAGAGGCATGGACAGTGGACAAAGCAAGCATGATTGATCTTAAGCAAGCAAGAACTTAAGATAGAAGGCAAGAAAGATGGGGACAGGGAGATATGCTTTAGTAGTCAGTTTTATTTTACTTTGACTACAAGACAAGTAAACATATCTGAAAAGGAAATGCTGCAAGTTTTTCAGATCACCAAGACTAGGCACCATTCAAGTTCTAAGACCGTTACGTTGAATTGGGAAAGAGTAAGTTGGCATGGACTCCTAACATCAAATATGTGATGCAAGGTTTACCACATGCAGCTTCCATCACAACTATCAACAAGGAATCGAGATTGGCAAGTGTCATGGTAAATGACCCACAGGACTTTGTTTATGAAACTCCTTGGGAGCTATATTTAGAGTGAAGAGTATCCCAATGTTACCCAAGACAGTATGAATCAAGTACAACATTCAGTGAATGAAATCCTACGCTGTCATAGCTGAATGCATTAACGTGGTTTGAGTCTATTTATGTAAAATTCAGCACTAATTGATACCACACTTAAGTGTTTAAGAGCAGGCACAGAGAACAGTCATAACAATAAAAAGGAAAGTTAGTGCTTAATCAAAAACTCTGGATAAGGAAGTTATTTCACATGAAGAGGCAGAGCAAAATGGAGATGGTTATAAATAAGTCTCTAAAGGATTGTTGTTTTCTTTAGTCATGGGCGTTGATTGTTAAATTATATCAAGTATTTTATAAGCCTCTCCTAAGTATAATTAATACATACCATAGCAAGATAGCTAATATAACCTTAAATGAATAGTATAAAAGGAAAACACATTGGGCAAGTGAGACACTACAACATACAGGGCTGGTCTTACCCATGGAGGCCGTGGAGGTCTTGTGCTTTGTCCTGTCCTCCTGAGAGGCAATGTCTAAACCCAAGGGTCATTTTTGGAAGTTGATGGAAATTTTTGCTACTTGAAGGTACTGGGCTATACTAGAGAGTTCAGGTTAACAGGATGATTTATGATGTAGGTTTTGAGCAAAAGAACCAGCTCTATTTCTGAAGGAAGTAGAAACTAAGATCATCAATGTAGGGATGAACTATAATAAAGTTTCAGTACAATCTAAGAATACCTAGGGTGCTTCTTTTCTGAGCAATACTCTGAGCACTGTGTGGACAACTCCCCAACTAAGGGAGCAGGAAATCTCAAGCCTGGGTTCCCCTGTGTTCAGCCCAGTCACCTTTTCCAGGCCTCATTTATATCAACTATTTTATTGACATAAAGCATATCCCAAACTATAATACCTTCAATGAATTCTAGATGTCCTTTTTTTGTTTGTTTGTTTTTGTTTTTTTGTTTTTTGTTTCGAGACAGGGTTTCTTTGTGTAGTTTTGGTGCCTATTCTGGATCCTGCTCTGTAGACCAGGCTGGCCTTGAACTCACCGAGATCTGCCTGGCTCTGCCTCCCAACTGCTGGGATTAAAAGCATGCGCCACCACTGCCTGGCTAGATGTCCTTTTAACAGATTCAGAAAGAACAAACAAACATAGCTCTGCTGTAATGACCCTAAGGTTAGTGACACAGGAGAACTGAAAAGAACCCAATACCTAAACTCAACTTAAAAGAAGACTTTACAAAAGTTCATTTTTTAAATGATTAGAGGTTACAGAGAGTCACACGAGAAAGATTCAATTGAGGGATCCAACAGGTGCTGTAAAATTAATGCCGTCATTTTGGTACATGTCTTTCTCAGCATGATGGGGCAGACTAGAGGCAGCATGGGCTCAGCTAAGTGCAGCACTCAGCTTTTGCAAGCAGCTATGTGTGTGCTCACTGAAGTTATGTATAAATAATTCAACCTTTGCATTAATTTGTAGATTTCAGGAATTTTTTCTTTAAAGCTCTAATTCCCACTTTAAAAGAATCTGGCAGAATACACAAATCTTATAAAATTCTTGAGACTTCTCTTGATTCTGGAATTCTATCCGAGTAGTTGGGCCCTAAGTCATTGACAAAACCTTCATGAACTCAACACATTAGAAACAAGTCACCTATAAATAAGTTAGGTAACAAAAATGAGTGGCTTTTAGATGTTGCCTCAAAGGTGGACAGCAAGTTTCAGTGATGGGATAGATACCTCACTTGTCTTTTTGATAACACTGAGAAGGGAATATCTCCACGTCAGTGTCAGCATTCTACTACCAAGTACAGTTTCACTCCAAGCTCTTTCATTCTAAACCAGCTGTTACTGTAGAGACCAGACTCATCTTAGCATTCAATACCTCAAGACTGTGCTTTATAAATAGAAAACAACTTTGACTCCAACTATCCTTTTAGTGGCAATTAGAAATCGTTAAAGTATCGTAGTGTTTAAATCACAACACTGGCTATAATCTGAAAGGGTGACAATAATCCTTTAATGGATTACACCCAAATATGTTGTGATGTGGTTTTCTAAAACATGTTTCTCAATTAAAAAACTTAGAATAAACACCCTCTACCTAGAGCAATCAACATGAACAGGATCCTTCTCTACAGCAATAATGTGATTTTGTAACCTACAAACAGGAATGCACATATATTTTACAAGCATTATGCACATATGCTATATATATATGAGTACACACACACACACACACACACACACACACACACACACACACACTCACAATGAAAATACCTATTGTCTATTGTCAGAATAAACCACCTAAATTCAAGGTTTTTATCTGAAAATCCACCAGGTTCCCTGTCTATAATGTCAGTGCTGATAGTTATCTGGTGGGTTGTAATAAAGTGAAATAACAAACATGGAACTTGCACAGAAAGACTATCAGGAACGATTATTATGGTGGTTTACTACTTCTGAGTACATGACATTTTACTACATGCTCTGTAATTTACAACAAATAAACAGTTCTGTCCAGAACGTTAATTATCCAACCTTAAGAAGAATACTTAGACTGAATTATCATAGCTGATCCATCAAGGAAGCACTGCATTCAAAGAGTTCCTTTCGGAACCATAAAAAGGTCATTTTAAGTCAAGATTAACAATTTTAATGCCAGATGCGGATGGTTTTCAACATGATTAGTTTTTTGAGATTACACGGTATAACTTAGACAACATCCAATTAGCATTCAGTGCTTCAATGTGAGAAAATGTTACTGCAGTTAGAAAATTCTCATATACACATATCACGTGAGACCCAAAATTTCATATGCATGCACAAAAATATCATTTCCAGTGAGGGGGTAAAAAAAACCAAACACATGCCACAGTAGAGGGGCTGGGCAGTATAAGCTAATCATCTTATTACAAGGATAAACAACTCTGAAAGGGACCAAACCAACAATTAAATGTTTCCACCCAGAAGTAATACCATCTTCATTTATATATTCACCGGCTCACGCTTATCACAAGATGATAGCAATATAAAATAGGCAAAAATATGCAATTAATTGATGCCAAGAAAAAGCAGACTGAATATTGGCCAGTAGCATTAATGCCACCATACTAGCCCACAAGGATCTAATCTTAGCCTCTACTGGAGAAAGGCTTACCCTCTGCCATAGTAAGTGTGGAGAATCAATTCCAAAACACTAATAGAAGGACTATAAAGTCTACCTTTTGCACATATTGTTCTCATATAACTCTCCTTAATTAATGGCATGAAACATTATCCTTTGGCTGGAGAACTATTTGGTTCCAATATTTGCTAAAAATTCACTTGAGGCATGTAACAATTGCAAGCAGACTAAAAGCCATCTTAACACTACTCATCCCTCTAGATTCTTCATATTATATCCTTCTTGCATCACCAGAAAGTAATATACAGAGGTCAAATTATCTCAGCTCCAAGTAGAACTCTCTTTGATGCATTAAGATGCAGTAAGAAATGAATTAGGGACAAAATTATTGCCTTTTTTCATAATAATTCAGCCAGGAAGACAATTGAACACTACGTATTTAGCTCCCATAACAGTAATTAAATCTAAAATATTTCCATCAGTGCTTTTGAGGAAAAGGCTTTGAGCTGCTCAGGTGGGATAATGGAATTCATTTTACTCCTCATCTTTATTTCCATTAATATTCTAACTGCTGTCCTGCATGATCAAGTGTCACAAATAATAGATACTTGGAGGAGTAAAGGAATAGATAGATTACTGATTCTTTATCCAAGTGGGATGTCATCACCTGAGTTCCCTGTCTTTAATACTTGAAAAAAAGAATTTTAAAGAGCAGTTCCTGTTGCAATTGTGGGAAGCAGAATTTCACCTTAAATTCTTTTCTTATTTTCTAGTACATATTAATCTTCTCAAGAATTTAATCTCATAATTTGCATGAAGAAGAGTTATATATGAATTTAGTATTCAAGCAAAGAAACTAAGATAATGGAAAACAAGACACAAAATGAGCAGATTTCAAGAAACAATCCACAAAGACTCCATATGTTAATGATATTCACATGTGATACTTACAAAGGTTCTGAGCAATTTTAGGATCTAGAAATTTAAGTTCCTTAATTCTTTTCTTAATAACTTTCTTCTCTTCAAAATCATTTGTATTCCTTTTCGCTGTAAGACAAAAGAGATTCATACTAGAATCAGTATAAACTTCAAGGGCAAAAGGGCAGGAAATGAACTTTTTCCATCAAAAAAGTTAACATACTAAACCACACAGTAATAAAAATACATTCTCATCATTTACTACCCCGGACTTACACTGCTCCAGGGAGACACCAGTGGCTCTTAGGCTTGTAAAATTACTAAGACTGAAGGCCAAAATGGAAAGCACTGGTAAAACAGTGATAACTTGGATAGTGATAACTTGGATAGCATGATAGCATGAGTTGTGAGAGTGTATATAGTAAGATCATTTGAATGAAATGAGAACAGTTACAGCAGTTGATAAACTTAATTTAGAAAGGGTTAACAAGTGATCCCAAGAATACTAAACAAAAAAATACTAAATAATAGCTTCTTTGTGTGATATAACATGTATTTAAAACTACAAATCTGTTTCAGTAATTATTCAGTTAATACAGTATTCTTCATAAACACCATGTGTTTTTATTGTAAATTTTATTCGCCCTAAGGGAATACAAATTATACTCCTACATACTGGATAAACACAGGGCTGATTTTTATTGTATGCTTATTTTCATTCTTTTATTGTAATAAAGAATACAAAGCACCAGCTGAAAAATGTTAGGCTAGGTGATGCAGGGGCGATGCTAGACCAAGCAGACATGTAGGCAGAAGTTTCTCTCCCGCCTGGTCCCTCAACCATTCAGTTCCAAATAAACACAGAGGCTTATATTCATTATAAAACTGTTTGGCCTATTGCTCAGGCTTATAACTAACTACCTCTTATGCTTAAATTAAGCCATAATTCTTGTCTATGTTTAGCCACGTGGCTTGGTATCTTTTCTCAGTCCAACATTCTTATCTTAATTCCTGGGCATCTGGCTGGCAATTTCGTCTCTGCCTTTCCTCTTCCCAGCCTTCTCCTACTTTGATCACCCAGTCTACACTTGCTGCCTGGCTGTGGCCAATCAGCATTTTATTAAACCAATAGGAATGACAAATCTTTACATTGTACAAGAGCATGATCCCACAAGACTTGAGACAAGCTCTGTACTTTCCCATTATGCAGAGACTGGACAACAAATGATACAGCTACCTCTCCCAGGACTTGATAATAACCCAAAATTTTTCTTTTCAGGATCCCCTAAAGATGTCCTCTTCCCCAGATACCAGGAAGCAATTTTAAGAACACAGTGCCCACATTCCCAGAAGTGGGTTAGATGGTTTTTGGTTCTTCAGTGAGTTACGGATATCTGTCACTGTTTTGGTGGCTGATTACAAGTTGTTATTGGTAATAGCCAGGAAACAAGCTAAACAAAGGAGACTAGATTCAGCGTTCTTATTTGAAGAAAAAAAGAGAATATAGATATGATAAAAGGTGTATTATTGAATCTACGCTGAAAAAAAAGATACACAAATGACAGGTTATTGAATCTATTCTGAAAAGAAAGAAGGGAGAATATGGATATGATAAGATAAAAAAAAGTAGATTATTGAATCTACTTTTAAAAAGCAACTACTCGTTTAAAATACTGTACATCGGATTGAATTTTTATATAATGTACACAAATTGTGTATATTGATACAAAGTTGAGATTATTTTTGTTGGAACATAGTGTACATATATTTCTACTTTTGTTCAAGATATTATACCTATGCAGTTCATTTAACAATATAATTCAAATTGCTAGTCTTTGAAAGTTATTACACACTATTTAGGAAAATAAAGAAATGCAAGTTAGTAGTTAGTCACTGCAATCAAACTTGTAGTAATGTTAGGTATGCTTTCAAGGACAAATAGCTATATTTTAGATAGATCATCTTCAAACACTTCAGAGATCTACAGAATATGTTATATAAGATGTTTTAATAATACGGATTCTTTTTTTTTAATCACAAGGAGACATGTCTGCTCCTGGCAGCACCAATCTACTTCAGAGAAGATGATGGGCATTGAAGAAACTCCATATGGAGTTTGCTTTCTTTGTGGCAAAAGTTAGCCACTGGGCAAGAAACTGCACTTGCCTCAATTGCTTACAGTATGCTGTCCAAAATGAACAAGGAGGACACAAAAGAAAGGACTGCCGAACTTTACCAAGACAGGGTATGACAACCTTCAGAAAATTCTGCTTCACAGATAAGTCTGTCAGATATGCTAGGCCTGTAGGCTGAAGACAGATACCTCAAAGCTGCAAACAAACCTTGGGTGACTATCTAGTTAGCCAGCTGTTTCTGTCATTTCTCATATTTTTTGGAAGTCACTTGTTTGAGCTTCCTGCTTACTCAGTAAATATTATTTCCTTCTCAGGTCTCTGAGGGAGTTGAAGACTAGATATAGTCATAGTTATAGCTTTCCTTGTAAACAAATTCAGAAAAGAAACTCACTAAAGAGGTATTAAAGTGTATAAGTTTGAAAGACATCAAAAGATAGTTTTTGGTTGGTAATACAAGTTAGGAGAGAAAGTATATTAGGTACAATATTTTGGACTCATCAAAATAGGATAAAGAATGGAGTATTTTCTCTGAATCTGTCAAGTGTTAATGGATTGGACATTATTAATGTAATTCTTGGCTGTATATTGTATATACTTATTGTTCTTATTGTATATTGTTTTTCTTATATTAGTTATAAACTTCTTTTAGTATTTTAGACCAAAAAAAAAAAAGGGAAATGTGATACTTGAAATCTAAGAAATAAAGCTTGCCTGAAGATCAGAGGACTGAGCCAGCCACAGAGTTCAACACAGAGATTAGGCACTGGTGGCACACATCTTTAATACTAGCACTCAGGAGGCAGAGATCTGTATTGAGCTCTCTGAGTTCAAGGCCACACTGAGCTACATAAGATTGATCTAGTCTAGGAGAGAAACAGAGCCAGGCAGTGGTGGCACACGCCTTTAACCCCAGTATTCGGAAGCACACACGCCATTAATCCCAGCACCAGGAAGGTTGAGATAAGAAGTGAAATGGCTGGGCAGACGAAGGCATATAAGGCTTGAGGAGACAGGAACTGGAGACCCTTTTCTCTGAGGACTCAGAGGCATTCATTCTGAGGATTCCTGGAGGAGTTGGCGAGGTGAGAAGTGGCTGTGGCTTTTTTCCTCTGATCTTTAAGCATTTACCATAATATTTGGCTCTGGGTTTTTAATCAAGACCATTTAGGATTCATACAACATAGACATCCCCAACATCATAAAATTTAAGGCCCACTAAAATTAACTATAAAATAAATGGCAGTCAAAATACACTGATAAACTGATAATTTTTCAGTACGAACCACAGGAAAAAAGACAAATCTAAGGCACACAAGTCAAGTACAATCTTCCTGAGATAATGGGTAACCAAGTCAAAGCTTAAAAAAGAAATACAGATAAAAATGAGCAGCAGGGAGGAAGGAGAGAAAATAGAAAAAGTCTGTGTGTGTGTCTCTGTGTGTGAGAGACACACATTTAAGAATGTGGATATAGTACAAGCAGAGGATATTAAGTAAATTAAATGACACCAAAATAAAGTCAGGAACCTAATTATCCAAGATCTCTAAAGCCAGTCTAATATGTTTGAATTTTATTCACAGAGTACTGAGGAATCACTGAAGATTCAGCATCTTGTAGCTATATCAAGAGAACTCCACATTAAGGGGGACTGAGAGCTTTTTAAAAATGGCACAAATAGTAACTGAAAGGTGAGAATATAGAATTACAGTAATCACCAAGGGTGAATACCAACCTCGGCAGACCTGGAGAGAATGGGTGAGCACAAGAGTTGCATCAACAGTGGGAACTAAACTAATTATTGCACCAAAGCAAGTCTTCCTTTCGAATTCCAGGTTGGATATCCAACTGCTTACTCTCAACATCTGTAACTGAATGTCTAATACAAGTGTTACCACCACATGTCTAAAGTTCAACTCCTGAAGTGTACCTCCCTCCATATCTCTCTTCCAACATCAACCCTTACAGCAGAAAGGAGGCATACTCCTAACTGAGTGGCTCAAACTGAACAGTTTACACTTCTGTCACAATCATAGCTAGTCAGTGTCTCTAGTAGGTCTTACCTCCCAAGAACCAATTACCTAACACAATCACTCCAAAACACCTCTCTGGCTGCTACTTCTCTGCTCGTTAGGACTATCATCTTTTTCCACCTTGAATACAACTGTTCCCTAACTAGTCTCCCTTGTTGCCTAACTGCAAATTATCTACACCCTCTTTACCACACTGAAGAGAAAGGAGTCTACTTAAATTCCCTAAAAAGCCCTTGCATGCCTTACAGCTATGCCAACCCTACAACCAGCTTCCCCAACATCATTTCTCTGTCTTTTAATTTTTTATTCCAGAGCATTTCTTTTTTTCTATTTTTCCACTGGAGAGTAAGACTGCTTGAATAAGCAAAAAAGTCAGACTCAAAACATGGAGCACATGCATATCCATGATCATCTTGGCACTGTTCACAATAAGCACATTATTGAATTAGCCTAAGCGTACCTCAAAGAATGAATGAATAAGGAAAACCTAATCCACACACAAAGGAATACTGTTCAGTCATAAAAAAAAAAAAAAAAAAAACAAACCCAGGCATTCACAGGAAAACTGATATAACTAGAGTTTGAAAAAGTGACCCAGACTCTAGAGGCAAACAGTATGTGTGAAACACAGGATGGGAAACATAAAGGAAATCTTAACAGAGGGGAAAGTAGGAAGACAAGTATTAGGGAAGAAAACCTGGATCAGAGGGAAGGGTAGGAGAAGCTAAAAAAAGATAATGGAGGATAGAAATGATCAAATCATATATTATGCATGGTTGAAAATACTACAATGAAACACTTTATTTTGTATAATAAATACGATGAAAGGGACCATCATCTACCACTGCAATGTTAGTACCAAGAACTAAGGCTGGGCATTCAGTGCTCAGTAAGTATATTTTGTGTAGATACACTCCTATGTATAAATAGAGGAATTCACTAAGTCTAAGAGGAGAAAGGTACTGCTACTTTACTTGCTGGCAAATGAGGAATAGGTTTGAACTAGGCCAGCTTTGAACATATTCTCCACATGGTCAAAACAACAGGCAATGGACATGAAGACATAAAGAGTTATCTAGAATGGAGAGAACAGTATCATTCCCAAGAGTTACTGCACGATCACTTTTCCTAGATGCTAAATTACCACAAAAATCTCCTTCCCAGTACATAATACCTTTTGTTATTTTATACTGCCTGAAGTGTGATAGATGAAATCTATTAAGAATGGCTTAGTCCCCTTTGCTTAGTCTTACCAAATAACAATCATCTACCTTTTTTTTGGTAGGTTCTATATATTATTTTTATAATTCCTAAGAGAAGGGCAGGCACTAATTTTTAAGGTTGAATTCTCATTAGTATTTCTCACATGCTGAAACATTTCCTAGTGTATTCTGAAGAAAAAGCCAATGACTCGGTAACCTACGTTTTAAATAACTTCCAGTGAAAACTCCATGAGGAATGGCTCTGAACCACATTTAGCTTCTCCTATCACCCCACAATAGTGACCCTCATTACCAAAGTGAGGGAAGAAATGCTTCAGGAGCTAATCTTAAGAACTGATCAATGACTTTTACTCCAGTAGCCTTTTTACTGTAGTATACTAAATACCACAAAAAATAACTAAATAAATAAAGTTTACTACCAACCTTGCAACTTCAGTTTACACTCAAAGACTAAATAAGTATTAACCAATTCTCTCTGGTTTACAAGAAAGTGATGGTAGACTCTTGCTTAGTTTAATGTATCAGTATACTCATAACACAGCAAATGTATGGTTTTCTTCACTTTCCCGACTATACAGCCAAAGGATGGGAAATACACGAGGAGTGAGAAGGATCCATTTTCCACAGAAAACAGTGGAAGCAAAACACCTCAGTTTAAACAGTTCAAGTTAATATGGTACAGACAGTGACTCTACTTAGTTAAAGGGACCACCCGGGGGGGACCCCAAACATCCAGGATCTTCAGAAGTGAAAAGTTTTCTTTTTCTTTAAAATCAGCCCGACAGCTGGCTACTTCTCATCAGGGGGAAAGCAGAGAAATGACGTATGTAAGTGTCACAGACAGAGCAGCAGTCAGTTGGCGTATGTCATTCCCCAGTGCAGAAAAGAGGAAGGGAACAATTTTAATGGGAGAGGTTCTTAGTCAGTGGCACTCAGGTCAGAAAGGGATGAAGGAAATTCCTAAGCACTGCTAGTATTTGTGAAGACCGCTAAAAGAGCCAAATGGCCCCCTTCATATTTCTGCCATGGGACCATTTACCAAAATGTCTGTAAAAGAGGCAGACAGAGGCTGGTGACACTCTCTTGACTCTAAAGAATTCTGAGCTAAATAAGCTTCCTTTCTGTATAAATCACAGTTTCCATTATTTTCATATAGAAACGGAAAACACACTAATACAACAAAAATAAAAAGGATTAATTATAGAAAAATATGACTAAAGAGAGCGACCATTTTTTGTGAATAAAATTTTTACACAAAATTCCATTCCCAATTCCATGCTGATAATATCTCTGCAAAACACTAACAAGCCACACCCCCAAATCAAAGGAGAGCTTGAAATGGTGGCACACAGTTCTGCACCTCAGCCCTGAACCTACCAATAAGGACATTGTCCTCTAAAAGTAGACAGAAGAGTGACACAAAGTGATCATTGCTTTTATTTAAGCCTCCTGGCACAGACAGAAGGGACAGCAATGTAGCCTTGTGTAGCAATGTGTGTAAAGCAAACACACCCCCCACTTCACCTGGGTAGAGCTCAGCATCTTCAGCCAAGACAAACACACCTACGCCTCAAGACAAGATTTTTTCCTGGATAACATGAAACACTGAATCAGAGGGTCAGATTATTAAAACTGTCTATGCTTGTGAGCTAGCCATTTTGCCATTAGAAGTCTGTGTTTAATCTTACTTCCTAGACATGTAAAGTAACACTCCATTTTCCATGAGAAGATTAATCCTGTTCAAAAGCTCCCCGATCACTAACACAGCATACGCTCCATTTTATGTAGGCTTTATGTCAGAATTAAGTCAAAGATGACGAAACTTTCTCTGTCGCCAAGAGCCATGAACTGAAAAAGTCTTTTCTAATTACATCTTCACTTTATTCCTATCCTATGTTCAAAGTTTCAGGAATAGCAGCAAAATTATATGAAGAATCTCCTTTCAAAATCTTTTCTTTCACACTAAATTTTCCATTAAAATTATAGTTCCATGGTACATGATTATACATCTTATTCTGGCCCATTTTCCATTATGTTCTAATCAGACTGATTTAAAATGTGACCTTTGAGGAATTAGATTCCATATAAATTTTATCATAAATTCCTTACAAATTTTATGATATATTATTTCACTATTTAAAAAATAGAATATGCATGTCAAAATATGTTAGTAGAACATAAGACAGTTTTCTCTTTTCACAATGGAATATTTTATAAAAGTATGTGCTATCTGTAATTGTATAACGTATTTTTATTTATTCAGATTAAATGTATATCACACTAATGTGTTTTAAAACATGAAACATTGAAATGTATCTAGTGCTCATTTAACACAAATGTAATAAAATTTTACATGCTAATGATTACAATAAATTGCCATTTTTAATTACGTAACTTCTGAACACAATGAGTTGAATTCAAAACTGTGGAAAACACACATCTTTACCTGATTTAAAAAGCAAGCATTCTCTGTAATACTAAAAGATGCCAGTAAATTAACCTCATTTACATAAAAAGAATAAGTAATACATTTAGGACATGAGGCCTGGGAAGTCTTAACAGTGTTCAAAGTAGATAGAGTAAGGCACAGGGGGAAACTAGGCACCTATGAATGTCTTACCTAACTGCTAACGTCTGTTGTTCTTATTATAGGCATTCTAAGAAGCTAATACACAATGTAAGAACTACACGAATTTTAGAAGCACAAGAGTCATGGACGAGGAAATGCCGTCTGTTCATTCTATAGATGAGAAAACCTGACTACAGAGGTTTTTATAGGCAGGCAAAGAAAGAGTTTGACTGTGACCAGATCTGAGCCTGAGCCACTGCCTAGAAGGCTTGACACAGAAGGCTGCGGCACTACCAAGTGGTCGGCAGTCAGCCCACCACAGAAAGAGAACTCCCATTCCTTCGCTATATCACTGATGCAATGCACCCTGGCTCCACGTGCTCAAAGGAGAGTGGTGAGGAAGGTCAATGGGCCTGAGGGAGGGAAGAGGAAGACACAACCTGCTGAATCCAATTAGCTGAACTCAAAGCTGGGGAAGAAATGACAGTTCCGGGTGGACGTCCTCTCACCCATCACGGGCTCTCCTGTGAAAGACAACTAGTGAGGCCTCCGTCTCTGCTATAGGATGCTGAGGAACTGACTGACAATTGGAAGGATTAGAATTCAAGAAAAAAAAAAAAAAAAACAGCTAAGAAAGGGGCCTCATACTATTGGTGGTTGCAATATAATGACATGGTTTTATGTAGGATTTAGAAAATTCAGAGGCAAAAAAAAATAAGACTCACAAGTAAAGGTGAAAAGACTTATGAGAAAAAACATGTACACATATGCACACAAGCATGAACGAACACACACATGCGCGAGCGCGCACACACACACACACACACACACACACACACACACACACACAGGTTTGGTTTATAATACAACCTTGGCAAAATATGAAAGTAAACAACTTAGTCCTAAAAAGTCTAATTGTATAAACTGCTTTAGTCACATGATCTGTCAAACCTAATTTCAGTATTTCTAGGCACATAAACAAAAAGCTATGCAACTAACTACACAGAAAATATTCAGAGACAAATGCATAGGCTATACTTCTGTTCAAATATTAATATGTGACTGCCATAACCACTCAAGACTTTTTCTGGCAAAAGAAGTTTATGACAATTCAAAGCTATAAACTATACACTATTTAGGAAGAGTAGTTGAAGCACTAAATGAAAATTTATGCAAAAGATTATTTCCTCTATAGCAATCATCAAAAGAGTAGCAAATATCTGCATATTTCTCATCATGGCATTCAGCTTCAGTAGTCAATGTCACAAAACAAATGGTCTTGAAGGGCTTTATTTTACAGTATAGGTCCTGCAAAGATAGGGAGGAGGAATTTGTTACTTAATGAAACTTTGAGGCTATCCATAGTTTGTTTTTGTTTTTAATCACTATGACATGTCAACAGCCAACTATCTAGGCAAGGAGAAACTTCTTGATCCAAACAATGTTACCAATATCTCATTCTCTTTCTTCTCCCTTCTCTCTCCCTCCCCCCTCTCCCATCCTGTCACTGTTGGCTAGGATATGTTTCATTTGTTTGTTAAATAAGGTCTCACTAGGAGTGGCTGGCCTGATACTGGTTATGCAGTCTACTGGGTCCTTAACCTGCTGCCTTATAATCCAGAGTACTAAAGTTACAGGTATGAACTACCATAACAGGGTTATTTGCCTGATTTGGTTAGCCCTTTGAGGAATATACCAATGAAAATAATTTTATCTTTTCTCAGAAGCCAACCTCAACCCCAGAAAGGGACAACTTTATTTATTTGAAAATTATTACACCACAACTTAAAATGAACCAATAACTTGAGAAGCCCTTTGTATTAACAGCTTCTTATAACCAAGGTCTTCAATAGCAACAAAAGGAAAAGGAGAAAAGGTGTTTTCTTGTGAGGGAAAAAAAATAACCTGAAAGTTAAAATTTCTCTGGGTGGGGGTGCAAAGGACATAGACTATGCTTCTTACCCGAAAAGTCAGTTTTGATCATATGGATATAAAGTCCAAAAGAAAAAGGAAAAGACTATTAAGAGATAAAAATCCCACTGGAAAAGAAACTATATCCATGTCAAATGATCTTTCTTGGCTCACTTTGAGAACTCAGAAAAATCCCCCTATATCTTTTACTATGTACCTTAGTTTTTCCCTCCCCTAAAGTACCTTTCTACTACCTGCTCCTCATGAATTCACTGAAAGACTGATGTTTCCTCATAATGGACTACTGTACGTATATATAAAAGGCATTTTTATCACTGACAGTTGGCAGCAAACCTTCTTATGTATATGCTCTGATAATACTAGAAAGCAGAAATAGGTCTCTGCAAGAAGAAACTGCAAAGAAGCCTCTGCACACTAATACATGACATGCTAATGCTCACACCAGAGAATGCGCTGGGGAAAGAAAAGAACCTATTACACAAAGAATGAGAACTCGATGTACATTCCTAATTACAAAGGAAGATGAAGTCCACATGAGGATATGGGTAACTCAGGATCTGCATCATGCTGCAGAACAGAAAGACTTAATAAGCTAACTTATTAGAATCTATACACAGAGTGCTGAGCAACTTGAGACTAGAAAGGGTAGCCATGAATTTTATTAACCAATAAAGTAATGTCATAGTAGTGAGCACATCATCCCTGGTGTGTCAAAGTGTGGGGGAAACATAATGGATAGCTTCATGAAAATTCCACTCACCATGAAGTGATCAGACTTAAGAAACAAATCTCACAATACCTAACTTATATTCGATGAGAGCAAGCTGGCTCTCATGATTTTGTTTTGCTGTATTTGCTCTAATGGATCTTACATTTGTGGGAAAGCTGACCCAGAGCATGGTATGACAAAACAAACTTCACAGTAACATTTGTTTTTGTGAAGAAAGAATGAAGCGTTAGGAAATTCCCTACCACAGGAACCACATGCTTGTCTTTACGAATGGACTTCATGTTGTGCTGGGAAAGGATTATAAATACCAGTGCTGAACAGAAATTACATGTCTGGATAGGAAAGAAGGGCAGATTGAACATGTGCAATTCCACGCAAACTCTGTTCATCCATCTCCTAAGTCACTACCCCCCACCCCTATTCTGTGATCTTTTCTCTCCTAGCCACATGGCCACTTCCATAATAGATTTTTCATTCCTCTCTGAAGGTTCCAGACAGCATTTCCGATCATCCTGGCTATCAATTACCCTGCCTAATTAAAGTTCCATTAGTTGCCTACTTCTTTGCTACAACTAAATACTTTTTTCTAGCCTCTCAACCACCAGACCTTAGAAACAATACAATACAAACAAGCAAATACCACCCATCACCAAGAAAAGTAAGAACAAAACCCTGGATTTTTCTAAAATGTATCTCTGACATATTGCCTGCTGGGTATGCCACATGCTACCCAAGACCCTGTGTGGCAGGCCACACAAATATGAAACGCTTGGTTGATGTAGAGAAAAAGCCCTACATAGGCCTGCACAGTATGAAGAGGTTATGGGAGGGGCCAGCAGAGTTTATGTTATAGTCTATTAGGGAAAACTACATTTCAAATAACGACCTTCAGGTGAGAGGGAAAAAGAGGCGTGTTTAACTAGGTGTACGTATGAATTGAAGGGAAGAAGTACTAGACACAGAAAGATGGAAGGTGTTATGATTGTGGCATAACAATGAGAATGCCACAAAATTGTACAATAAAACACAGCAACAAATACTAATATATATATAACCACAACTTTAAAATTAGAAAACTTGTCTTTAACGGGCTTCATTTCAAATCATTCTAACAAAGTCTTTTTTAGCCTGATGATATGAAAAGGTACTTAGCATTAAGAACAGTCAATGCTTTGCTTTTAAAATGGCGAGAAAAAATTCTAAGTGACCATGAAATCATCACACCAGAAAAAAATGAGATCACTTAGCATGCATATAGCTGATGCGCAGACATGCTCAAGGGAGTGAGCATTCATTTTGCAGCATGATATAACACGTGGGCACAATGCTTTTCCTGTCCTGACATGAGCATGCTGATATGTATTCAAAAAAAAAAATCATTCTTCCCCTGGCCTTACCCCTACCACTCCCATGAATTTCTTCTCCAAATTGTATGAAGAATGCTTGGACAATTCTTATTATAGAAAACTGAGTTCTAGTTCCATTTTCTGCAAAACCCAACACACTCAGTCTTCTGGGACATAGAGGGCATGTGAAAGTTTACAATGGTGTTTCCAGGAAAGAATGACTTTAATTCTCTACTTCCGACATAGGAGTAAAGTTCTCTCATCTTTTATCTCCTTCCATTCTGAAGAGCAAGAGGAGTTAAGAATACCAGCGATTTCCCTCAGTTCAATGTATGCCACTGGCACTGGAGAAAATGAAGAACCAGATTCTGGAAGAAATCACGTGACCTTTGCACTCAGCCTCAAGAGCTTCAGCCAGGACCAAGAGCCAGGAGAACTCCAGGGCATATCCAAGGACAGGCAAGTTAACATCCTAAAGGTCCTCTGCCCCTTTGATATGGCTCCACTTGTGCGGCTCTCACTAAGAATTGTCCAGGGAAAGGAAAGATAACCAGGATTGGAAACAGGTATCCCTGCATGATTTCTAAGTGCCAAAACTCAAAGAAAAGACTCCTAAGGATAAATAATATTTCCTAATTCTTCCCAATGACCATATTTAAAAGTGGTAGTTTTCTTCCATAAAATCCTAAATTCCCAGTGTCTCTTAGATGGTTTTCCATGCCTTAAATCCTACTTTAACATGACCACAAAATGCTATTAAAATAAAAAGTAGAATGCTCGTATTTCTCCATATGCATGAACACACATAAACAGATACATGCACAAATACACATACATGTACATACACCACACATAAGCATGAACATGCACATTTATGTACACAAATATACACATATACAACCCACATTTGCATTCATGTACACAAACATATGCACACAAATACATATACATATGACTCACACACACAGCACACAGATATATAGATTATATATTGATATATAGAGATATAGATATACCAAAAAACACATACATATAACACACAAGAAGGAAAAAGAAAAAAACAGGAATTAATGGAATTATTCAGTGAAAGGTTAATGGATGAAGCTTTTCATTAATGGAATTGCAGCAGCTTAAGTCTTATGAGAAGAAAAAATAAAATAAAACCTCACTTTAAACTCAATTGCTTCACAGTTATGTTGGGCCTCCTGACCCTTGAACATTTATATTATATAGAGAAGACTCTTTACAGCAAATGAAATAGTTCTATAAATTCCCTTCTTAACTAATTAAAACTATCTCAAGTTTAAATGCTTCATGAAATTGTCAGATAGTAGATGTTAATGTTCAAAAGAAGAAATTCAAACACTGCACAGTCTAACATACCCAGGTTTAGAACCTCCTATCAACTGTGAAGCTAAGGAATATGTCCGAATTTCTATCTTTAAAATATTCTCATAGAAGATGTTCTTCTCTGCGCGAACATGATTATGTGTGTGCATGTGTAGGACTAGGAATATAACCTGGGGGCTAGCAAATGTTGGGTAAGCAATCTACCACTGAGATATTTGTCCCCATATCTCTTTGAAGACTTTTTATTTTGAGATGGTCTTGCAGAGCTGCCCAGGCTGGCCTTGAACTTGTATATAACAGGCATTCTTCAGGGCTAGCAAAAAGATACCAAATCATGACACCGAGGTTTGTTATTTTTTTTATGAATAATCAGCCTTATCTTAGCTCTTCTTTTAATCTGTTTCTCTTTATGTTTTGCCTCGGGGCTTTTCCCCTTTCCTTTCTGTATATCCTACCTTTCCTGCTTCTTCCATGCCTGGCTGGCCCCAGGGCATCTTCCTCACTCCCTCATTCTATTCCCCATCTCTCTCCCTCCCCTTCCCCCACATCATGCACACAAACCTAGTTTTTTCCTCCTACTTATTCTCTGCCTGCCAATCCTGCCTATCCCTCTCCTGCCTAGCTATTGGCCATTCAGCTTACATTCAGGGGCCTTAGGCAGGCAAGGTGAAACAAATGCAACACATCTTTACATAATTGAACAAATGGAGCAGAACCAAATGTAACATATTTACACAGTAATATTCCCCAGCATAAACAAATGTAACACATCTTGACATAGTTAAAGTAATTCTCACAACACTTGTAACTTTCCTTCCTCAACTACTCATGTAGCTGAGATTAAGTCTGCCCCATGGTCATATTCTTAGACTATCTCATTTCATGATAAAAATACCAAATCTTATGTAAGTAATTTATCTGGAAGCTTAAAGTTCCTTTTCATCAATTAAAGGAAATAGGAGAAAAACCGGCATGACAAGAGCACTAAAGCACAGAGAGGTAAGTCCAGCCAATGGACAGATGGTCAACACCAATTCCCTCCTGGCCGTCTGCAGACTACTGAGTCCATGGAAACAATGGGAGCCTCCGGAAATGGGAAGCAATGTGAACAATTCATTTCACACCCAGGGAAAACAAAGACAGAAAATCCTGAAGGTCATAACAACAAACATCTTTCTCTTTTCTGAAAATCTTTCCATAGCATAGCCATACCAGAATTAGGGGCATTCATTTCCAACAAGAGACACACCCAAGAATTAGAAATTACTCCACAACAAAAGAAAATCAGATTTTTCTTAATAGTGATCAATCTGAAGGCTATGTGGTTGAACTTTGTGAGCCAAATATTTACAGGAGAAAATAATTACTGCAATCACCAAACTTTCCTTTTTCTACATCTGATAACAACATGCTACTGTAAGGAAGCATTCAGAGTATGAGGCAATCGTGGTTCCAGCAAAACAAGGCCCCTCTGTGGCTGAGAAAAATCTTGCAGGGGAATCAGAGTGATGAGTTCAGAATTTAGATGCATTCTACAGGACATGCTCCTTGCCTCCTAGAAAGACAGAAATCAAGGGAAAAGAGGTTTCTGGGAAGAACAGACACTGGGCAAAAGGTATGTGGGAAGTGACAGAAGATCAAAGAGAAATTGGAAACCCCACAGGAGAACATTTGTGTCAAGTTTCATATCCTTAATTCAACAGAAAGATTATATTAATACAAACACCGCACAAGCATTGGAGAACAGGAATAGAGGATGTTGTGTTTCAACAGCAATGAACAGGACAGAGGACTCTGGATTGTAATTCGTAAAGGAAGGACTAGAGAGGACAGAATCATTTCTTCTAAATAAATGCATCCAAATGCTCAACGAACAAGCAACACATAAAACACTGGTGTCCACTGACTGAGCTATATAGTGATCAAGGGGAAATCCTAGTCACAACTTAGCCCTCTCTGCTCAGCTCCAGGAGAACTCACAATGCCTTCTCAGCTCCTCACAGCCTAAGGAGGACAGATGAAATTTTCACTTCATCAATTACTTCCATCCTCACACTTGAGCAAATCTTTCTCAGGATAACTCTTACTCAGATTTCTTTCATTGCAGATGGGGGTTCCTTTTGATCACAAGCATTTGAAATAATTGCGATAAAAGAGATATCATGAAAGAAGGAGCCATCATAGGGTTAGAAAGAAACCTGGTGCTAGGGAAATTGCCAGGAATCCACAAAGATGACCCAAGCTACTCAAAACAATAGTGGAGAGTGTGCCTGAACTGGCCTTCTCCTCTAATCAGATTGGTGACTACTCTAATTGTCATCATAGAACCTACATCTAGTAACTGATGGCAGCAGATGCAGAGATCCACAGCTAAGCACTGGACCAAGCTCCTGGAGCTCAGTTGAAGAGAGGGAGGAAGGATTACATGAGCAAGTGGGGGGAGGGGGGACAAGATCACAATGGAGAAAACCACAGAGACAATTGACCCAAGCTAGTGGGGGCTCTGGACTGACAGCTGTGGAACCTGCATGGGACCAAACTAGGCCCTCTGAATGTGGGTGACAGTTGTATGGCTTGATGTGTTTGTGGGGACCCCTGGTAGTAGGACCAGGAATTATCTCAGGGGCATGTATTGACTTTTTGGAGCCCATTCCCTAGGGTGGGATACCTTGCTCATCCTTGATACAAGGGAGAGGAACTTCGTCCTGCCTCAACTTGGTATGTCAGACTTTGTTGACTTATCCCCTGAGCAGTGGATTAAATGAAATAAATGAATGTATTTAAAAATGAAAAAAGGAATTGACTACTGAATATACTGCTTTCTGAATGGAGTTTATTGAATTAATGGAACCCTGTTTATGTAAAATATTTGATAAAAATGACTTTTAATTTGCAGAGAAAGGGTCACTTCTAAATAGTTATTTAAAAATAAGTCGTATATTGCTATACTTCTGAGATTCATTTATACTAAGGTAATCTTTTATCTTTCTAGTTAAACAATATTATATATATCAGGATTTGAAAAAAACTAAAATTAAGTATGCTATTCTAGCAAATTAGTCTATTATTCTGGACTTGTTCCCTGAGAAAACATAATTCCTAATTCATTAAACACTTCAAATGGAGAAGGATCTTTGAAAACTAGAAATCCTCCCACACATTCACCAGAGAAAGCTATTTAGAGCAAAAGCCATCACTGGAAGAGTAATAAAAGCCTATACACAGGTGTATACGGGAAAATATTAACACCAAAATATGTATGCAAACACACAGCTTTTTTTCCTTTAATCAAATGAGCTTTAGCATATATACTATTCTGTATTTTATCCACTTTGCAGTGCAATAAACCCTGTATGCTTGTCCTTGTCCATATGGGTAGATCAACAACATTCTTCTAAAGACCTTTGTAGACCATCACCTGGCAACATGCTATTTATAAACTCATAGTAAAGCTATTTTCTACTTTCTATATTGATGAGTATTTCCATTGTTTCTAAACTCTGTTAACCAATATTATTATTACATCACAGTCAGACTTTGGGTTTCAAATCATAATCCTAGCAATAAAGGTAAAGTCAGGAAGACAGTTTGAGGCCAGCCAGGTCTTCACAGTAATAGCCTGTTACACACTTACACACAGTTTGTGAGAGTATATAGTGTGTTTTTATTGTCCCAAACATATTAACATTATATCTAAACAATCATCTCAGGCCCCTGCCCCCTTACATGAAAAGGAATGTCCTCAACTTGCCTCCATTTGAACAGCTCTTCTAGTAGTATAATTCAATTTGATGTCCATTATGAAGATCAGCAGTTTCAGAATCTAGAAAGCTAACCTAGAAGGAAGTCTACCTTGGAGATATAATGGAGAACTGGAGAGTAACCTCTCCAAGGCCACACTGCTAGCCAGAATAAACATGAAATATCCACTTCCTGACTTGAGATCACCTCACTGTGTAACTCTCTATTACCCAGAGATCACCAAGAAGCCACTGTTACAAGGACACCAGAACTGGAAGAGATCTCAATGTGGGGATATTCCAAGGACTCCCTTGTCACTAAAGAGAAGCACTTAAGCTGATCTATTCACTTCTTCATTCACTCATTGATCCACTCACAAAATCACAAGCCAATGACTTAGGCTTACTACAGGTGGACTGAGCAAAGAAAGGCACAGGGTATTCTTAAAGTTCAAATGAAATGGGGACAATAGGAGATAAAACTATACAATAACATCACCACTTATGTCAAAGGAGAAGGGCTGTAGAGGTCAGGCATCTTTTGATATTTATCTTATCAGGAGCCCACTGAAAGAGTTTGTGAAAAGGTTATTTTGCCTCAATTCTTTGAGGCCAATCAAGAAAAAAGATCAATGGAGCACTTGGCAGGATCAAAGAAGCAAAAAATAACATATCACAGATAAATCAAAAAAGTCATCATGCTGTAAATGGCATTACCGGTGGTTCTTAAAATATAAACGGGGACAGGTTGCGAAGGCACATCTTTCTGCCTCCTCTATGGAAAGTCACTTTCTAAATATAAACACATGCTTTATACATGTATAAACATACAAAGAAGTACAGCCCAGTTCTGAAAAAGAACTTAAACAGAATGCAAAAGGTTACAAAAAAAACCTACAAAAATACAAAAGGCCAGAGCCCTCCACACTTTTAATCCTATTTGGCACAAGGCATCTGAAAAACAGAAAAGTTTGTCTCAAAACTTGTAATCACATGAACTCCAGTGCTTCTGTGGGGCAAAAGACAGCCCAGTCCTAACAGGAAGCTGAGCAGCAAGAATCCAATTTATAGAAAGAAAAAAAAAAAAACAAAACAGGAAGTTGAGCAGTAAGAATTCAGTTTATAGAAAGTAACTCGTAGGTTAAGAATTTTTGATAATTTAAGTATATTTAGGAAGTAATGCATAGTTGAGTTAAAGAAAAACTATGTTTAACACTTACTTGAAATGTGATTTTGTTCATTTTAATGAGAAAAAAACAACCTTCCTTTGAAGACAACAGATACAAAGCCTTTGGAAAGAACTGATTTTATTTCGGCTGCTAATGAGCAACTTCATATTGCAAGGAATCAGGAATCGGTGTGTCAATCCCTCACTCTGTACTGGAGGCTAGCATCCTGCTCCCTGAAGATGACTCAGTATGTTATCAAACTACTCCCTTTGGCCCCTGCAACCAAGCCTACTATTAGACTGTCCTCCTTTCCCTGTTTTCCAAATTCATACAGTAATTGTCCTAACACTCAAAGGTTTCTGTGAAGATTTTCTAAGCAGTTGAGGTCTCAAGCCTCACCTTTGTTGCCCCTCCACATAATGTGCTACAGTTGCATTAAATGTCTGAGGGACTCTTAAGTTCTTTTCAGTAGGAGGACTTGTGTTCATGCCGTTTCCTGAGCTCTTGTCACTCAATTCCTTAGCTAGTTCCTTCTCTTCTTTGGTGTTTTCATTGAAGTTCTGTGACGTCAGGAGCCTGCCAGGACGCACTCGCTAAACTACAAGCTATCATCATCACTTGCTCTGGATCTGCATAGCACCAAATACCATGGTCTCTTTTCCGGTGCTTGGCTATTTATGGTCTTCGTTAGGCTACATACCACAGGAAAAAAGAAGCAGCTCTGCCTGGCTTAGGACTATGTACAGGGAGTTAGGTCATTCCCTTTCACAGGGGAGAATATCCCATATGGTGTAGACCGGCAGACTAGCCAGCCAACTGACTGTTTGGATGGCAGGATGATTCACCATGATTGGCTCATAAACCAAACTGAGAGCCCTGCTTGCTGAGGGCAGATAACTGCACCCTAGGCATAATACTTAGAAGCAGCTGGCCTTGAAGGAGTCTGATTTGTATATCCAATTTCAGTCAGCGACAGAAAAAAGCCACACTAGCACGGAAGACTTAAACACTAATACAATAGAGATTACGGAGCTGTGAGGGAGGAAAATGTCCTGAAGCCCAAAGATGCTGGGCTATGAGATAAGGACAACCTTTGCTGCAGAAGAAAATGCCTGGGAAAACCAGTGATAACAGGTGCAAGACAGCATGGCACTGGCATTGCAGCCTAGTGGTTAGGCTTACTTGGCATGCAGTCATGGGTGTGAATCATGCCTGCTTTGATTGCTTCAGCAATCAAAGAGAACTGAGTATTTTCTATGATCATGAATTCTAACAAACAAAAATTAAAAATTAAATTAAAAATTTTAAATTTAAAGAATTCCCACATGAAAAAATATATTCATATAAAAAATGAAAAATAACATTTGAGCTCACACTTTAAGGAGGCAATGACTCATAGGAAACTGTCTGTAAAGAGTACACAAAAATATTTCTCAAGTATCAACAAATAACCCAATTATCAAATGCCAAATGGTATTTCTACTGCCAGACAGGCTGGACCTCAAGTAGAAATCTCATGCTTTTCACCTAGTAACAGACAAAGCAACAGATATAGGTATGCTGTGGGATGTCTTTCTGTATGCTGTGAATATGTGTTGCTCTGATTGGTTGGTAAATAAAGCGGCATTGGCTTATGGCAGGGCAGGATGGAGCCAGGTGGGAAAACCCAAGAGAGATAGTGGGAGGAGAAAGGAGAGTGAAGCAGACGCAGCCAGGAGAAGCAAGATGTAAAAGTACTGGTAAACCACAAGCCATGGGCAAAGGTATAGATTTACAGAAATGGTTTAATTTAAGATATAAGAGCTAGCTAGAGAGAAGTCTGCCATGGCCATAGTTTAAAAATAATATTGGCTTCTGTGTTTACTTGGGTCTGAGTGGCCACAGGACCAGGCAGGACATGGGAAAATTTCCAACTACACAGGCCCTATGAACATTATAGTCCCAAGGTTATTTAAGCAGTATGTCTGTCTACATTTTATCCTTCTGTAAAATGATGCAAAGCACTAGGAACCTTTCATGTTAGCCTTCCAACTCAAATAGCTAGTTAAAAGCAAATATTTGTACAGCATTTTACAGTTATAAATCAAAGATTCCCCTTGGTGCACCAAATTCATAATTATCAATGATGGGGAAATAAAAAAAAAAGGTTCTGTAACATTACTCAATGCTGTTCCTTGCATTGTCAGTTCTTCAAAGGAAAAATTGTATTTGCAGTTCATATTTGATAGGTAGCATACAAAATACTATGTTCCTTATAATTCATACAAACCTCTAAAGAATACATACAACAAATGTCCATTGGTCTGTAAATAACAGATGAGGAAAAAAAGAATTGTGCCATCATTTAAAACATATGCAAACATACAATATGAAATATACTGGCAGTAAATACTGATGCATGTTAATTTGTTTATATAAATATTATGTATAATACTTTATTTGACCATGGAAAATTTCAAAGTTACTATTTTTAAAATGTGAGCACACAATAAATGTGTTAAAGGTCTTTCTATGTATTTTCAATGATTTCACATTGTGAGCATACTTTTATAATAATATGGGATACAAAAATGAGAGACTGAGAATCTGGCACAAGAGGGAAAAAAATGTAAAATAAAACCAAAGCTGAAGTGTTGTGCTGCACACTGGGGTCAACAACACTGCATCTATTATTCAGCTGAAACACAGAATTTGCCTTGAGATACCATTTTAATGTCAAATCAAGAACTGTCAATCAGCACCATTTGTTTGAAATCCCTCATCAGAACGCATTGCCTCAGCCTGATCATTCACAGGGAAGAAAGCAGAGAGCTTATCTGCAGCCACTTAACCTTCATCAACCAACATTCATGCATGCTCATTAACATTTTTTCATCCCACTTTCGAGCATGACACAGCTTATACCGGAATAATAACTTGCTGATAATTGTACAAGACAACAGCTCGACAGGCAGAGGGCAGAGGTGAACACTCTCATAGATTATGGGGTACAGTAATGCATTACAATTAGTATAAAGAGTCTCAGGCTCATGTGCAATAGTTTTCAAAAGAAGTTGAGGAAATGTCATTAGCACATACAGCAATCTAACTTTAAATCTGTCTGGCCAGATGCCTGATTCCCTTAACACTTTCCTATTTGGAAATAAACCAATGATAGTGACTGATCATGGTTACCCTACTAGTTCTTGAGTAGAAGCAAAATTTTCAATATTTTATAGTGAGATGCAACCTTAACTTATGTAATTAAAGGATAACTGAGAAAAAGAGAGCTTCACATATTTTTAAATATTTTGTAATGTGTCCTCACAACATTACTGTTTTTAAGTAGAATATGACTATTAAAACAAATTTAGAAAATATGCTAGAAGATATCTAAAATGATATCAACAAAGAAATCCTAACTATAAAAGAGTATAGAGAGAATATTAAATCCAATGTTCCATTCACAGCAGCTATGACAGCCACTTTACTTCTCTGAAATAATGCAGTATAAATAAAGGGAAATGAATTCTGGTAGTGATGGGCTAACTGGCACTTAAGTAGTGTGAATCGAGTATCACGCTGGCTACGTGCTCAACACATTGTCTCTTAATCACTCTGTAAGTAGATATTAACCCTCTTTTTCTGATGAGAAAATTTAAGCTGATCTCAAAGACTGAAAACTCATCACAAGCCAAAAAAAAAAAAACAAAAAACAAAGATTCCAACCTGACAACATTCAAGCCCTCTACCGAGTCTCATTATTAAAGTCTACTTGAGCCTATGATTTAATTTCCATTATTTCATTCCAAAAGATTTTCTGAAAAATTCCAACTTTACAGCATTCAACCAATTCTGCAAAGTGCATATCCCAGGACAGGGGCCTCACACACCTCCATATCTTCTAGTCTTGAAGTATCTAAGAAACTGCTCAGAGCATTCTGTCATCAACAGCTGCACCTCCCGCTGCCTCCCACTCCCCTAACAGCCGCTACTGCCATTCCTCCCAACCATCAGAAAAGATTCCCTCATCTATCTCTGTCCTAGTTGACAGTTTTATGAAAACAGTAAAATTTTATCGAATTTAAGGATCAAAATGGCTTTTCCTGACAATTTCTTTCTCTTCTAAAATTTTTTCAAAGCTGCCCCAACAAATGAAGCAAAGGGGGCTGGTTTTATAGGCAACAAGAGCATGAATAAAGCAGAATATAAGTGGGTTGGTCATTGTTGTTTTTCACTAACTCTTTTTATAGGGTTAAACCAAGGCTTCCTTTACCATGACAACTCAGGTGAGCTGGGCCTTTCTCATTGTTATTGTTGGGGAAGAGAACTGATTTTATTACATGGTACCCAACAAGAGTTAATGCATTCTGACCTGACCTGTTGAGACTTGTGCAAAAGTTCAGTCCAAAATACTAGCATCCCATAAATTCTATTTAACAACCCTTAGGCACAAATGTCTACGAGCAGTTAATTTCGGTAGTCCCACTTTTGTTGGGTGATAACTGAAGGAGATCACAAAACATACAGTGGACTCTATCAGGATATAATAATAAGAGCTTAAGTAACACCTCAGCAATGTCATCTGTACATAACTGGAAGGCCAGGAGCCAAATTGTATGCATTGTTTTATAAACAGAATGGCAGGGTTGTAGCAGTCCTTATCATTGTTTCCCTACAGTCTGTGGCTGCCTTCACATGGCAGGAAGATGGAGTAAATGTAACAGAGCCCTCTCAGTCCATGGAAGTAACTTAAGTTGAAGACTTCACCACCAGCCCTCTCTGGTAACTAAACAAGTCTCTTAACTATTATTCTAGCCTACATATTTTATCCACTACACAGAGCTGTCTGGTGTTGAGACATCATGCCAAAACATAGACTATAACATTTTATGTCCCTATTCAAAATATTACAAAATTTGTGACAGAATCTAAAATATTAAGTACATTAAATTATTAATAAATAAATGACAGAACACAATTTAAATGCCTAAATATTTCATATAAGCACCTCCTTAATATAAACATAATTTTTCAAGGTTCATCTTTTAATGACATCGCTCCACTTTTCTCTCTATGACAAGACAGGTAATAAATATTGCTATTCCTTAGTTCAGCGGCACTCACATGTGTTCACCTCTGATACACTCAACTGCATCTCATTTGTTCACTTAGCAAAAGCATGTTTACACTATACATCAGTGAGCATCACACACTGCTCCAGTAAAAGAAATAAGATGGGCCGAAGACAATAGGTCCTGACATGGGGCACTATAAATTTAAGACAAAAGAAGGCCGTTATTAGGCACAGAATAAACTTCGTTAGATATACAAACCAACAGGTAAGAAATAAAGGGCACAGTGGTGTGGAATAACAAAGAGATCTATCCAAGTCTGAGACATCACAGAGGGAATTTCCCCAAAGGAATGTCAGCACAGAAGGCAGCAAAGATGTGGAACATCAACCACAGAAGCCATTTCCTTCACCAGCCTTTTCTGATTACCCACACTGAAATCAAAGGATTTGAAAACAAGACTAACAGTCACGATACAAAAAATAGAGGCAATATTCCATTTTAGTAACCATAAAAGGTCATTTAAGAATGTAAAAATATATTGCACAGTGATAAGTATACATGTGTATTATTATTATTAATGTTTTAATAAAGCATGAATTTTGGACGATATTAAGAAAAATGCATCCAAATTCTATAATGAATTTAAGTGCAATATACGAGTTTAGAGTAGTAATCTTTCATTTCTTTTCAAAAATTTCTGAAACATAATTATTTTAAAAGAAATCACAGCAGATCACATATTTAACTGATCTATGCATAGTTTCAATTAACCACATAATATTTAATGTATGCTTCACTAGTAATGCACATTTAACACTAGAATGCAAAGTCATCTTAATATATACAACTCTTCTGGGCAAAATTACAAGTTTCCCCCACAGTTGTGAATCTGCTATCATGTGTTACAGCTTTTTATAATTAAATATCATTTGAAAGCTGTGGTTGTTCTATTAAATTCAAGTCCTTACTAGCATATATAAGAAAAGGTGAATATTCTTTATTTTCTTTCATACACAAGAAAATCTTTACAAAATCTCTACAAAATCTTACAAACTTTACTCTTCATTGAAATATCATTTCTTTTTTAAAGTTTAAAACCAATATCTATCCAAAAATAGATAATAACAAGTGTAGGTTTGATTACAAAAAACCTACAATCCTTAATCATTGATAATAGATAAGAATGTAAGACGATTTATTCACCAAGGAAGCAGTTTGCAACTTTAATAACAGAGCAAACACAGAACTGCCATATTTAGCAGTTCCACTACTAAACAGATAGCCAAAGAAGTAAAAACAGGCACTCAAATACACACACACTCAACCACATGTGTGTGTGTGCACACTCACAGAAGTACCATCCACTTTAGTAGGAAAGAGGAAAACAGTCAAATGTACCTGTCAACAGATGAATAAATAAACAGATCATAGCATTCATAAGCATAAGCTTTGGAGTATCAGGCCATTGAATGGGACATACTTTCAATACAGCCTCACATATTTTGCTTGTCCAGTAAGAGGAAAAATTCAGAAAAGATAAAGTAGCCAGACAGATTTGTTCTTGCCAAACCACTGTGTGCAGGGAGAATAGAAGGAAGCAGCTTCCAGCATGAAGGGATTTATTTTGAACTTACAGAAATGCTTTGGAACTGGATAAAGGTCGTGATTGCACAATAGTGAAAATACACTAAATGCCACCAAATTATTCACATCCTCAAGAATGTTATTTGACATAAGGTTTACCTAATTTTACGTCAACTGAAAAAAAAAAAAAGAACAAAAACCACTGGGCCTAGGAAGATAGCTCAGTCAACAAGGTGCTAGCAAGGCAAGCATGAGGAGCTGCTCAGTCCTCAGCAGCCACCCGAACACGGCTGCTGTATTGGCTTGCCCTGAGAAGCCCAGCACTAGGGAGATGGAGACACACAGATTCCAGTAGAGCCTACTTCATGCATTCCAAGCCAATAAGACACCCTAGAAAAATACAAAAGGAACAAATGGTGGATAGCACCAGATAAACTATGCAGGGTGTTGTCATCTGACCTTCAGATACTATATACACATGTGAACAGCACACATGTTGACTCAGACTATCTGAAATACATACATACACAAGCATACACAAAATTAAAAAACAAAATCAAAAATTCCCAACAAAGGAGCAATCTTCAGAGGAAAACACTAAAATCAACCTCTGTTCCTATTAGAGAACATGAAATCAAGCTCCAGCCAATAGCAGCAGAGTCTACTCAAGACTTCTCCTTCCTCGTTCCATAGATACCCATAGAGTGGGTGGGGAGGGGTAGTGAAGCACTTTTACATCTGCAGCTGAACATACCCCACTGTCAGTCACCTGCTTTCTCCTCTGAATTCTTTAACCTAATTTATAAAAGACCCTGTCACTCACCCAGAATGAAGTCAGGGAGAGAGTTAACTAAAATCTAGATGACTGAAATATCGCTACTCTCCTTCCAAAATTCCCACTGGCGTAAATTAAAAGACAATTTGCTTAAGAAGGCTGGAATGATACTTCGGTTTTATAAAGAATAAAAAACCATTTGTTTATTTAACAAACATTAATTCAGTGACACTATATGTTGGACATTCTTTTCAGTCCTTGGTACATAACAGAAAATGAAACAAAGATTCTTTTCCTGAAGCTCTTCAAATTCCAATAGGGAGAGACAGAGAAAAAGAAATGTACACATAGAAAGGAAGACTTGAACTATGCATTGGGAGGTGATGAGCAGCACAGAATAAAACGTCCAAAGGTAACAGACTTAGGATGGGAAAGAAGACATCACCAAATGTGCCAGGACAAAACTGGGAGTGTAGGAGCAATGCAGTCAAGATTATAGGTGGAAGACTGAGTGCTTCTTCTGAACATAACACGGCCCATAACAGGACTATTCCTGCCACAGTTAAGCTATGCCACGAAGGGTGCCCAGTGGAAAAACAGAAAGAACCAAGATAGTCAGATAGCCTAGGTGCAGGAATTATGATTCCCAAAGCTTCAGTATTTTCTGTCGTGAAAAGAAAAGACTTAGTCTTGTAAAGGAAGAAAAGACAATGCATATGGACGGTCCTGAATCTAAACAGCTTCTCCAATGCTTAAGCCAATGGAAGTGACATTGCTACTGGAAATGCCCTGGGGGTAAAAATGGGACCTCCCTTGAAAACCCTCAAGGTTCTATGAGGAAGATCCAAGAGGGGACAAAGGAGAACAAGGACAAGCAGATCAGGGCTGCAGTGAACATTACAAGAGCCCAGTGAGAAATGCACAGCACACCTGACTGCAGATGGCAATGAATGCAAGACTGAGAGGCTTTATCGTTCTTTACATTTTAGTACATGTGTGGGACATCATAGATATGCTACTCTCAGAGATGATACATCTAACACAGCTTGGACTATCTACTTACAAAAGAGAACATGAGAAGAGAGAACTCATCAACTGCCCTTTAAAAGCTTTGAAAAATACACATAATAAATGAAATGACTACCAAAGCTTCTGCAATATAGAGGACCAAAATAAGCATAACAAGATCTACACAACCAGCATCCAGGAGGTCTCATGCGCTCTCTTTCAGCCCACCTCCTCTATCCCAACATTCAAACACACACATACACACACATACACCACGCACACACAAAACTAAAATAGAAGTCAAGTTCTAGCATTCAACTCCTCAATAACAATGTGACCTTCAGGGCTATGGCTTTAGCTTGTCAGAATCTGACTCCTTCACAATAAAAGCATCTAACCTAAATTAGTGACTTGAGGACCAGGCAAGTAACCGGGGCTCAGGAGACCCTCATCGCACTCCTTACTGCTACATGTCCATATTAATACATGTATGTACACATGGTAAATCCTGTAAGCTTTGTTAGAATTATGAACTGACACAAGTTGCAGTTTTCCTTGCTACTGGTACTGACAACACTATTAAGTCTACTAAAGTACATAAAACAAATGCAAATAATTGACTAATTGTAAAGCTCATATTTATCTTTATCCAGATGCATAATATTCAAAATGAAATAAAATGTGAGAAATTATTATCATATAAAACTTATTATTGAGATAAAGAATAACTTTAAAATACAGAAACATAAAAGCTCTGAAGACCGATGTGCTCCGTTTGAAAGCAAACACAGTTAGCCCATTGGCGGTCTCTGCTCTCCTGGGATGAATCCTAAGGCTCTGGGAGCAGAGTGCCAAACTGTCCCACTGTGACCTGTGAAACCCCATAAAATAATTAGTTCTCTAATTGAAAAAGAAAAGAAGATTAAAGAAGGAAGGAAAGCTTTGCTTCAGGAAGGAGTCGCAGGCAATCTGGTGATAGGAGAGTAGGCCGGTACAGGACAAAGAGCCAACAATTAAAATTAATTGCAGATTTTGTGTAAAATATGGTTGCATCAGATCATTTGATAAATCCATTCTCTCTCAATGACTTCTTTAAATTAAAATAAACTTTGAAATGTATTTTAAATTAGCCATTAAAATATGCAACTATAACACAATAGGTTGTAATGAAATTGTCTATTCCTATCCATTTGTGGATGCTTGGTAAACGTGAGCAATGTTTACTCCATGAAAACCTTCTTTGTTCTCCAACTCTATCAGAAGAACATAAATATAATTCAAATAACAGTAAACTGTGAAACATCATAGGTCAAGAATAATAATATAGTTTGAAATTTAATTAAATTTTTTAAAGGAAATTTAATTTACTTTATAGCCAAAGTATATTTACAGTCCAAATAGTGTATAAAATATATTTACATTCCTAAATTGAAAGTATCTCTTTTATCTTTAAAGTAAGGTGGCAGTAGCAAATATGTTGTTAAGTAACAATGTGTAGTTTCGATTTTAAAGAGTATGCCGATAGAATGAAGAATTCAAAGTAAAACACACATTCATAATTTAATAATCCCCACAAAACATAGAAGCATATATTACAAACAAGAAAATATAGCAAATATGATGCCTGCTGAACATTAATTATCATACACATGAATAAATGTGGTGGAAACAACCCTTCCTAGCACTTAAGACATGATATAGAATTTCCCCGAGAAACCCAGAAAACAACTTAGTTGTGGTAACAAAACCATAGGGTTACTGTGACTGATAATCCCTCTGTAAATGCTCAGTGCGTCGAGAAAGCGATTTAAGAGTTGAGGGACAGTGTCCCGGGTCCCTAAATGGCACTGCTGCAATGGGAGTTCAAGGTGAGGAACAACAGCTAGCAGAGTGGCAGCGAAGTGCTATTAACCCAGCCAAGAAACTTCGCAAACGCTGGGATTGTATGGCACAGCATTGCTCCGGCCTTGGAACTCCTATTCTGAATATGTCATATCCTGCTCCTAAAATGAGTGACTATTTCACTAAATGGGGCAAAAAAAAACCTTCTAGCAGAACTAGAGAAATACTATGTGTATTTTAGGTATCTACGTCCAGGGAAATGAGTAACCAATGTAATAGAAAAGAAATACAAAGTCCCTTTGTGAGCATAACTATCCTTCCTACCTCTGCTAGCTATACTCTGCCTAACCTATGCAAAAGGCAAAGAAAATGGACACAAAGCCAACAGAAGATTGTCACTGAGATATGAGATCAGTTAACTAACACTGAACACCAAACACCAGAATTCTGATTTTAGTTCTTCTTGGCTGGCAAGCTCCCTCTTTAGTTCACCAGGGAAGATTAGTATACATGACCACAACAAACAAACTCCCAAGCACCCTCCAATCCCAGGTCATATTCCAAGATGAATACTTTCTACCTGAAGAGGTTTTGAATCAGTGATGAGACAAGCTCATGGCCAAGGAGAAATACCAACACATAGCTACAATTAAGCTACAAACCAAAAACATTTCCTTGTCCTTTGCCTCAATTTTGTACCAATTTAAGAAACCAACATCAAGGAAAGCTAAGAATTATAGGATATGCCAAGAATAGTAGACAGTCAGCAACTTTTCACTCTTGCAACTAATTTCTGTTAGCTTAAGCCACAACAGCTTGAGGACAGGCGGGCGGTGCAGTAGCTTAGTCCTCAAGTATTATCACTGCTCGGCGCCTGCTGCCAACACTCACAGACTAAGAAAATTAACAGTTATCCTACGTCCCGCAAACTCTGGGGGAACTTCAGCCTCTAAGCACTACCTGGCACTCATAGTTGCCTATGAACTGAGGGTTGCCTCTGCTTTATGCATCCTAGCTCCTTAATTACACTAAGTCATCCATACCATGCTCCCTCAGCTTTGAAAATGTAACTGCCTGTCAAAAATAATTATTTAAAAGGTCCAATGATGTTTTATAAATGACTAAATGTGTTTTTTTTTCAAAATTACTCTGAAACTGTTAAAATTCTAAACTAAACCGTAACAAGAAAAGTGACATTTGAAAACTTTAGCTTTTACATTTTACAACACTATAAAAATTCTCAAGCCTTAAATCCATGCCTGACACACACATAGAAAGAAAAGTGGTCAAGAAAAAAGAAAGTACCTTTACATTCAGTCATGACTCAACAAATCCCTCCCTGAAGAAGCATGATAAAGCATTAGATAAGACACACCAAAGTGAGAGGGACATGTTCCCAACAATCCCTCATGTAAAGGTGGGATGGACCAGTTTGACATGTTCAGACGTGGTTATTAAGACAGGTCAGTTCATACGGTAGTTTGTGATTTAGAAAGCTTCACTGGAAGCAGGATTTTAGTTACACATAAATTATATTGTCACAGCCAGCACTGCCATAGAAGTTAGCCCTACCAGTGGAACAGAATATGCTAGAAGTAAATCCACACATCAACAACCATCAACTCCCTAACGAAGATGCTAAGAACATGTGTTGGAGAAAGTGCAGGCTTTCCACAAAGATGCTGAAAAAAACTGAGGTCCCAAGAATCTGCAGAAGAGTGGAACAACCCCTCTATCTTGCCAGTTATGTGAAAATCAATTCCAAAAAGATTAAAGACTTAAATAAAAAGACCTGAAATGATGAAATTCCTAAAGAAAACAGAAATGTGTACAAAAACTGGAAGGGGGAAAAGTTGTTTTATTTATCCAAGACCCTGAAGTATAACATAAGCAAAGAAATACATTACATGCAATTACATAACACTCAAAGGCTTCTGCATGGAACAGAAAACAATTAACTCAGAATGAGAAACAATCATCAAAGAAAACAGCCTAAAGAACAAGAGAAGATACTAGCCAGCTCTGCTGATAAAAAGAAATTAAAACGCAGAATATATAAGAAAACCCCAAATTCAAAGACAAAATAAAAAAACCAGATTAGCCAATTAAGGTGGGAGGCACCACTCCTGAATAGCCATTTCTGTAATTGCCCTACAGGTATAAGAAAAATGTTTAATACTATTAGTAGAAAAATGCAAACCACATTCATGCCAGTGAAAATAGTCATTATCAAAAAAACAAAAGATAGCAAATGGTGAGAGCCATGTGAATTACTACAGCCTTTATAGAAAATATTATGGAAGGTACTCACACGTGAAAGAACCAGATGATCCCACACTCCCCCTAACATGAAAATACCCAAGGTAAATGAAATCATTATGTTGAAGAGGAATATGCACGCCAGTGCGTATTGAACTACTTATTCACAACAACTAACAAATGAAGAGTGTCCATCAACTAATGAATGGATAATGAAAATGTCACACACACACACACACACACACACACACACACACACACAAATATATATGGCTAGTTAACCAGAAAAAGAGAAGTACTGTCGTTTGCAGTGATGGGAACAGAACTAGAAAGCGTATGCTAAATGAAATGAACCAGGCACAAGAAAGAAAAGTAGCACATAACTCCAGTCATAGAAGGAATCAAACATGATTAGTAATGAGGTCAAGGCTACAGTGAAGGCTCACAGAAGAACTTACTCGTGGAAAGAGTCAGGAATGGGGACAGACAGAATTGATGGCTGAGTACCAGGTTTAAATCATTAGATGGCAGCAAGCAGTCCTGGTTTCTGCTGCAGTTCGGTTGATAAAAGGTAACAGTTATGTCTACTTAAAAATGACTTTGAGGCCGGGCGGTGGTGGCGCACGCCTTTAATCCCAGCACTCGGGAGGCAGAGCCAGGCGGATCTCTGTGAGTTCGAGGCCAGCCTGGTCTCCAAAGCGACTTCCAGGAAAGGCGCAAAGCTACACAGAGAAACCCTGTCTCGAAAAACCAAAAAAAAAAAAAAAAAAGAAAAAAAAAAGAAAAATGACTTTGAATGTATTCTCCAGGAAAAAAGGCTGTTTGAGGTGACGAGTATGTTTATCCTAATTTAAAAATTATGCAGTAAAAATGTATATTAAAATACTATGGTAGTCTATAAATATGAACAATATTGATGTCTTTAAAAGTTTAAAAAAGAACTTCTATTCAAATTGATAAAAAGAAAAGATGAATCTTCAAAAGGAAAGATATTTTTATCACTTCAATGACAAAAAGTTAGTTACAGTGTAGAAAAGTCAGAGATGATAAACAGAACTTTACTCATGGAAATGATGCCTACGCTGTCAAAACTTAATATTTTTTGAGCAGCACAATGAGCTGGGCACTGCAAAAGATGCTTTACAATATGCATGCTATCGTCCTCACAATAACCCCATAAGGCAGATATTATGTCCCCCATTTGATAGAGGAAAACAGTGCAGCTGTAAAAGGCAGGGTTATGCACTTGGAGGGTGGACTCCAGAGCCCCCGTGTCTCTTGTCCACACCACAGCATGGTGGTTGGTATTTACAGCTCAAATACTTACAGATGTGAATAGAGGCGCCAAATGATGAAAGATGGTCTTAATAAAAAATGGCAAGTTTTAAAGCCTTTAATATAAATCGTGGGATGAGGGTGAACCGCTGTGGGGCAGTGGTAAGGTGGCAGGAGATGAGAGGAAAATTATTTTAAATCAAAGAAGAACACTTTAAATAAAACATAATAGGATTTCTTTTAATCAGAGAAGCGGCATGGCAGAGCGGAGAGCAGTGGCCTCACACTCAGATCTGTATTCCGTTCAGTCCCTGCTTCTTTCAGATGAACTTCTCTTCAAAGCATAACTTTTGCCTATATATAAAATGTAGATAACACTTGTCTTGTTTCTTTCACAGAATTGTTCTGGAGAAGAAATAAAACAGTGTCAACAAGTAAACATGTAAATGTTCAAAAAACACATTAATAGCATTGCTTTATTTTTCAAAAGAAGGGATTTCATGTTTTGTTCAGAGTTAACATGCACTTTTACTAATAAATGCAGTAAGCAGCAAGATTCAAGAACAGACAGGTGGGAGCCTGGCACAGAGGACATGCCTGTAGGCTCAGCTACTCAAGAGAGTGAGCTAGGAAAATCTCTGGAGCCCCTAAGTTCAAAGACAAAGAAGAGCAAAGCCAGATCCCACCTCAAAAAGGAAGTGGGGGATGCAGAAATTGTCTTTTCAGAAGATTCAAATGTGGATGGACTATCTCAGGACAAATAATGAATTGGTGTTCTGAATTATTTTAGAAAAACAAACAACCACAAAAATCCACACCTCTTTCAATAGCTATATCAGTCCTTACCCCAAACACCTACCACCTTTTCCACAAGCACACAATCAGGAAGACTGAAGGAAAATTCTTCAGCCTGTCCTGCCAAAGACTCAGTTCCCTGTAAAGCAAGTGGAACCCTTTCCAGAATAATATTTTGAAAACATGGACAATGCACAGGACTTCAAAAAAAAAAAATCAACTACACCTGAATGCAGCTAAGCTCTGGAGGGAGGTAGTGTCAAGGAGTCTCTTTCAGGGCCGTAAGTATTAATGTACTGTAGACTGTAACTCAGCACCTCAGGCCATTCAGGAGGGTCAGAGCCAGTTGTGAATTCTCACTACTGACAAATGACCACCAAACCAAGCCAAAACACCACAGTGTATCTTGTCTTAAGCTTCTGTAAATGGTGCCACAGAGATAACTTTTCAGATATGTTAAAAGAATATACATTTCAACACTGTAAGAAGATCACAATTTTGTGTTGGCAGAGTTAGCCCAAGCAATAACCATTACATATTTGTATGGAGGAATACATATTTCCATAGGTATTGCAATATAAAGAAAAGAAAGAAAAAAAAGTGTTCTACTGCAGCTTATAAAAAGGTAATATGCATGCATGCAGCCACAGAAATGTATGGTTCAGATTTTCCTCTAGAAAGACCTGTTAGTCAGAGGGAAAAAATACATAGGAAGGGCCAGGCTAATGGGCCATGAGAACCCTGCTTGGGTTCTGAGTGAACGCCAAGCCCTTCTCGGGAATACCCCAGCAGGTGACTGACCATGGTCTGAGTAATAAAGGCTGGCCTATGCAGACCTGTAACAAGCATTCTTTGGGTGGTGGGAGTTAGAGAGAACTGATAGGCTTTGAACTCATATCTACCATTCTCTGTCTAGCACTGGTTTACCTCCAGCCAACAGAAACCAAAACATTCAACAACAAAAACATCTCTATTGTGCTCCATCATTTCAACTGTCTCTTCCCAGGAGAAACCAAATAAAAACATAGATCTATTTACCAGGGTATTAAATAATGAGTTTCATTAAAAAAATCAGCTAGTGCAGCAGGCTTTTTCTTTTGGGCCACCAACCAGCTCCCAAATCATGACACAGATACTTCTTATAAGTTTTGAATGCTTGTCCTAGCTTAGGCTCATTTATAGCTAGCTCTTTTAATCTGTTTCTTTATCTACATTTTGCCTTGGGGCTTTTTAACTTTCTTCCTTCCTTCTGTATCTTACTTTCATTGCTTCTGCTTCTCATGTCTGGCTGGCCATGGGCGTGTCCCTCTCTTTCTCCTTTTCTCCCATTTATTCTCTCTGCCTGCCAGCCCCACCTATCCCGCTCCTGCCCAGCTAGGGGTCATTCAGCTTCTAATTAGACCAATCAGGTGCCTTAGGCAGGCAAGGGGAAACAACACATTTTTTCATAATTAAACAAATACAGAAAAAAAAACAAATTTAACACACTTTTACACAGTTAAAGTAATATTCTGCAGCATAAACAAATATAACACATCTTTACATAGTTAAAATAATATTCTACAAGGGATGAAGATTACCCCTAATTATGAAAGACTGAAGAGTCTAAATAATATTTTAAAGTATTTAAAATAATTCCAATATATAAGTATACATGATCTTTACTGTGTAATGTAATAGATGCTATTGCATGAAACAGATATTTATAATGAAAGAAAAATCCAAATTTTAAGATTTTAAATTTTCAGCAAATTTTAAAACACTACTGTGATTTTTTTCCCCCCACTGACTGCAAGATAAAAATTTCAGGACTAAGGTGTGTGTAACTCTGAAATCTCTTAACGATGAGCAATGCACCTAGACAAGACAGAACATGGTGTCAAAAGTTGCTACCCTTGTTTCCCAATGGAAATGCACAAAACACGACAGCCATGAAACAAAACATATAAGGCATAAAGTCACAGGCCCAAATAACATAGCCTTGAGAAAAAAAGGGATTGGACTTACATTAACACATGAACACATAATCACATCAAAACCTGAGTTCTGCAATAACTCCGTTAAAATTATAAAGTTAGAATTACAGATTTATAATCTAAAATTATAAAGTACATACATTAACTGAATGACGAAAGTCTATGTTCCTTTAGAATAGGATTTGCTCTACTATCTAATATCAGATGTCTAGGTGGCATTCAACTAGCTAGAAGCTCCTGACATCTACTTGTGAGTATTCACTGTCATGACTCTCGTCCCATGCTCCAATAGTGGAACACAGACATTTTGCTAACAGTGTTAGGTCAATAATAATGTACACTAATTCTAAGGGATGATCCTGGGTTATAAAAGTAGTTGCAGACAAAGAAAAAGAGTAATTTACTAAAGGGGGATAAATACTTAATACAATTAGAGGGCAAAGGGGTAAATATTCCATTTAATTAATAAAATAAATGAGGAATTAGGCAGAGAATACAGAAAACAAAACAAAAAATCAAAAGAGGAGGGTGTGAGATAAGATGATGGCTACTAACACACCAAGAAAACTTGATACCATAATTTAATACTAAGGGTGACAAAAATACTGTATAACTGATAGCATTGTTAAACAAGGCCCTCACTACATATTTCATAATTTCCATATGGTTTCAGATTTTATGAGACTCAGTACACAGATGTGACTGAGTAATAGACCCTAGAGAAATGTTTAATTCTCAGTTTATTTTTCCATAATCTTTATAAATCAGTATTTGTCAAATGTCATTTTCTGTGTAAGTTAGGTTGCACCCATTTGGGAATTACCTCTTTATTAGCATGTATAACTAAGAACCATATTTTTCTGTTATAGACATTCACCTTATGGTAAGTTTTTCTGGTAGTTTAGGACATTTGATGCACTTTTATGTATAAAAAAGAATTATGTTTTCAATACAAAGTGACATCTTGAACACAACCAAGACACTGTGATAATCCACAGCTTATCACTGGCCACCCCAGCACTTTGTCCACTGAACTATGATATCAGAAAGCTAAGCTTGATTTGTTCTTAAGTATAAAATACATGAACTATTTCCAAATGCTATGACCATTCAGTTGAAAAATTATTTATAAACCAGTTTATTAGCCATATCTGGAAAATATGACACACCTGTTACAAAATGTGATTACTTCAAAAAGCTAACAAATGTGAAACCAGATTTTCATAATAAATCAGTCCAAATGAATTAGACTATTCATATACTTCCAGAAAGCCCTTTAATCCCTATTAAGTTAACAGTTTGTGAATAATGAAAGTAATTAATATTAATTTTCGTTGACAAATGCAACACCAATAACCTGTTAGGATACTTTAATCCATTTTCCAACAGCCTGCAAAAAATTAACAGATGCTTCCAATCTTGTGAAAGAGAGAGAGAAAGAGAGAGATTAGCACTGTTTTGATGATACCAAATGTTCAAAATATGAATATTGTGATTAAACTTGATATAAAGAGTGTTTTATATAACCTTGTTATGTATTAACAGAAGCCAAAGACAGTAAACTATGTCAGCTCTTCTGAAATCAGAATCAGCTTGCTTTGTTCTGCTCTTCATTCATATGCTTCAACGGAGAACCCAGCTGAGCTTACTGATTTCCCATGACTGTAAAAGCAAGAGGAAGGGGAATGTGTCCTCCTCATTTAGATCAGTTTTCCAAACGTCAAAGATAAAGCTGAAGATGTACTGCTGACTTGAATGGTGGTTGTAGAATGGAGAGAGAAAGTTGAACAAGTAAAACAGGAGGAAGAAGAAATGGGAAAAGCTTGGACAGTTTCCATATGCATTTCCAAAGGAAAGGCTTAGAGCATTTACACCTTCAAAGGGATGACTACGACCTTTTCTCATTAGAAGAGTGATATAAATGAGGGAAAATGATTAAAAACAAATTGAGATCTAACTGAAAAATATATAGGGTTAATACACACATACACCAAACATTCATTCAAAGAGAAATACACATGCATACATAACCAACAAAGGTTAAGAGACAATGTCCATATCTTATATCCTTACCAAAAAGACCTTTCTATGACTATGGTCAGATGAGTCTGTGACTATGGTCTGTGTAAAGTAACAATTACTTCAAGAGCAGCAGAACAGCTGGTACACAGTAAAAATGAAACAAGATGGCATAAAGACTACACAGATGGGCATGGTGGTGCTTACCTTTAACCCCAGAACTCTGGAGCCAAAAATTGGGGAATTTCTGTGAGTTTGAGGACAGTCTGTTCTACACTGACTTTTTTTTTTTTACCTATGAATTTCATAATTTTATTTTTCATTTTTAAAGCCCAAATAATATTCCATTGTGCAAATGCATCATATTTTCAATATCTATTCATCTGTTGATGGACATCTAGGCTGTTTCCAGTTTCTGGCTATTATGAATAGAGTAGCAACATCATGGATGAGCCAGTGTTTCCATAGTAGGATGTTGAATCCTTTGGTATATTTAAATCTTCAGGTAATTGGCTCTTGAGGAATGACTTCCATTGTTCCCCATTCAAGTTCGAATTCCTCCCAACAGTGAATGATATTCCCCTTTCCGGGCCAGCATTAGCTGTCTTTTGGTTATTCTTGATCTTGGCCATTCTGACTGTTTTTAGATGAAATCTCAAAGCAGTTTGAATTTCCTTTTCACTGATGACAAAGGCTATTACATGCTTCTACACTGAATTTTAAGTCAGACAAGGCTACAGGGAGAGATCCTTCCACCAAAAGAAAAATAAGGGGTGGGGGGAGATGAAAAGAAAGGGAATGGGCAAAGGGTGAACGGGAGGAGAGAAGGAAGGAAAAGAACCCAGCTCCATGAGTGGATGCACCGGAGCTCAATGGGGATAGCGGGTTCCTCCCCACGCTGTACGGTATGAGAACTACAAATCTCAGCAACCGGAACAAAAAAAGTGTCAGAAGACTAAAGCTACGTCTCTTGTAAAGACTACAGGATAAATACTCACCCCCACCCCCCAAAAAAAGAAGATTCCCCTCTTTAGTCTTATTATGTATTTCCCAAGCTTAGAAAACATGCAGGATTATCATCTCCTCAGTTAAATGCTTGGGACTGGACATCCATCTTTATAATCTGAGGAGTATCCAAAATATTTACTGCAAAGATTCAATGCAATAAAACACACCATTTGTCTATAACGTCATTACAATCTTCACTAATTGAAGACTCTGCCTTTCCCTGACTCCAGAAAATGCATACTAATGATTAAAATGATCTTTAGCTGGTCCTTCTATCCAAACTCCCACCTCCCACAACACAGGAGTCTCAGGAAATGAATAGGATTTTCGCATAGACTAAAAAATGGTAAGGGGCCAGCTTTAATTCTGACTTCTCCAGAAATTATAAAATTTAACAAACTTTGGGCTTGTGGTACATAGGTAAATATCAGCACTTAGACATTATGCCTCGGCAGATAGGACAAAAAATAGAGGCAACATGGAGCAACCTGTCCACAACACAAACCCATTCACCTGTGAGTTTTGCAACACCCTTTTCCTTTCAATTGGATCACTCCTAGTAAATGGCTATATTGTCAAAACCAATGTTTCTCTCTATTAACAACAATGGCTGCCCTTTTTCATTAAAATGCTTAAGGACTAGAAATGTCAGAAACATACCAATGTCTCTTCATGCACTGCACAAAATAGTCATTTCTCAGATCATGTCTAGTTGCAATTATGAAATGTTCATATTGCTCAGATACACAAACCTGAGTTTTCCAATTCTTTCTATTCACCATAAAAATATCATTTACAGTCACAAAGATCCAATACATAAACAAAAGCTAAGATGCATGTGAGCAGAAGACACAGTGTCATCTTTAGTCAAGTGAGAGATTGCACACCAAGAGGAGGACAGGAATACGAATACTTGTACAGGTATGATCATTTCTCACCTTAATCTCTTCTATTACTATTTGAATCAGCAAATGTATCTTTTTTATCCCCTTGCAACCTTGAATCTCAAGGCTAAAGTTAGATGACTTAAGAATTTTTAAAGGTCCAATTATTTCATTTAGGGCTAACACTACAGCTAAATTAAAGACATGCTAACAAGTTTCCCTTTTGAGCCTCATTAATTAAGAAAGTAATCAGAGTAGAGGGGGAAAGAAGGGTAGGTGGGTGGCAGCCTCACTTAAATAGCGTGGCGGTACCACCATTTCTTCCTACTAGCAAGGCAAAGGGAAAACTAATCAATTCCAGATTAGGAAATCTGAAATTCTGAAGTGTTTTACATGTAAATACATATTTTAACTACACACATTTCCCTTGATTGCCTGAAGACTGAACTAATCTTATTCAAAGGAAATTTTGATTCACCATAATCAAAAGGTAAAATTAAGACCTGCTTACTTCACAAGTTTTCCTTGCATGAGCTTGTCAAAATTCTTTGCTATCTTTAAAGACTACAATACAGAATTTTCAATATTTTATTCAAGACAAATCCTGCTCAAAAATACCTAGTAATTCTACAATTACTTGTTAGACAAAGTTTATAATTTACAATTATTACTTAGAGAGAGAGTTTTTAATTTCTAATTATATTTTAGAAGCCATTTCAATGGCTACAAATGAATTTTTAAGGATTACCCAATATTTATAAATTGGTGTGATGATCAATTTGAATCATATATATAAAATATATCTAGCACGGTTGTTAGTAAACAGCATATATTTAATAAGTCAATTCCTCTCTCGTACACACACACACACACACACAAGGCCTAGGTAGATATCCCCTATCATTGTCTTGGAAAACATGGCATGAGGGGAAAGCCTAAATTAACTCAACGAAACAGTTTTGAATAATAATTTTTCATAGAAAATCTAAGAAACAAAGCACATAGTCAGCATTTTCAATTTAAAATTGTTCATGTGATGACCTATGTGAAAAAAATGCTTTGAAATCTTTTATTAGATCATTTTCTATACAATTAGTAATGGAAAGGTATCATAATAAAGGTTTCTTAGCGTATTTTACTGATTGGTAATTATGAATTACTAATGTTAAGAATTTCAAAATAAATTGATAACCAAACTATTATCAAACTTACCTTTTTGTTGGCAACAAAATGTGTTCTCAAGTTTACAAAGCAAATCCGTACTTTCATACTTATTTTCATTTACTTTTATCCAGAAACAGTTTTCAGACATTTCATTTGGTCCAATCTGCAATCAGAGAAGAGTGACTCAAGCAGCTGGGCAGTTCACCTGTCTGGCCAATCACAGCACACAGGTCAGCATCCCCAGCTCCAGATGTTGATGAAGTCAGCTTTGTAAGATCTGTCCCCAGAGTCGGCTTGGTGATAGACATATTCTATAGAATATTGAGGTCTTATGAGGAGAAGACAACAGTTTCCTTGACCAAATGGTCGGGCATTTGAAGCTACGTGTACAGGAGTTTGTTTCTTCTCAGCTACGTTTCTCAGTTATTATTAATGGTCATTGGCACTCGGAATCCTGAAGGGAGTTAACATCATACAGATTCTCCCACATTTACAAGATCAGCATAATTGAGACTGTCACCTATGTGCAAGCTTCTGATAACAGGCAGTACTCTCCCTAACAGCTCCCCACAGGGAGAGCTAACTCCAAACACTAACCTTTAACATTTCTGAGAAACCCTTCATATCAGTAAATTCCATGAAATTACCAACTCTCACCAAATTTTCAAAAGAGAAATTACTAGACAGTAGCAAAGGGAATGATTTAAATACTTCTGATATAGAATAATAATTCATATATAAAATATATGCACATATATGCCATTTGCTATATTGTCATTAGGAGTAGAGTTCCCTCTGGAAACTCTGCATTAGTAAGTCTAAACTGAAGTGATAATCTAAGGAGAAGTGTGTCCACTCTCACTAATTGGTCTTACCTTTAACCAATTCAATCTTCTCATGCTGATTTCAGGTTTAAATTCTTTCTTTGGTTTCAACCCAAATGGCAGGTTTAATGGAAGAGAGCTGTGCCCACTGAGGCATCCCAGGGGAGGTGGTGGTGGCACTGGCCCACCAAATGGCAATGCCATTCCTGGAAGTGGGGGAGGCGGGGGAGGAGGCGGGGGAGGAGGTGGGGGAGGAGGTGGGGGAGGTGGCACTCCCCCACACAGGGCTGGTGGGGCAGGAGGAAGGGCTGAAGGGCTAGTGTCACCTTCCACTGAAGCTTGCAAAGGAATTTTTGTGCCAGGTGGCAAGGCCCCAAACTGGAGAAGAGAGGAATTAAAAAAAAGTAAGAACATGTGCACAAATAGTAAAAGCACATTTATTTAAAAATAAGTTACTACATCAAATTAAAAATACCAGTAATTAGCAATGGCTTATGAAATTCTAAAAGTGTTTCTTCCAGTTTGGGCATACACACATAGCTTTCATTCTCAAGAAAAGGTATTTTGCCCATTTTGAGGCAGTTATGATAGAAGTGGTTCCATGGGGTAAGAAGATTAAAGAGTCAGCAGTCTCCAGGTAACACTAGAAGCTTTGTGAGGAATGAAGTCCACTCAGGGTGCACGGAAAGGATACAGAAGGAGGGAACCTCTGTACAGAGGGTCTTAAGCGCGTCATATAGATGTGTATGTGTGTGTGTGTGTGTGTGTGTGTGTGTGTGTGTGTGTGTGTGTGTGCATGCCTTTACTGCCGTGAGGGGTGGGGGGCCTAAAATTCCTTAGTAGGCACATATCACTATTTGGTTCCGGAATACCTTTAACCAATTTTCTCTTAATTCTATATATCTGCCAACCACATACTAATTTCAGGGTTCAAATATAAGTTGTCCCTCTTGATCAGACATTTGATTACCAAGCCTTCTCTACTTGCTTTTTCAATCTGAACAAACAAGTCCCTTTCCTCAGGACAACTTGATCTGTCCACTCAGTTGTGTCCTGGTATATTTCACACTGCTCAGAAGCTCTTGGCAAAGCTGGGAAGTAATTATTGAAAGGATCATGGACAATTATCCCTTTGACAGCATATAAGCTTTATGAGGAAAGTGACTGTTCTGTTTATCTGTTTATCAAAGACTGTGACAGGTACACACAGTGTCTTTAGAAATGCAAGGAATGAATAAATTTTAAAAAAAGATTAAAAGGCAAGCAAGGGGCACAATTACGAGGTAAGAGAGTACTCATTTCTTAGGGGGTTAGGGGCTCTCTACGGAGTCAAATGTCACTAAGAAACAAAATTAAATCAGGATAGTAATCTTAAGTCATCAAAGCAAGGTACTCCTCCAATAGTCATGAACACAGATTGTCACTGTGCAAAGTTTAAAAAACAGGAGATTCCTACATTTTACTTCAGTTTTACATCATAAATTTTCCCCATTTTATATCATAAACACAATGCACCCTATCCAAAGGTCGTGGATATATTTTTATTATCCTGAATTGTCAAGAAGTAATCCTTCAAATGGGAAATTTTTAAAAGAAAATTCTGATATAAATATTAGCCCAAGACAGAAAAAAAATCACAAATATTATTTCAGCTATTACTTTCAAGTAAATGATATATAAAATGCAAAAAAACTATTTCATTTAAATAAGAGAATCTTATTTTTAAATACTTCTGTGGACACATGCTACTTCTTGCAGCAATAGTAAAAACTAACGAGAAGAGCATCCCTTTTCATTTTTCAGAGTCACACTCTGCAGCACAGGCTGGCCACAGACTCAGCCATTTTCCTGCCTCAGGCTCTGAAAACCTAAGGTCATAGGCATAAAGCACCACAGGTGGTTAAGAATTTTCTTGTTTACAAAGGGTTTTAATTTTTTAAAAACAGATAGCTATCTTACAGGGCATCTTCTGGAATTTTTTCTAATGACATATTCAAAAGAAAACAAAATTGGCAGTAATATTGGAAACAATACACCTGAGCCTATTTTCATCTAGCCATAAATTAGGATGAGAGAAAAATGTAACACTACAATTATTGTTCATTATCGTGTATGTAAATCTATAGGAGGAAATTTACCTGTGAACGTGCCTCTTACAATCCATATAAAGCATGCAGATGATGTACTTTTTATCTCATGTCTTATGTGTACAGCATGTATGGGAGCTATCTGCTCATAATCCAGATTTGCTCTTTTTGTCATGTTTTAAATCTGTTTACTTTTAGAAATTGAAAAATTATCAGAAAATGTTCTCATTCAGCTAGGGGTTATCTTTCACAGCAAGGCAACCCATAGGCTGAAGGCTTGGAAAAATAAATAGCCTGAGCAATAATTTCCTGTAGTAGGATAAAGATCAGTGATGGATGACAAATCTAAGAGTAGAGGACTTTCTTAACCTTTACACTTAATTACTTAGGAAACATGTGACTTTAGAAGCAAACTCCAAATGAAGCAGAAGGAAGCCAGTTAATTAGTAAAAGCCTGGATAATCCTACAAACACAGGGAGGAAAACGGTGACAAAGAATACCTTTAAAATATATACACAGCAGTCTAGAGATGTATAGGAATAATACTGAGAAAATATACAAGAAACAAATAAAGCTTAAACATTTTGAAACTGTGAAAATATAATATGACCTTTGTTTCCCTGGTATAATTTCAAAATCCAATTCACTCAAGATGGTATTTTACCTGAGATTTAAAAGCTTGTAACTCTGCTTGAAGCTCATTAATCTTTGCCTCCTTTTTCTGCAATTGAGCCTGGGTTTCTTGGTGGTCAGTACACTCTTTTTCAAACTGAAACAGAATAAAAGAGAGGGAGAGATGGAAATGAAAAGCATTATTCTTCACATAAGAATATGGCGCTAATGATCTGTCAATAAAACACTTCTGAATCGGTTTCATAAAAGGAGTGGCAGATCCCTGACAAGTCAACCACAAGTCTTTCTCTAAGTCTCTCCAGGTCCCTCCAAAATCATTTATTCAGAAGAAAAGAGACAAAACCTGAAATGGAAGACCATGACCTTCTATTCCCAACAGAGCAAACAGGCCCATAGTTATCTCCGACCTTGGCATTTCTCTTAGAAGTCCCTAAATATCATAGCGATTTTGAATAAAGCAACAGAAAGCAAAGCATTGTACTGCCTTCGCTGTCACCCTCCACCCGCAGGACCTGACACTTGAAACATATCTGGAGTTCATCAATATGATTTAAAAGTGCCGTTTGAATAGTTTCAGTGGTTCACAACTTCATGCCATAAACACGTCAAATGTTTGGTTTGCTTTTCTTTTACCATATCCCCACTATCTTACAGAGATTAATGATAAATTAGATTTTCAAAGTCCCTGGTGCAACACCTTCTGGGAGGAAGGCAAATAATAAAATCCAGTGTTCCAATGAGTTTTCTAATTTATATAGCCACTCATCACATTTCCCTATCTTGCATTCAAATAGTTTCACTTTGCCATCATCTAGATTTAAAACCTATCCCAAGGGAACTGAATTTAAATAGACTTTTGTCTCATAATCAAGAACAAGTATGCAGCATTTTAAAACAAAAAACAATCACAAAAAGATGCAACTTCTTTGTGCCTCCAAACTGTGAGTACAGTCTAAGCACATCTCTATGTCATTAATGAGCATGTGTGTGTGTGAATGTGTGTTATTTTCTCCATAACATGGAAAGGCGGTTAAAAGTCTATATCAAGTGACAGATCTGAGATGTCACATTTCCTGTTTCCATAATCTGAGTTACTCAGTGAAAAAGATGCCACAATCCCATAATGAATGCTTGACAATTTTTAATAAACTGCTAGAGTAGTTTAGATTCCCAGCAACAAGCAGACGTGAAACTTTGCCCCATGCCCTCACATCTGCATGGTATCCTGTCACCATTCTTTAAAGTACAAAAAGCATCTTTAGGTTTCAGAACCAAAATTCCTTGAATTAGAAAAGTTACTTTAATTTCTACCTGACAAGTGAGGAAAACAAAGTGCATGTTACATATTCACCCCCAGTATCTTTGTAATGATAACTGGGGGGGGGGGGGAGATAGATACTACATGGGCCTACCAGATGGCTCACTGAGTAATGGCACTTGATGCCAAGCCTGCTGACCAGAGTTTGGTAACTGGGACCTACATGGAAGCTGGGGAATGACTTCCACCAGCTGTTCTTTGACTTCCACGTATGTACCGTGGCACACATGTACACGAATGAATGAAGGAATACAATTTTTTAGATGCTTTAAAATTCACAAATAATCAAAGTATATTGTGTGAAAAAATTAAATTTTAACATAACTAAAAAAATAAAAGTATGCAAATGCTCTTCACATCTCGCAAACCACACCAGCATGGCCACCTCTACTATGAAGATTCCACCAAACACATCCTCCTATTAAAAACATTAAACTAAAAGGATACTAATGCCAGGCCTAATGAAGTAACTTATTCACAAATTAAATCACGATTCAGCTTATAGGTTCATCTACCTCCCTTTAAATTTGGTTTTAGCATATATAAATTATACAAAACATGGGGTTTCATTGAAACATTTTCATGATGCATATAATATACATTAATTATTCCATATAGAGCTCCAACCTACTTGCCCTGGTCCCTGTCTTTTCCTCTAGCAGTGCCATTCTTGTGTCATGTGGTCATTTCCCCCTAGGCTCTACCCAAGAGAGAAACACAGTTCGCACTTTTCTGTTCCTGCTTAATTCTGCAAATGAGTATTTGTGAGGTATTTCTTCATGGCTGTTTCAGCCTCTCTGTACTCTGCCTTTCATCTAGCCCAGGTGCCCCTCTAAGCATCTGAGTTATTACCTTTAAATTAGCTTTTTCAGCATACTTTTTGATCTCATACTCAACTTTTGTAGCCAACTGAACATCATACACTTCATTACCAAAACATGGCAAAATTCCTTTACTACAAAACAACCATCAGCTACCAAATTCCAAATCAAATGACCATCATTCATCATTTTGTGGCTGAGCTACTTAAAATCCTACTCAGTGCCACAAGTCTTTAAATGTAAATACAAACCACTAAACACTAATTTAACAATTCAGAATATCCTTATAGCATAGGAAATAATCCCAAGAACAGAAACAGTGTAGTGTGAAATTAACCATCTTGTACACAGTATAGGAAATCATTAGTTAAGTGAAGAGACAATATACAGAATATGAGAGAATCTTTGCATATCCAACAAGAGATTAATATCTAGAATCTAACTGCAAGTCCACAAGTTGAAGACTAAAATCAAATTTTCCCATCAATAAATTGAGTAAAATCAGTGAACAGACATATCTCAATAGTAGTAATACATAAGGCCAATAAATACTGTAAAACATATTTAATATACTTAGCCAGCAATGAAATCCACATTCAAGCTGCCTTGAGATTTTGCCTCACTCCTCACGAGGATGATAATACTCAACAAAAGAAACAATAAATTCTAATGTGTATGGAGGGTAAGAGGAGTCTTTAAGCATTGCTGGTGGGAATATAAAGTAATGTAGACACTTAAAATTGATACGGCAGCTCCTCAAAAAACCTAAAAAAACAGGCCAGAAAGATGGCTAAGCAGGGAAAGTATTTGCTTCCAAGCCTGCTAACCTGAGTTCAACCCCTGGAATCCACATAGTATAAGGATAGAACCGATTCCCAAAATGGTACATTGGTATCATACACACCCGATAAGGATAAGGACTGTTGTGGTAGAGGAAACAACGATTGATAAGAGCCAAAAGTGAAAGATAACTACAGGGAAAACGTGTTTTCCAGACACAAGGCCGTTGCACATACGAACAAACAGTAGTTGTGGACAGTATGTGCACGACCTTGACAAGCAAAAGCTAAACAACATCACAGCATAGACAGAGTAGGAGGGCGCCAAGTCCCACTCCTTAGCTACGGACCTATTGGCAATTGATAACTACTGAGGGACGGAGTGAGAGTACGTTTTAAGAGTATGACACATGGCAGGTCAACCATGATCCAGAAGTTGGCCCCACATCCAAGAGAATTTGGGCAACATACTTTGGACTTCAAGCACTTAAAAAAAAAAAAGATGACAGGAAGGTGAGTGGATAGGGATGTGGAAATAGATTTGGGGAGTGAGTGTGTATATGATCACAATGCACTGCCTGAAATTTACAAACATTAATAAACTAAAGTCTTTCACGTTAAAAGTTTGAGAATGAAGTGCTTCTTTGGCCCTGTCTACCATATTTTTTTAAATATTGTGCTGGTTTTGCTTTTGTCAACCTGACATGAACTAAAGTCACCACAGAAGAAAAAAAAACGGAGAACTGCCTCCATCAGATTGGACTGTGGGCATTTCTAAGAGACATTTTCATGATTTATCTTCAATCTACCTATTTTCCACTGTAAAATAAATACTTATTAGTGTGCATATGATATGGTCCTCAAAGTGTTAGTTTGTGGAAAGAGAATGGAATGGAGCATGGTCAGGACTTCTGGTCAGCAACATCTAATTGTGAAGGAAAAGCAAACTAAATATCCTAGATGCATAAAACCTGCCACCAATAAAAGCAGAAGACTACAAACAAGAAAATGAGTCAGAGTAACAAGGCCTCACCCCAAATTTTAAGACCTTGAGGAGGTAGCTAAAAAATGCCAGTAAAATTCCAAGAGCAAGTAATTAAACAGAATACGATTTGCTGAGAGCTATGAACGAAAAAATACTAAGAAATTAATATGACCAAGTTTGCACTTTGAAAATCCCAACCAGCAGCTGTGTGAATTATGGAATGAAAAAGAAATACTAGACACAGAAATTAGCTTTGAGCCTACTGCAGTTGTCCAAGCAAATATAAGTTAAAGGAGAGGATGCCAGAAGGAAATAAGACTAGAAATCCAAAAGACCTTGTACCTGACTAAAAGAAATTAAGAAACGCCGGGCGGTGGTGGCACACGCCTTTAATCCCAGCACTCGGGAGGCAGAGCCAGGCGGATCTCTGTGAGTTCGAGGCCAGCCTGGGCTACCAAGTGAGTCCCAGGAAAGGTGCAAAGCTACACAGAGAAACCCTGTCTCGAAAAACCAAAAAAAAAAAAAAAAAAGAAATTAAGAAACACACTCTATCAAAGGCTGCAAACCTATGATAATATAGCAAGAAAAGAATATAAAACATGTAGAAGAAATGCATTATTAGAAAAGTTGAGTTTTGTTTTATTACTATTTACCAAAAATGTTTTATAAATTACCTTTTTCATCACTGTAAGTAAATACTGGACACAGTCTACTTAAGAAAGAAGAGGTTTATTCAGCTCACAACGTCAAAGGTTCAAAGTACAAAAGACACTGAACAGGGACTATGATAAGTCTGACACTTGGCTACATCACCTCACGGCCTAGACAGTTGGGAAAGGACTGTGTCAAGCAAGATGATGGAGAACCCGTGGCATAGAAGAAGAGAGAAGCTGGGATTTATCCTTTATCAAGGACCCTCTGCCTCTCAGGAGGACCATAGTGATGAAAGAGAACTACCTAATTCTTACTTAACTAAATGCCCTCTCTGTATGCTGCACCAACTGCCAGGATTATGCTGAGAACCAAACCTTTTACCCCCGAGTCCTTGGAGGGGTGCAGTTACACCATATCAAACTATGGGAGACATGTTAAGCTTGAGATACCAATTAGAAATTCAAAAGATATACATAAATGTACCTGCTCCTTGGATATCTCAACTAGATACTGTGCGATGATTCCTCACAGCTGATGGACACCACTTCCTTCATTAAATCTTTCCTCATTACCCAAAGCTGAATGAGAACTCTTTTGCAGGTTTACACACCAAACGAGATTTTTCTAACACATAAATTATCATACTGCCATATAAATATACCTTCTTCTAATACTTCTCACCTTAACGACACTTTATTTAGAAGATCACCAAACTGAAAAACTTTTCTACATTATCATGTTTAATTGCCTTAAATTTATAATAAACTCAGTATTTATTGAATGAAGTGATGAGCAAACTCCTGTCAAATCTTCCTTTAAACAATGAATGACTACATAAGTATCGTGAATTAAGTATCTCAGCATCTAAAACTCCTTTCTCATTTTCAGAAGAAAAAGGAAGAAACAAACTTCTTACCAGAGTAACAATAAGGAGACTTTCTGACAATATAAATATTGGGACATCAAAATACCAAGAGAAAGGATTACTTGGAGGACAACAGAAAAAGAAATCAAGTAGATTAACATTAGTATAGTCTAAAAAACAAACTAAATAAACTTGGACATACTGAAGAGACAAAAGCCTATTTCCTCACTTACAAAAGAATCAGATGAATTATAAACCTTGCTTTAGCATTTTTGTAATATGTCCAATCAAATCACAGTAGTCTTGGGGTCAACCAGTCTCTATTAAAGTATACCTTAGGAAAACTGAAGACAGTGTTCTTCCGTGCCCCCCATGCCCCCACTGAAAAAAAAAAAAAGCTTGGCTGAAGGAATACTACACTTACAAAACTACACTCAAAAATGTCAAGAAACACAGTTAAAGTTGAGTTTCTGCTTAATTTCATAGCCGGGGTAAATGTATTAGTGCCTCTGCACAAGAAGGTTAATAATTCAATATACTCTATCTACTTTCTGACATTTCTGCTCTTCATTTTTCAAATTGATGCACCTAAATAGAAAATGCACCTAGAAACTATGATAGCTTCCTGCCTGAAGCTAAGTATTTACATGTGTCTTTACAAAGCTATCAGAGCAAAGTTTCTGTTGATATAGACAAGATGATATGGCACTAAAAACTATTATGAGGCAAAAGTATTTTCTGAATATATGCAATGCATACAACTTCTGGCTTTAAAAAGGCAAGTAACCTTGAACAAGGTCTTTTATTTACATTTAAAGCTTACTATTTAAAAGAAATCTATTGAGTATTTTTTATTTAACTCGATTCATATACCCTAAACAAAACATAGGCATAATACTATCCTACTCTTGATCTATTGGTATCTAATACTTGAAAACAGTACTCCATGCATGAAAAGTGAAGGTATTATCTAAGTTTAGAATGCAAAGTTGCCTGAGAGAAGGGTCACACTATATCTAACAGCTATTAACCATTTTATGACCATTTGGACAGTGTAATAATCTAACCATTTCTTTCCCGCACCAAAATATCTTCCAGGCAATGATAACATCATATTTATAACTGTGATCCTAGTGTACTGGTTGGTTCTTGTCAACTTGACAGAAGGAAGAGAGTACCTCAACTGTGGAACAGCATTCATCAAATTGCCCTGTGGGCATTTCTGAGGGTCATTTTCTTGATTGATGGCTTGGATGGGAGGGCCCAGCCCACTATGGGCAGTACCACTCCTACACAGGTGACCTTGGATTTTATAAGAAAGCAGGTTGAGTAACCCATGGGAAGCAGGCCAGTAAGTAGTATCCCTTTATGGTCTCTGCTGCAGTTCCTGCCTCCAGGTACCTGTCTGGAGCTCGTGGCTGACTTCCCTCCATGATGAACTGTAACATATATGACAAATGAACCCTACTTCCCCAAGTTGTTTTTGGTCAGTATTCATCACAGCAGCAGAAATCTAAGTAGAACACCTAGCAAGCAGCCAATGGGCTGGGCTGCATAAGCTCTCACAGAGTGTTTAGCTGATTCCAACCCTTAGGGCATCAAACAACGACACAGACATAAAATTCAACAGAAGTTCTTCAAAACTTATGAAAGTTCCATTTATGTTTGATTAAGTTTGCATAAAAGTAGAAATCTCTCCAAGGACATTTTGGCGCTTTTACATTAACAGTATATACTTCATGAGATGGTGTCCAACATAAAGGCTCAATAGGTGAATATAGATGTGGCATGATTGTGTGGCAGTAGTTGTTATTTTTTCACCAACATGAGAAGTTAGCTCTAAGAATTCATTTCTGAATGACTACTTCAAAGGTCAGGAATCCAGCCAAGAAAATATCTAATACAGAAATCCTATGCCAGAAAGAAGAGGCCAAAACACTGCATGAAAAAAAAAAGCAAAGAGAATTTGCTGTAGAATGCTTTTGTACACTTGTTTAATAAAATGCTGATTGGCCAGTAGCCAGGCAGAAAGTATAGGTGGGATAAGCAAACGAGGAGAATTCTGGAAAGAGGAAGGCTGAGTCAGGAGACACCAGCCCGCAGTCCAGGAAGCAGCATGTAATGGCACACAGGTAAGCCATGGGACATGTGGCCAAGTATACATTAATAGAAATGGGCTGAGTTTAAGTACAATAGCTAGTCAGTAGTAAGCCTAAGTTAATAGCCGAGCAGTTTTAATTAATATAAGCCTCTGTGTGTTTGAGTGTGAGCAGCTGCGGACCGGATGGAACACATGAAAATTTTCAACTACAAATGGCGCTAAAACGTGGGAACTAAAACCTGAGAGAGCTTTAAAAAAAAAAAAACCTAAAATGATGCTAAAAACAACTTCCAAGTTGTGTCTCTCAGGCCAGCCATGAGCTACAATATGGTGGGTTCTCAATGGTGTGTGGGCTTGAGTGCAGCATGGTAGATTTCCACCATGGTACACAGTGGCATTTCCAAGCCACACAATGTACTGCATCATGACAGATTTAGCTTTTGCTAGTACAGGGGGAAAAAAAAAAGAGGTTTGTGGGCTATACACTGCTGGATGGAAGCACAGCCCCTTCCCATAGTTGGCAGTAAGCCTGGTTCCCAGAGTTGGCGGTAAATGTAGTTCTGCCATGTTGGGAAGCTGAGGTGGGCAGAGCCAGCAGCCAAAGCTGCCATTTCAGTCCTAGTGATGCTGCAGTTTAAAGCAATAGATTCACAAGAAGGAAGATTCAGATGGAACAAGACTTAAAATGGTTTATAATGTGTGTAAAAATGTGCATGGGCTTGGAAGAGAGAAGAAAATGAATATAAACAGTAATATAAAGAAATAGTTTTAAAAAATAAGTTCTTTGAAGGAGGTAAAAGTAGTATAAAAAATTAGCCACGTAAAGATGGATATTACACAGAGAATATGGATTGTGTTGTCTTTGATATTTTTAACTGCAGAAAAATATTTGATTGTAAAGGCTGCTAAATTAAGCCTATATATATATGGAATCTTGACTTCAAAATTTGGATCTAAGGATATGTTGCTTTGGAAAGGAGGCTCTGTTTTTGTTTCCACAGGAAGCAAGAGGCTATCAATTTGCTCCAGATTAAGATACATTAGGTTTGACCAGCCAAGACCCCCTGAAAGGTCTCCAATGACATCATGGCCCAGATCATCTAACATCCAAAATCAACTTCAAGGCAACTGGCTCAGAAAATACAGTGTCACAGACTACTCCAGTCAGGAATTGACCATAACTTTTAATTTTCTCAGAATCCCCATTAGATTGCCAGCACCCTCATCCAGCAGAAAGTAATATAAGAAGTTATGTACAAATTCCCAAAATATTGTTTATGAATGTTTATTTTCATTTAAAGCATGTTGATTATAAATGCAATCTCTTTCTAAAGGAAAAAAGGGGGATGCTATAGATATAATAGAATGAAAGAGTCAATTATTGAATCTACTTTTAAAGAACAATAACTTGTTTAAAATTTTTTCTTTGGTATAGATTTTAGTTTATTGATACAAATTTAATTTTGTTATACTATAAGTATATTTATGCTCTTGTTCAAGGTATTTTGTTTGTGCAGCTCACTTAAATTGTAATGAATAATTAAGAAATACAGATTAATAATTAGTCTTCTATGATAGTCAAACTCATAGTCATGTTAAGTTTTCTAGGTATACATAGATATAATTCAGTTAGGTAGATAATCTTCTACCACTTCAAAGACCTACAGAATATGGCATTTAAAATGTTTTAAAAACTTAGACATTCTGGACAATGACACACGTCTGTTCCTGGCAGGACTGATTTACTTCAAAGAGTAGGATGGGCATCGAAGACCTCTATATGGAGTTTATCTTCTGGGCAAAAACAGCCATTTGGGCAAGAAACTGTACTTGCCTGGACTGCTTGACAAAATGTCATATAAACTGGACATGCAGGACCCATGGGAAGATGACCACTGAACTTTGCAAGATGAGATGGTCCTTTAGGTTCCTGCTTCACAGAAGAAACTGTCAGTCTAAGGACGCAGCGGAAAAAAAAAAAAAATGACTGAGAGACTAGGCCTATGGGCTGAAGATGGATGCCCCAACATTGCAGAGGAACTTTGGATGACTGTCCACGCAGGCAAATCTCTCTGTTGTTTCCAGAATTTTGGGAAATTGCTTACAATGCATTTCCTGTATACTTAGGTAACATTCTTCTGGGGTCTTTGATGTAATTGAAGACTAGATAGCTATAATTTTCCTTAGTTATGATAAAAGGTAAGTTAGATATGAAACCTTAGACTCACAAATATAGGATAAATAGAACATTTTTTTTTAATTTGCCAAATATAGACTAGATATTGTAACTGTAATTCTTGCTTGATAACTTTTTTTTATATATAATTTTACTATGTTAAAGTTAAAACTTTCCTTTTTAATTAAACAGAAAAGGGAAAATGCTGTGGGGTAATGCTTTTGTACACTGGTTTAATAAAATGCTGATTGGCAGTAGCCAGGCAGGAAGTATAGGCAGGATAAGCAGACAAGGAGAATTCTGGGAAGAGGAAGGCTGAGTCAGGAGACGCCAGCCCGCCATCCAGGGAGCATACAGGTAAAGCCATGGGACATGTGGCGAAATATAGATTAACAGAAATGGGCTGAGTTTAAGTGCAAGAGCTAGTCAGTAGTAAGTCTAAGCTAATGGCCAAGCAGTTTTAATTAATATCAGCTTCTGAGTGATTATTTATAAGCAGCGGCAGGATCATGGATGGGTGGGAGAGATTTGTCCCAAACACCAACCAGCCAGGACACAGAAAAACTTTCAGTTACAGGAACTGGAGTCAGAAAAATTGCTAGGCTGAAAACAAATGAAGCTGGTAATAACTAGTAGTTTCTTCTTTTAATAAAAAAGAAAAGAAAAAAATTGAGACAGGGTCTCTTCTCTACATCGCCCTGGCTGTCCTGGAACTTACTATGTATACCAAAAAAAGCTAATGAATCATATTACATGTTTAAAACCATGATGACATGGCATCTGTGATGATAACACAAACAAAGAAAACGATGTAGAGAGTATTTCCAATAGCAAAATGGTCTAGATAGTACTCCATGGAGCAAGGTCTGATCACACAGGCCTGAAGGAAATGAGGACAGAGGGAGTATCAAGCACTCTGAAGAAGCACCACCCTGGAGCAGCTCACACAGTCCTGCAGAGGAAATCAGTTACTTACTTTCTTGCAATTCTCTGATGCTTTATCTTCATACTCTTCTAGTTTTGTCAGATCTATGCAAACATCTAAAATTATAGTAACAAGAAATTAAATTGAGGTTTTATGCAAACTTTTGATGACTTTATATTCATAAAGAAAAAAATCACATAGGACTTAATAATAAATGTAGGAAAATATTGTAATACTACAAGAAGGCTCTTTAAATATGACACCAAAAATAGTGAAGCAGAATAATTCACATTGAATTTTAACCTCCCATCATGGAAGGTGAGATGGTTCAATGATAACAGGAAGCATGGGATGGTTCCTATTATCAATCTATATCTAGAATGAAGAGTTGGTATCCAACATCAGTCAGGAAAATAAGGGGGAATGAGAAACAAAAGTGAGGGGAAAAGAAACAACTGCTAAATGGTTTTTATCCTTACAACTTCAATGAGCAGTCATTGCAAAGGTTATGTAAGCCATTATGTGGAGCATTAGAGCGTGTATGGGTAAACCAGTCCTCCTCTAGAACAACTGACATATATGCCAAAAGCTTTTCTGATGGCAAAGTAGGAAATACATACTTAAGTTTTAAAATCATGTTTTCTTTCATCTAACAATTCTATTTTCTAGGGCTTTGCATTCAGATAAGACTTCTCATTTCAACGTCACTATGTTCATAGCCACTGGAAATATTAACACCACCGAACATTGGATGAAATTATTATATACATCTGTTTGTGGGGTGCTAGGTATGACAAATTATTCAAATTTATTTACCCTAATGTACTTTATGTGTTTTTTTAAAAAATCAATATGTAAACATGTTTAAGGAAAAATCATATAACAAGATAAACAGTAAAAGAAAATACCAGTTCCATTTCCTAAATGCAACTTATAATCTTGCAGTATTGTACTATTCTGCTACTTATTTTATTTAAAATTAAATATTGCATCTTGATTTATCAATTTATGACACTTTAGGTAATTTTCCATTATGAAAGATTAAAATAATTCCAACCCATCTAGTTCTAATTTTTTGCCATTTTAGTTACAAAACTGACTACCGATAGAACTCTAAATAAGCACCTCTCAGGTTTCTGAAACCCACACAGCATCTTTTATTTTCACTATAAAACACTCGTCACCTGTTGCACCTCAGCAACTTTAACTTTTAATCTACAAAGAAAGCAAATGCTTTCTTTCTAAGTGCCACTAAGTCTGGAGTTCCTTACTTCCAGGACACATTCCAGCCACTGTGGAGAGATTGCAGTTACAAAGAGCTGGTGTGTTTTAATAGCCTTTTCAGATCACTATTTTTCATTGAGGTTATACCAAAATTTAGTAAGTGCTGCTACTTAAGTAGATAAACTGTGGAATAACATAGGTGAAGTTTTGGAACTCGTAAAACTTTGAGATCGTTTTCTGAGGTTGTACTGTTAGTGGATCTTTGTTGTCTGTGCTCAGTGTGTATCAGCCGGCACTGGTCATTAGAAAAACTCTCTTTTGCTGAGGCCTGCACATCTTCAAAAGTGTTGACATCTCTCTATACACTATTAAAACAACCACAGAGGTTAATCTCCCCATTGACCTTGACAGAGGGAAAAAGGTTTAGTATTCAGAAGTTATCAAGCTAACAGGAGTACATACAAACATTCGAAATTTGAATTCTCACTTCAAAGTTCTCAAGTTCTGTATTTGCAACTATTTCTGTCAGTCATTTTCTCTGAAGCATATCTTTATTTCATTTCATCTTTTAATGACTCTGGAAGGATGGCTCTGGAGTTATGAGCACTTGCAGAGGATTCAGGTTGGGAAGTGAGTGAGTGTGTGGTATGGGAACCCGTGTCTGTGGATACATGAGTTTATTGTAACTCAAGTTCCAGGAGACCCAACGCCCGTTTTTTTTCCTCTGTAAGCTCCAGGCATGCGTGAGGTACACAAATATAGAATTAAGCAAAACACTCGCACACATGAAATAAAAGTAAATCTTAAAATGTGGGCTAGACACTTTAACTCAGCCTAAGGGGTTTATATGACAGAAAGGGGGCTGGAGGGATGGCATATGTCTAGCAGTGCTGCCATGCAAACATGGTCCAAAACTTTGGATCCCAGAACACACATAAAAGCATCCCATACATGCCCATAACCCCAACATGGAGGTCAACAGAGACAAAGAAGATTACTGGAGCTCGGTGGCTGCCAAGCCAGCCACAAAATGAAAGCTCAAGGTTCAGCAGAGACCCTACCTGCCTAGGCTCCATGCATTCACCCACATACACACCAGCACATACCCCACACACTCACTCACAAACACATATATTAAACAAACACAGAAATGCCAAAAAAAAAATAATAAGGAGTGCAAGAAGTCAGTTATGCTTGTAATTCAAATGATATAAGTTTTCTCAATGTACTCTGAAATACACATATATCATTGTGCAACAGAATATCAAAAGGGCATACATAGGAATATTTAATAAATATTAAGATGCCAAAAAAATTCTCAAATTCCTTGATCCAGTCTACCAAAAGAAAAGAATACAATGATTATCATTAAGGTTTTGTGCCAATATCATGGTAACAGGGTCAACTGTTTTACAAACCACTGTTTGGAATAATCAGTTCTACATATAAACACACAAAAAATTCAAGTAAGAGTTTGTATGGTGTAGTTACAGAACATAGCTTTGACATTTAAGACTTCCTGAAAGGGGATCAAAGGTCCTCAGGAGATCTCCAGCCAAATGAAGAAAACCAACAGCTAAGAGTTAGCCCATCAGACCAAACACAAGATAGTTCTACATCAATAACAGAAATACTCACCTACAAACTGACTCAAGTCCAAATCCAGTCTTTTTCTGTAGGTGAAGTCTGGATCCATTCCATCTCTGTGCAACACAATCTGTGATACACACTCGTCAATTAGTTTGAAGTACTGTTGTCTAAAAACAAAGAGCATATACACACTCAATTCAAGAGTACAACTTTACATCTAAACAATATACTTGATAGAAACGTGACTTCAAGTTTAAAATTTTACTCAGCATAATTTCAACAGGTGGTATACCACAGCATGGGAATCTCATCTTTCTAATGAGGCCTTGACGTATTTTTAATGATGTGTCAGGAAATATACTACTCATTGAGGATTTTCCCGTAAGTCAGACATTTCATTCATTTGCACTAAAAAAAGACATTATGACGACATGACAGGCACTTTGAGCCACCCTCAGAACATAGCTACTAAAGAGCTACCGGAAATTCATTAATGCAAACCAAATCACCAAAACTCTTTTCAAAGAATTTCTACTAGAGCTTCATAAAATCAATTTGTGGAAAGAAATTCAAAATTGATACTCTAAATGATAGGAAACCAAATTAATATATCTTACTCAAAAGAAGGCTAGAAACTTTAACATCAAAGGACAAAGGGTAAAGTTGAACTAAAAGTTTCAAAAAGGGCTGTGTTGTCAGCACAATCAATCCATCTGCATTCCTAACAACTTAGAAACATGTCCTAACTTAAGGCATTGTGAAGAAAACACAAAAGAAAAAGAAAAAATGTAGACAAAGGCAATTCAAGCAGCAGGGTGGTTTATAATGAGGAACCCTACATCCTTCATCACTTGTGAATTGATTTCCAATCTCAGTGATTTATATACAGTTTGTGATTTTTTTTCTCCAAACCATATTCTTCAAATGTGATGGTCTTCTGGCCACTTCAGCTTTCCTCTCAATGAACCATGTATGGATACCACTATCTTTATACAAGTTAACTACACCTAATGAATCATTTATAATGCTGAATAAAACTGCTTCAGCTGAACATGAGGAAAAGGGAAATTTTAAAATGTTAACAATGGTCCTGAATTCATGGGGACTCAAGCAGCATTTACCAACCAGAGGCTGATAGAACCAAGCACATAATGATCAAGAAATGGGTGAGTATACTTTAAACAGAAGTTTCATTTGCTTCTTACATAAATTTAGATAGAAACACAACACTAATTAAAAGGATACACTAATATTTTTAAATGTAATAATTAGTAGATTTATGTAGAATTTATCAGTGCTTAAATATTTAGTCTATTTTAAACAAAGTACCAGAAAACAGCACATTAAACAACAAAACAGGTTGCTGGCCAAGTTTAGAATATTCACAGGAATTACAGCTTCAACAAAGTTTGATGTGTGAAGAACAAGCAATATGAAGAATATAAAGTTTCTTTTGCCCTTTTTTTCTGTGTTGTATGTATAGCAAATGACACTTTGTTAAATCCTCCAAAATCACCCAGGGGTGTGCTACCTAGATAAGGTTTTCCTATAAATCCTATATAAATCGGGTACAGAAAAACCAACTACCCTAACCATCTATGAATGAAATTTAGGCAAAGCTAAAATAACAAAGGAGTTTATATTTGAGGACCTTGATCCCACTCATAAACTACTAATACAAGAGGAAAGTGGTCAAGGCCATTTACTAAGCGTACACTGTGTGTCAAGAACTCCACTCCTAAGGATATCAACCATCCATGGCAAAAGAAGGCCTGTCATTTTCTGAAGAGCAATGGAGAAGGGAATGGAGGTGGGGGAGTGGACGGGGAGAAGAGAAGGAGAAAGAAACTGCAGACAGTCTGGATGAAATAAATAAATAAATAAATAAATAAAATCTGCATTGTGAGAAGCTTTACAAAAAAATTCAACTCATAGTTTTATTCATATAATCATACTTAAACTTTATAGTACAGTCACTTGAGTACTCAAGTCTACTTAGAACCACATTATGTTCCATATGAGGTAGACAAAACAATTTGTCAAGCTCAAATAGCCAAGACATAATTAACTTTATAGAAAGCAACCTATCAACAGCATTCCTGGTGATTAAGAAATAACCACAAAATATTGCACATTCATTGCATATTACATAATAAATTAGTGTATTGGCAATGGTTTTCACTGTTTTTCTTTTATTTTTGAGATTCTAATTACATCATTTATCCCTTCCCCTCTGTCCAATATACCCCCTCTTTACTCTTCCCAATACATGGCCTTTTTTAAAATTGTTTTTACATGAATATATGTATAAATATATGTACACACACACACACACACACACACACACACACACACACACACACACACACACTTCTAAATATAACCTGACCAGTGTGCATATTACCCATATGTATCCCAATGTATCTATAAAACAATCCCCTAAGGTTCAAGGATCATTGTAGAAGTGGAGGCAGAAAGACTGTAAGAGCCAGAGATCAGGGAGTTTATCTCCTAGAGATGTGACATGTGTCTTCTAGTAACATCAGAAGATACACCCACAATGTTTCACTAACAAAACTGCCCAAACTCACTGAACAAGGACAATAATAGACATGGTTTCAACTTTCATTCAAAGGAGGGGATACAACTACACTATTTTGCAGTTGAAAAAGTAACAGTAATGGCATTATATCCACATCTACCTAAATATATGCCCAAAGGAAATAACTCGGTAGATCATTATGAAAGAAATAAAATAACTTGCTTATCTGAATATCAGGTGAATTTCAAAACTAATCATTTTATCAGTTAAACAACAGATCATTGTTTCCCCTTACCTTATAAAATGGTCATTTCGAATGAGCAGAAGATGCTGAAGAATAGAAACAAAATATCCCTCTGCTCTAGTTTGCTTAACTGTGTCCCACACCATGTTATAAACATCAGATGCTTCAGTGTACTGATTAAGGACCACATGAATTTATTCAAACATACACAAAACAGCTACTATAACACAGTATCTTCTGTATGAGGGTTTGGAAGACTGGTATGCAAACAACTATCTAGAAATCGGTGCATTAAAAGACCTATCTAGAAACTGAAGGTAGAGAATGCCAGGGATGGCAATTGGACAGACATTTTTTTTACCCTTCACAATCAACTGCACTCACTGGAAAATACGGTGGGAACTGAGCCAGCAGCTGGTTAGGAAAACCCACAAAGGTCTATGGCTGTCCTGAACAACAGAACAAATGTGAGCACAGTGCGCATCAAGGAGAAGCCATAATACAAAACAATTCTAGTGAGTCTTGGAGACACTTGGCACCTGCAGATCCATCAGCTCACATGAGGCCTCCAGTGTAGTGCCTTCATTGTGAAGAAAGGAGCATTTAATGGGCTAAGGCTATCTCAAACCCAATACTACACGGAAGAAAGACACCAGCTGTAAAAAACAACAGATTGTACACATATCTGGTCTAAGCTAATCATTTTACTAATTGTAACATCTCTTTCCACATATGTACTGCCAAAAAAAATTAAGCTAATAAAATAGTGACACTTTCTTAATCCCTAAAGGTTTGATTTCATAGAGTTTCTAGGAAATCACTTGAATGTTTTGTGAGATATAGTGCATTATTTTAGATGTAACAGTAATTGTACACATCTTTTGACTAGGACTCAGAGCAAAAGGATATTCAAATTCAGCTCTAATATCGTCAAGGCGATGGGAGAACTCAATCAAATCTTCTTCTTTGTGCTCCTCAAAGACTTTAAGTTGTATATCCAGGCCATCATTCTTAATACACTTTAAGGTCTACAGATATTAGATAAAAATTGTGATGGATTAGATTTTCAGTATGAGTAACTTTATCAATAACATAAACAATAAACCAACCATTCAAACATGACTTGCAGAATTCAAACACTTAAAGTGTTAAATAATACTCAAATCTTATCATCTATATTTCAAAACTAGATTTTTATACTCAAGTCTTTTCCCACAGATGAATTATTCTTGAGAGTAATTTATCTAAATTTCCCCCACTCAAGTACACTTCTAATTTAAATATTAATGAGGAGACTGCAGGGCACTTACTGGCAATATCTCTTTCAATCCACAACGCATAAATTCATTTCTGATGTGAAGCCTGAAGTCCAAATCATCAGGAGATGTAACAAGGGCATTTATGAGCTGCATACAAGCTACCTACAACAGATTACACACACAGAATTACAACACTTGCCAGCATTTAAAACAAAAAGAAGCAAGAAAGGAAAAAAAAATCAAGTTTTATTCCAAGAATTATCAAATATTTTCTCTCACAGGAAAGCCTAATAAGATAACTTAAAAATAAAATATTATATGTATAAACATACATAGTTTCATTTAAATTGTTTATCCCTTATTTGGAGAATGATGTGAAGAAAACCAATTATCCCTTCATAAAAACATCATGTATGGCTGAAAGTCTTGCCCAATACCATTCTACATACATACAATACAAACAGTAAATTCCTAGAATGAAAATTATAAACATGTTACCATGTGAATAACAACAAAAACAGAATAGTACAATAATGTTCCATTTTTCAAAAGAACCCAAATTCCCAAAGACCTCAAGTTCAACAACGTCCTAAATAGGGTTGATAAGGCTGCTATAAAACATTAAAATAAAAATAATTTTGTAATTGGGCATTGCCTAAGTAAGGATAATTCAAGCTTACTGTATATTGTATTTATTAACAGAGTAAATTATATAGCTCACCAAACACCATAATATGTGGTAGAAGTTGGGTAATCAATTTTTTCACGTCGAGTAGGTATGAATTCCTACTTTTCTAAATACCAGGCTTTTTTCTTTTAGGTTACCAACCAGCTCCCAAATCATGACAAAGATACTTCTCATTCGTTTTGAATGCTCTGCCTGGCTTAGGTATGGTTCTGGCTAGCTCTTTTAACTTAAAATGTTTGAAGATGTTTTTCTTAACCTAGCTTTTGCCTTGGGACTTATTACTTTACTTCTGTATGTCTTACTTTCACTGCTTCTGGCTGGCTGGCTGGCTGCTGCCTGGCTCCTTGCTCCAGGCATGTCCCTCATTCTCCCCTCCTTCTCTCGTTCTTCTTTCTGAGCCTAGATTCCTCCTCTTATTTAGTCTCTCTACCTGACAGCCCTGCCTATCCTTTCTCCTGCCTAGCTATTGGCCATTTAGCATTTTATTAGACTTGTTGAGTGCCTTAGGCAAGCAAGGCAAAACAGATGCAACACATCTTTACATAATTAAACACACATCCTTACACTGTTAAACAAATGAAGCATAAACAAAAGTAACAAACCTTTACACAGTTAAGTAATATTCTACAGCAAAAACAAATGTAACACATCTTTGCCTAGTTAAAATAATATTCTACAACATTTATATTCTTGACTTTTTAATCCATGGGTGAAAGATACCTTTCCATCATTACAAATCCATATTTTAAAAAGGAAAAGTGTTTCTCTCTACATCAGCGATGTATTTTTGTTGTCGATGATAGTGTTTTTCTTCTATGTCTAGATTCTACCCCAAGTCTAGCAAGAATTACTGGACTATTTAATAAAAAGAAAAAAAGATGAAACAAAAAAAAACCTTTAATACACTATCTCTATTTATAAACATACAACTGGAGTTTTAATGAATTTTTTCTTATCTAGGCTGACAGTACTCACACCATGAGACAAAGACCCCCTCACAAAAAGCACAATAGCAGACATAAGATGAATTCCTTTGAGTTTGCCAGGGCTATCCAGGGACTCCTAAAACATGCAGCCTATTGCTGTATCCCTTGGTTACCTCCGAGAAGTGCTGAAGACATTATGCAGTTAAGAAACAGGTCCAAGAGAACCATGAGATAGACCTGACCTGAATACCCACTCCCTGAGGACTGGTTTTCATAATATCCAAAGGCTGATACGAGCTTCCAAAGGAGGGAAGTAACCCAAACCCCGCCCCGAGTTACAATTCCTGTGAACCACATGAATGACCTGCATCGCACTGCAACCCCACTCGACAGGTACAGTCATGGCATGCTAATATTGGTGGTAACAAACAGCTCTCTAATTGGAATTGAGACCTGCTCAACAAGATGGAGACCATGCCTGGCAGTGAAAACCAGTACCACGGTTCAATGCTAATGAAGTCACAGTTATTAGAGGAAATCTACTAATTTACTAAAGCAAACTCATCTCGAACAACCATCTAAACATTAGTCCTTATACCTACAGAAAAGTGTAGAATTCACTCTTCATCAAGGAAAATTCTCTTTGCAAAAGATGGAGATGATCTCTTTGCAATGACAACTAATCAGAATGCAGAGTTGTAGGCCCCAGCAACAACGGCTATATCCACAAAACACTCCCACTCCTAAGGCCCGGGAAACATTGGAGAAAAGGGGACAATGGATCAGAGCCAAAGGATCAGGGAGTTTCCTCTGAGATTGTATCTCCTGGTAATGTCAGAAGCCAAAAACTCACCAAAAAGAGTACTGTAATTGAGACAAGTGAGGACAATACTAATGGACATGCCAAAGAGGACGGTGAAAGGCCGGCAAGGACTCAACCCTAGGCAACAGAAGAGAGCTGGGAGAATGGGAGGTGGTCTTCCTCAGGGAAGAACACTCCAGTTGGCTGTCTAGTACCAAATGGTCAGTCCGGAAAACATACAAACAAGTAACATTATACATATTGAACAGACTATATTTAGGAACATATATGTATGCATATGTATACACACACATATATGTGTGCAATAACAATTAGTTTTTTTTTTAAAAAAAAAAAAGGCCATAAGTTTGAAAGGGTGGTATGTGGGAGAATTTGGAAGGAGAGGGAAGATTTGTTATCATTATAAACTCAAAAAAAAAAAAAAAAGAAAAAAAAAGGGAAAAAGTTTTTCTCTGGAGAAGTAATCTATGTTGTTGTTGATAATGTTATTTTTCTGTCTACACTCTACCCCAAGTCTAGAAAGGACTATTGAACTACTGATCAATATGTTTAACTTCATGCTGTTCCCTAAATTGTCTTTTCTCCAGCCCTTAAGGCAAGGTTTATGTGAATTTAAAATGCTGATTTGGGATTAAGACACCAACAGGGGTCTCAGTTCCTGCTGGTTGAAATACATAGTAGTAACTCTTTTATTTGATATCTAAACACTAAAATCTGACCAGCATGCCTCTACTGTCAAAACTTAAGATTGTATGAAGTAGAGATGGGAAATACAGCAGAAAACAGGGATAAAAAGAAAACACTTTTGAAAAAACAGAAAACAGTCAACATTTCTAGTCCATATTCACTCAGCTGGAACCAGCTCACGTCAAAAAGTCAGGTTTAAAATGTTTTCTTTCCACTCCCTTGCCATTCCTGACTTGGTACCCACAACACTTTTCTTTTCAGCAGTACCATGTAATTTTCAAAATTCTGGAAAAGATGAGGGAGGAGACAAAAGAGGGAAAGAGGGTGATTTCTTTTCTGATTTTTTCTGTACCTGACTATGTTCAGGGAAGCTAAGTCAAACTCAGTCACTAGGGTTCAAGAAAAATGAAAACTACAAGAAAGTAGCAAAAGTGAACAAAATTAGCAGGAAATAGAGTCTAAGCAGAACACTGGTCTAGCAGGTAATAGTGGTACGAAATTCAAGAGCAAGAAGGCAAAGAATGACCCAAATTATTTCTGGAAAGTATTCACAATGATAACTCGTCATAGAAGGAAAAGTTGAAAAATTGTATGTAAAATCTATAAAAATCTTTCCCCACTTCTAATAATTTGACATATCAAGGCTTCCGATTATACTACAATTAATCTAAATCACACAACATACCTGGAAATATAAAGCTGCACCAAAGCACATTGATCTGTGTCATAGAGGAACAACTCTATAACCAAAGGAAAAGCTCAAAGAGTTCCTACAGGACACAGAATCATGAGCGAGTGCCCACACTAAGACACAGAACTGGAGCACCACATAAGTTCATAGTAGGTTACCTGGTAAGCTCTTTTGTTTAACTGTGTCAAAATGGAACTATAACGCAACACCAACTATTTCTACAAAAGGTGTAGCAGAGTGACTGACTGCTCAACAGCTTACCACCCACTATCTCCTGGACACTGTAAGCAAGCAGTAAATAATGCGGACAGTTCAAACTGACTCTAAACAATTCTCTTCTTTGCTCCAAATGTGTCATTACACATGAGAAATATTGCTCTTTGGCCTTGGTTTAAGCATCCCTACATAAGGACACATCTTTGTTACTGAGCAGATTCAGTTCTGAAATTTCAAAAGGCAAATATTATAAGCTTATTTGATTATTCTCTTCCCAATTCTCAGAAGTTCTTTCATGAACAAAGCTATCTTTAACTACCTGGAGGGTTTGGAGGGGAGGTCCTTTCCATTTTCACAATAAGTACAGTTGATTTTTTTCAAGGGCAGCAGCAGCATAAGGACATGCCATGAGGAAGTGAGACACAGGAACTTACAGTAACAGGATAAATACCACTACTGTCAAGAGCCAGAAGGTAAAGGCATAACCAGAGACAGTCCATGCCTGGGAACCCCTACCCACTGTTGCCACAGTTGCTGGCCAACAACGAAGACTCCTGTGGGCAGGCTCCCCCACCAAAACCCCGATTGGACGCGGCAATCTACAGGACCCACGCCATACCCCAAATCCTCATATTCTACTAGGGACCTCAGCAGCTTCCTGAGACACGGAATCCACTTCATCTGATTGAACCAAGGGGGAGTCCTGCCTCTAGGACCTAGGCCCTGGGGAACAACATGTGTCCAGTGTAGGGAAAAGGGTCTAGCTAAAGAAACCCACCCTGATCCTGGAACCCAGAACCTGGGAAAGAAACACACCCTGGATCTGGGACCTGAGCGAGAGAAAGAAACACTTTATCCCTAAACCCAGAACCAAAGAAACCTGCCCTGACTCTGAAACCAGTGCCAAAAAAAAACACACTTTGTCCCTAGAATCAGAGCCAGTGAAAGAAATAAAGCACGGCCGTACAATTAGAGCCAAAACGCTAAGAAAGGCCAGTGAAAGAAACACAGTTTTGCTATGAGATCAGAGCCATCTCTGCCCCTGATCAATTGACCAGTAAAAACAACCAATCACAGAGCAGGAAGTCAAGCACCCTGACTTTGGAGCCCAGAACCAGCGAAAGAAACACAGCCTAGATCTACAACCCGGGTCAGAGAAAAAAACACTTTATCCCTGAACCCAGAACCAAAGAAACCTGCCTTGACTCTGAAACCAGTGCCAAAGAAACAGACTCTGTCCCTAGAATGAGAACCAGTGAAAGAAATATGCCCTGGCCTTAAAATTAGAGCCAAAAAGCTAAGAAAGTCCAGTGAAAGAAACACAGTTTGGCTCTGAAATCAGGGCCATCTCTGCCCCTGACCAACAAAACTAACCAATCCCTGAGCATAAAAAACTAACCATTCCATGGACAGAAAATCTTCTGCCTGGAGAAACTCCGCTCCCAAGAAATCCTATATAAACCACACTGCCTGTTCAGTTGTGGGCTGTTCTTTGCCACCCTGATAGAGACAGCCATTCTCCTGGACTCCTACTTCCCAAATAAATCTCTTTCTCAAAAGAGTCTTGGTTGTGAAGATCATCATTTGCTGGCGCAGAAAAGACGAACCTTGCTGAGACACCCTTTAGTGGACTGAGCAGAAAAAAACTTGCTAAGGCGTCCCTTAGGGGACTGAGCACTGTGGAGCAGAAAAAGTACCAACTTCTCACTGGAGCCAGAGGAGACTGCTACATTTCTGCAGGGGTTTCCCCTTTAGCAGAGTGAAGCAAAAGAAGCAATATCTTGGGGCAGAGAAGAAGCAGAGCTCTGCTAGGAGGCCCTTTAAGACGGTGCTGAGCAAAGCTCAGCTGTAGCAGCTGTCCAAGAGAGGAGTAGGATTGCTATATCCTGTGGGGAGACCATCCCCCACTGCACCCAACTCAAGGTATTGCTTGACTCTTCTAAGCAGTCAGGATGCCTTTCCCTCCAGAGCTGAGCAATCTGTCCCATTGCAGCTTCAGCCACCAGAGCTGTCCTAGCAACTCAAGGTGTCACCTGACTCCCCAAACAGTCAGCATACCTTTCCTGCAGAGTTGCAACACTCACCTATACCCAGGAACCCTGATCCACCACTACCCAGTTGCTAGCCAGCAGAGAAGACTACTGAAGGCAAGCTCCGCCACCAAAACCCCCCATCCTACCCTGAAAAACTATAATACCCCAAACCCACTCATCCCTCTGCGACCTCAGAGGGTTCCTGAGACACAGAATCCTCCAGCTCTGGATGGACCAAGAGGTAAGTGACTCATCTTCCACTCAGAGAGTTCTACCTAGAGGACCTAGGCCTTGTGGCACAACCCGTGACTGGGGAACGCCACCCATTACTGACTCAGTTGCTGGCCAACTGGGAAGACTCCTGCAGGCAGGCTCCCCAACCAAAATCCCCCATCGGACCCTACAATCTACAAAGACCCATGCCCTACCCCAAATCCTGACATCCCCCTGTGACCTTGCAGGCTCCCGGAGACAGAGAATCTGCCAGCTCTGATTGGACCAAGAACTACAATTAGACCAAGAGCTACTATTGGACTCAGAGTGGCCCCCTGAGACACAGAAACAGAAGTGCACAATTGGACCAAGAGCAGCTTGCTCAAACACAGGCACCTCTTGCACCTATTGGAGGAAGAGATGGGTAGACACCAGGGCAAAAATACATACAACAGCATAAAGAGCAATATGGCACCTCCAGAAACTAGCAGTTCTACAACAACAAAACCAGAACATCATAACATAAAAGAAGCAGAAGAAAGCGACCTTAAAAATACCTTTATGAAGATGAAAGAGCCTTAAAAAAAGAAATGAAAAATTTCCTTAAAGAAATGGAGGAAAAGACAAACAAAAAATTGGAAGAAATCAATAAATCCCTTAAAGAAAGCCAAAAAAAAAAAAAAAGGGCAATTAAACATGTGAAGGAAACAAATCAAGACCTGAAAATTGAAAAAGAATCAATGAATAAGACACAAACCAAGGGAATACTAAAATAGAAAATCAGAGTAAACGAAAAGGAACAACAGATGCAAGCATAACCAACAAAATACGAGAGATGGAAGAGAGAATCGCTGGCGTGGAGGATAAAATAGAGGAAATAGATACGTCAGTCAAAGAAAACACAAAACCAAAAGAGTCATAACACAAAACGTCCAGGAAATCTGAGACAATATGAAAAGGCCAAACCTAAGAATAATAGGGATAGAAGGACAAGAATAGCAACTCAAAGCCACAAAAAATATATTCACCAAAATCATAGAAGAAAAGTTTCCCACCTTAAGGAAATACCTATGAAGAAATAAGACGCTTATAGAACACCAAATAGACTAGACCCGAAAAGAAAAAGTCCCCTCGCCACATAATAATTAAACCACCAAACACATAGAATAAAGAAAGAATATTAAGAGCAGTGAAAGAAAAAGGCCAAGTGACTTAAAAAAGAAGACCAGGGCCAGTCAGTGGTGATGCTGGCTTTTAATCCCAGTACTCTGGAGGCAGAACCAGGAGGATCTCTATGAGTTTGAAGCCAGCATGGTATACAGAGCGAGATCCAGGAAAGGTACCAAAAATACACAGACAAATCCTGTCTCAAAAAACCATATCAATGAAATTATCCACATGGCCGGGCGGCAGTGGCGCACGCCTTTAATTCCAGCACTCGGGAGGCAGAGCCAGGCGGATCTCTGTGAGTTCGAGGCCAGCCTGGGCTACCAAGTGAGTTCCAGGAAAGGCGCAAAGCTACACAGAGAAACCCTGTCTCGAAAAAAAAAAAAAAAATCTATAAATGACATTATCCACCAGGACCAAGGAGACTTCATCCCAGAGATGAAAACATGGTTCAACATACAAAAAAATCTGCCAATGCAATACACCATATAAGCAAACAAAGAAAAAAAAACACAGGATCAAATCATTAAATGCTGAAAAAGACTTTGACAAAATCCAATACCCCGTCATGAAAAAGGTTCTAGAGAGATCAGGAATACAAGAAACATATCTAAACATAGTAAAGGCAATTTACAGCAAGCCAACAGCCAATATCAAAATAAATGGAGAGAAACTCAAAGCAATTCCAACAAAACCAGGAACAAGACAAGGCTGTCCACTCTCCCCATATATAGTCAATATAGTACCTGAAGTTCTAGCTAGAGCAATAAGACAACAAAAGGAGATCAACTTGGTTACAGATGATATAATAGTATACATAGGTGACCCAAAAATTCAACCAGGGAACTCCTACAGCTGATAAACACCTTCAGTAATGAGGCAGGATACAAGATTAATTCAAAAAAATTAGTAGCTCTTCTTTATACAAATTATAAACTGACTGAGAAAGAAATCAGAGAAACATCACTCTTTACAATAGCCACAAATAATACAAAATGCCTTGGGGTAACTCGAACTAAGCAAGTGAAAGAAAGACCTGTATGACAATAAATTTAAGTCTCTGAAGAAAGAAATTGAGAAGACATCAGAAAATGGAAAGATCTCCTATGCTCATGGATAGGCATAGCAAAAATGCCTATCTTACCAAAAGCAATCTACAGATTCAATGCAATCTCCATCAAAATCTCAACACAATCCTTCACAGACCTGGAAAGAACAATACTCAACTTCATACAGAGAAACAAAAAACCCAGGATAGCAAAAACAATCCTGTACAATAAAGCTACCTCTGGAGGCATCACCATCCCTGACCTCAAGCTCTACTATACAACTGCAGTAATAAAAACAGCTTAGTTTTAGCATAAAAACCAACATGTTTACCAATGCTATCAAAATGAAGACCCTGCGATTAATCAGCACACCAATGAACACATGATTTTTGACAAAGAAGCCAAAACTGTACAATAGAAAAGAGGAAGCATCTTCAACAAATGGTGCTGGCATAACTAGACGTCAACATGTAAAAGATTGCAAATAAATCCCTGTCTATCACCATGCACAAAACTCAAGTCCAAGTGGAGCAAAGACCTCAACATAAATCCAGTTACACTGAACCTGACAGAAGAGAGAGTAGGAAGTGGTCTTGAATGCATTGGCACAGGAGACCACTTCCTACATGTAACACCAGTAGCACAGACGCTAAGAGCAACAATTAATAAATGGGACCTCCTAAAACTGAGAAGCTTCTGTAAGGCAAAGGATATGGTAAATAAGACAAAATGACAGCCTACAAAATGAGATAAGTTCTTCACCAACCCCACATCTGACAGAAGACTGAATTCCAAAATATATAAAGAACTCAAAAAACTAGACATCAAAATACTGAACAATCCAATTTTAAAAATGGGCTACAGAGCTAAACACAATTCTCAACAGAAGAATCTCAAATGGCTGAAAGACATTTAAGGAATTGCTCAACATCCTTAGTCATCAGAGAAATGCAAATCAAAATGACTCTGAGATACTATCTTACACCTGTCAGAATGGCTAAGATTAAAAACACTGATAACAGCTTATGTTGGAGAGGATGCAGAGCAAGAGGAACACTCCTACACTGTTGGTGGGATTGCAAACTTGTACAACCACTTTGGAAGACAGTATGGTGGTTTCTCAGAAAATTGGGAATCAATCTACCTCAAGACCCAGCTATACCACTCTTGGGCATATACCCAAGGAATGTGTAATCATACCACAAGGACACATGCGCAACTATTATAGTTATTTATAATAGCCAGAACTCAGAAACAACCTAGATGACCCTCAACCGAAGAATGGATTAAGAAAATGTGGTACATATACACAATGGAGTACTACCCAGCAGTGAAAAACAATGAAATCATGAAATTTGCAGGCAAATGGATGGAACTAAAAAATATCATCCTGCGTGAGGTAACCTAGACTCACAAAGACAAACATAGTATGTAGTCACTCAAAAGTGGATACTAGATGTAAAGTAAAGGATACAGACTACAACCCACAGCTCCAGAGAAGATAGTTAACAAGGAGAACCCAAAGAGGGATACATGGGTTGCACTGGGAAGGGGAAATAGATGAGATCCCCATGAGTAAACTTGAGATGAGGGGGAGCAATGGAGGGTGGGGGAATGGAGGATGAGAACATGACGGAATGGAATGGCAAAGCTGGAGCAGGGACGAAAATACCATGATGGAGGGAGATGTAGTGGGGATGGGGAGAGGCTGGGTGCTGGGGAGGTTCCCAGGAATCCACAAAGATGACCCTACCTTAGACTACTAGCAATAGTGGAGAGGGTGCCTGAACTGGCTTATCCCAGTAATCAGATCAGTGAATACCCTAACTGTGATCATAGAGCCTTCATCCAGTAACTGATGGAAGCAGATGCAGAGTTACACAGTCAAGATACAGGCCGAGCTCCAGGAGTCCAGTCAAAGAAAGGGAAGAGAGATTCTATGAGCTAGGGGCATCAAGATCATGATGGGGAAACCTACTGAGGCAACCAAACCAAGCTAGTGGGGACTCATGAACTTTAGAACAACACCTGTGGAGCCTCCATGGGACTGGACTCGGCCTTCTGCATACGCCAAACAGTTGTGTAGCTTGGTCTGTTTATAGGGGCCCCCTGGCAGTAGGATCAGGATCCATCCATTGTTCATGAGCTGGCGTTTTGGAGCCCACCACCTATGTTGGGACACGTGGAACAGCTTTGAGGAAGGGGGAGTGGCTTGGACTTGCATTTACTCAATATACCAGGCTCTGCTGACTCCCGATGGGAGACCTTGCTTTGTTGGAGGAGGAAATGGGGGCTGGGTTGTGGGGGGAGGCTGGAGGGGTGGGAGGAAGGAGGAGAGGAAGATCTGTGATTAATATGTAAAATGAATAAAAAAAATCCTTAATAAAAAAAGGCATAACCAAATACAACAAAATAAATACAATACACCAGACAAGTTAAAAAACAGTTACTATGTAGGATGAAGTCCATCAAAGAACAATCTCAAGAATAAGGAAATGATAAAGGAAAATCATTAGACTTAGAAAGAGGTTGACAGGCCAGAAGAGCTGGACCACTCCTTATACAAAGAGGTTTCCTGACCTTGAATGTGAGGGAAAGTTTCTTCAAATACAGATAAATACCACCTAAATTCCTTCTCATACAAAATTCACTACTATCTCTCACTCTGCTCAGCACACAACATGAGAAAAAAGGAACAATTTATGTATGTTTAACCTCTGTCTTTTGACTTTTTGTGCACAAATACTCTCAAGCACAAAATTCAAGGTACATTATCATATGTGATGCACATAGCCATCCACAAGGCATGTCCAAATTTTCAAAGGCCACCAGAGCAGAGATAACTATACTGAAGGAATTTAGAATACAATCTAATGAGAGGGAACTTGAGCTGACTTCAGGGAGGTCAGCTTGGAGTCAACATGTTCTTTCTGTATATATGTAGATGTTTTGGTAAATAAACCTGTGGCTAGACCACACTGTAAAAAGTGTGCGCTTCAGGCCCTTAAGCCAGACTGGAAACAAATACTGGAAAATAATCAGATGAAAATTCAGTCAGATCTGTGAATACTCACTCTCTGGGCCTGGAAGACACTGTTGTGAGTGCTATTCATCTTCCCTATCCTAGAGCAGAAACCATCCATCTCTGTGTACAATCAAATTTCACATTTGTCAAGTTAAGACAAGAAAATGATGCTTATAGAGAAATAGTTACCTCCACTATATTAAAAAGAAACTTTAAAGATTTTTAAATAATATATATGCATTAATTAAAAAAGAAAACTGAACAGGCAACATGATGTAGATAAACACAGAAACAGTAATGTGTATCAGATTAAAGCTCTACAATCTTATTTGTACTCCCAATTGAATGCTCAATAAATGATAGATATGGTAAGAGAACAAGTCAGAACTTGAAAAATGTATATGTCCTATCCACAGATGCAGAAAAATGAATTGCAGTACTCAAGGGCTAAAATTTACATGAACACAAAGATAAAGCGCAAACTTACATTTTTAGAAATATTTTTTAGAGACATTCAGAGTCCCCTTGAGACATTATTAATTTTTTCCATGTCCTTCAATGCATTTTGTGGAAACTGCTAGTAATATAATTTTTATATCAAATGGCAGATAGCTGTAAATAACAGAGCATAAGCGTTTTAAGGGCAGGAGTGCATGTGCTCCACTTCTGCACGTCTAAGACAGGCATAGCTAACTGTTTCTAAGAGCAGCAGTCCCCTTGAGGCAATAGTTGAGAATGCCTATCTAATATTCCATAATAGCATTCAGAAAGGTGTGTATTATGAATGCTCCAAACAGTGGCTATCGGTCCAGATATTCTAATACTACCTGATTCTAGATGTAGTCCACATGTCAATGTAAGTTCATACTAAAATGCTATTTTAATGTTAAAGTCTGTTACTATAAGGGCATATAGTAATGTTTTATATTCTACTTGACTCATGCTTAATTATTAATTTTTTTGAAGCAAACCAGAATGTAAGTAGCAGTCAAAACCAGAGTATTTAGGAAAAATGTATCTGTGCATCCTTCTGGGATTCCCAAACTACAGGCCTAAAAATACACACTCTCTAATATCTTCATTTGTCCTCTGTTGTGGAATAGTACTTTAACTAGGCAAAGATGTGTTACATTTGTTTATGCTACAGAATATAACTTCAACTGTGTATAAGTCTGTTACTTTTGTTTATGATGTATTTGTTTAATGATGTAAGCATGTGTGTTTAATGATGTAAAGATGTGTTGCATCTGTTTCACCTTGCCTGCCTCAAGCAACAAATTGGTCTAATAAAAAGCTGAATGGCCAATAGCTAGGAAGAAGGAGGACAGGTGGGCTGTCAGGCAGAGAGACTAAATAGGAGGAAAAATCTAGGCTCAAGGAGAAAATAGGAAGAATGAGAGGAAGAAGAAGGAAAGAACAAGGGAGTTGCCTGGGGCAAGAAGCCAGGCAGACACCAGACAGACAGACATAGAAAAGCAGTGAAAGTAAGATGTACAGAAGTAAGAAAGGCAATAAGTCCCAAGGCAAAAGGTGGATAAAGAGAAACAGGTTAATTTAAGTTAGAAGAGCTAATCAGAAATGTGCCTAAGCTAGGCCAAGCATTCAAAACTAGTAATAAGTCTCTGTGTCATGATTTGGGAGCTGGTTGATGGCCCAAAAGAAAAAGCCTGGTACAGTTCTTCATAGATGTTGTAACACCATGTTAGAAATTAAAATTTCTTTAACTGACTGATATAGTTAGAAGAAGTACTTTTAAAAGAATTAGGAAAACAAAACATGTCCATTATAGAAAACTGTTAATTGACTGAAAAGTTTTAATAAAATGTGATGGGGGGAGCAGGGCACTGAAGGGACATAGGGAAGAAAATCAACCTCCCACATAAACTTTGATTTATTTCATTATTTCCCAGTGACAAATTTAAAAGAACAATGATGACAATTCATGGAAGAATTTATGTGCTTTCAATATTTTAAAGAATCTAAAATCTTTATATAGCAAAAAAAATTCTCAATTTTTAAAATTAAAATAATCCTGTCTCTTTTTTCCTTAATTTTCTAAGAGAAATGAGAACCAAATAATTTTAAAATATCTATTCTGTAACTGACCTGAAGGAAATCTACAGAGAAGAGATTTCTTTCTTTAGGTTCAGAAAAGATTTCATTGTAATTGTAGGAGTCATAAAAAAGCAACCCTCTGATGACCACAGAGAACAAAAATGACCAACAGTCCCCCCACCCCCCGCTACCTCTGGGGCCCACAGTGGCTTCTGAACAGAAATCATGGGCATCTTCATAGACTCTACTCACAGGGCATCTGAATCAACACATCAGGTAAAGGACACACAGGTTTGCATCTCAAGAACTTACAAAGCCTTTTCCAGCTCTGCTGGCGCTCCAGGTAGCTGAAGACACTTCCCAGCAAACCTCTGTCACTCCTTCCCCCTCTGCCATTCCTTCCCTCTCTCAAGACAGACCTTCACTGAGAGGGACAGCTCTCTGAGCTGCCTCCAACAGCTTTCCAGATGCCCCCGCCAGCATCTTCCCCTGGGCTGAACATCCAACCTCTTACTTTCTAGAAGATTCAGACTAGCACAATCATGGTTCATAAAACAAGTTTCAACAAGAAAGCCATTTCTGATTATCGGATTCATAATCATTATATCAATTTTATCCTTTATTCTAAAAGTTTAATACAACATTTTCACTTTTCCTTGGGTTCTCTGTATGTGAATGTGCTGTGTTAAGGACATGTGCATACCAGAGACCTGAATAAATCTGGAGCAGTTTTCCTGTAGTAAATGTTCCAGACACCAAATGTTGACCTACTGCTTTCTTTTTTTTCTTTGGAACTTTTATCCTAGACTGGAGAAATAACTACCTACAACCATATCCAGAATTGAATCAATGTTATCAGGATAGCCTAAAAAGCATCAAGACATGGTTCTTGGGTAACACTGTGAATGTATTTAATGCCATTAAGCTGTATGCTAAAAACGTGTGTAAAATAGTAAATTTCATCTTATATTCATCTTATTCCAATAAAGATAAACTAAAAAGAACAGTATCTAGGTATTTCAAGAAGACTGATGAAATTACAAGACACGAGTTATTTTAGAAAAGAATAAGTAAGTGATCCACAGGAGGAAAACACAAACCCAGCTAGTTTTCAGTATGAGTACACTTAGTCAAATATTTAGAAATATAGAGGCAATTAAATACGAAGATTTAAGTATGTCTTAAGTGAGCAAGCAGAAAAATGAAAGCTATCAATTCACAACAAAGCATCAGGGACACTAACTCTGCTCCTCTCCGAAACAAGTTTCCCAATCTTTCCCCTTATCCAGACTTGTTCACTAACCAGACATTTCTTCCCCCATAATTTAGAAACTTTGGACAACATGCATTATTTTTACTGAGTAATGAATGTGGAGGAAGTAGTCTTGTGCCACAAAAGCCGAAAGCCACGAAGGTTTCATCCATTGCATCTAACTGCAGAGTACAATGAGTACATCCCAGAACTCTACCACCACCACAAATGAAGGTAGACAAAGCAGAGAGAAAGCACTGGTGGGATCAGCCACTGTGTTCTCTCCTCAAGACTACGCCCAGAGTCACTCTCAATCCTTCAGAATCAACAAGAGGCACCAGCGTATTCTGTTCTAGACAACTCTATCTCAAACCGCCTTAGAAACCAGAGGTGGTATCTTCTTCTGGATCAAAAGGACAGGTAAGCCTCTGACTCAGTGTCCCACTTTAGTGATACTTACAGTTTATTTGGAAAGACTATAGTTCTGTAATCTCACCTATATAGTTCTGTAATCCCTCTCCTACAGTACAATCTGCCACCACAACCAAAATACCCCTGCCCATTTGATCACCAATAACAAAATGTTACTGAAACTCTGTTTTAACAGCAAACGGAACTCCAGCTCCTTCAAGCCTACTGTGAAAGATCTTCCCTCATCTTTGGTGTCTGCCCTAAAACACCACTGGCAATTCAGTCTACCATCTGTGAGATGGGTGAATCACAGAGGCAAAAGGGAAGGTTCAGCTGTCTTTAGACAGATGCTCCAAGAAGATAGTCAAGCATTGCAAAGCCATTACAGTGTTGTCTCCATATAGCCCTTTCCACTTAAGATTCCAAGTGAGAGCTCTTAAGAATGAAACTTTCCAGCTGGGCGGTGGTGGCGCACACCTTTAATCCCAGCACTCGGGAGGCAGAGGCTGGCGGATCTCTGTGAGTTCGAGGCCAGCCTGGACTACCAAGTGAGTCCCAGGAAAGGCACAAAGCTACACAGAGAAACCCTGTCTTGAAAAACCAAAAAAAAAAAAAAAAAAAAAGAATGAAACTTTCCAAGAGCACCAGATACATCGTCACAATTAAATGTTATGTGGAAAGCAACCATCATTTCGATGGCACACTATAGGTAATCCGGGAAGATGTTGAAATATTTATGGATATACTACAGTGCACCAGAAGCCCCCAGGAAACTCTAGAGTAAGTCTGTCTACCTTAGCTGCACTGGGAAGCTTCCTAGAAGGAAAAGTGATTCATCATGTACATCACATAGACAGTTATCTTTACAAACAACCCAGATGGTATGACTTAATCCTGATTTAAATTGAAGTGGTCAATGATACCAAATCAGCCATGGACAGCATTCCAGTCAGCTTCAACTCTCTGCCCAGGGTTCATATAGAAGACTGTACTCCCTAAGGTGAGGCTTGTTTCCGCAAACAAATGCAAATAGCACTATACACAGTATGAGCTTCACAGGATGGTAAATGGGACTGATAGAGCTCATACTGGGCCAACTGTTTTAAGTTTTTTGTGGGTTAAGGAGACAGTTCAGTGAATAGAATAGAATAGAATAGAATAGAATAGAATAGAATAGAATAGAATAGAATAGAATAGAACAGAACAGAATAGAACAGAATAGAATAGAATAGAATATGCCCTACAAGCATAAAGACTAAAGGTCAGATGCCCAGCAGCCAAGGAAAACCTAGACAGGTGTGATAGCATCCTGCAATTTCAGCTCTAAGGAGGCAGAGACAAGTAATACCTTAGTAAACTGGCTAGCTACACTAGCCTGCCTTGATAAGTAGAGAATGTTAGATTTAGCATGTAGAATATAGAAACAAAAGGCACGAAAGAGAAGAGTCTGATCTCAACAAATGAGACTGTGTTCATTCAAGCATAGACAGTGAGGGGCATCTTTCCAACTGGAATGGAAGGGTCTGTGGGGAGGGAGGGAAATATCTGTAATTTCTATAGACTTGGGAATTACTAAGTTAATCAGCTGAGGAGGCTATATGAGGGTTTGTGCTCGATTCTTCCTAGAATTGTTTAGTCAAGCGAGACAGACTATCTGGGAAACAGGGCACCTCAGCCAACAGTCACCATTGGCTTGTGGCATAGTGACAATGGCTGAGCAACCTCAGCTGTAATCTCATAGGAATCCAGTTTGTATAACCAAGGTACTTTATCAGGGAACAATAAAGGAAGATACTCTACGAAGCTTCAAGACTCCACAAGTATGCACACACATGGACACAATGACCCACACACCCATCTGCCTACAAATGCAAACATGCACATGCACACACACACACACACACACACACACACACACACACACACACATCACACACATGAAAGAAAGAAGGGGGGAATCCTTCGGATTTTGAACTAGGAGAATTTTGTCTGCTAAAAGCAAACATCAAACTGTGCTAAAGTAACAATGTCCATTTATGTTCTTAAAATTCCCAGACACAAGTACAGAGCAAAGGGATTGGGGCACCTCCTCTGGTGGGTATGAGGGTTGCAGTATACTGTCACCACAGTCTAGAGGACATATTCACAGAAGAAAAAGTTACATGTCAACCAAAACATTTGAGAGTCACCCTTTGAATTCTAAAATGAATTCCTAAAAATCAATCAGCCCCAATTAACAGGAAAATTTCAACAAACTAGGATAATGCTTCTGACATCTCAGCAGAGTACAGCTTTGCCTTTAAGATAAGGAAAATCCATGTACAAAGAAAAAGAGTAAGGAAAGAGAGCAAGTGGGACAGGAATTAGAAACTGGTTTGTCTACACTGATTCCAATCTTCCTCTAAGAAAGATAGAGCCAGCATAAAGAATCACACGGAGAAAGATGGGATAATGTGCCGGGCACTTTGGTTCTTCCAAGAGAGGTATGGTAGGTTTGCCTGGCCAAGCATTCCCAGGTACAGTTTGAGCGGCATCTGAAGTGGCTTTTCTATTGAGACATTGCTGTGATATGACTTTTCTCGTCTGTATCACGTTGAGTGGAATGTTACTTAATAAACTCCCTGGGCCTTCAGAAATTCTATAAAGCACTCAGTATCATTTTCTGCATAAATGGTTCAAAATGGATTAGGCTGTTTGTAGCTGAACATCTCTTTCTGATATATTTGAAAAGAAAAACTATTGTACATTTATTTCAAATCTAATGTTTTTACTTTTAATCTATTTTCTAAAAATAAAACTAAGGCCTGAAAGATAATCTTTAAATTATCTCAGGCATTCAGTTTGCAGTTTCTCTCCAGAATATATCAAAAGGAGAAAAACATGCCGAGTGGTGGTGGCGCACGCCTTTAATCCCAGCACTCGGGAGGCAGAGCCAGGCGGATCTCTGTGAGTTCGAGGCCAGCCTGGGCTACCAAGTGAGTTCCAGGAAAGGCACAAAGCTACACAGGGAAACCCTGTCTCGAAAAAACCAAAAAAAAAAAAAGGAGAAAAACATGCTTCATTCTATCATAATCACAGGCAGAGGAACTATCATTATTATCAGAATACAAATAAATATCTAACAATTTCCCTTTAAAACACATATTATCATAAGTATGCTTATCAATAAAAGATCTTCATTATTCTTTATTAACTCCCAATTTAGAAGAAAACAATTGGTTTATACTTTATTTAGTTACAAAAAAAGTATTATTTTTAATTTGGTGATTTGCTAATATCACCCACACTAGTATATTTTAATAAATGCAAATTACACAGCTAATAGAATAAAGTGGGCATTTAGAACAACAGCTTTATGGGAAAATGTAGCTATATCCTTCTAAAATATGCTTTATTTGTGGAAAATTTAGAAGTACACCACAGACGAGAGTATTTTTCAATACTACTATTAAATGCTTGATAAGTTTTAAAGGAATAGGAAAGCATCTATCCAGTAATATCCCCCAAAAGTAAATGTGCTTTCCCTTTGTATTTGAGGATGGAGAGGTAGTGAGTTGGCTTTCTAGAAGATGATACTCTTTATTCTTAAGCTTGCCATTTGTTAAGTACTTTATACCTTAGGTTGAATAACCAGAGGTCTCCATCATAAAGTAAAATCTTTGCCAGGTGTAAAAGCAAACACCCTGAACCTTTAACCACAGTACTAGAAGCAAAGGCAGGGAGATCTCAAGTTCATGGACAGCCTGGTCTACATAGAGAGCTCTAGGACAGTCAGGCCTACATAAAAGACTAGACAGACAGACAGCAGATAGATAGATAGACAGACACACAGACACACAGACACACAGATAGATACATATGATAGTTAAGAAGTAAACCTGGGCCGGGCGGTGGTGGCGCACGCCTTTAATCCCAGCACTCGGGAGGCAGAGCCAGGCGGATCTCTGTGAGTTCGAGGCCAGCCTGGGCTACCAAGTGAGTTCCAGGAAAAGGCGCAAAGCTACACAGAGAAACCCTGTCTCGAAAAACCAAAAAAAAAAAAAAAAAAGAAGTAAACCTGGGCTGTGGGTAGATGGCTCAGTGGGTAAAGCCCTTACTAATCTGAGGTCAGCACATCAGAACTCACATACAGATTGACACAATGGCACATCTCTAGCCCCAGTGCTCCTACATCAAGTTGGAAAGTAGAGAAGGAAGACTCCCTGGAAGTTCACAGGCTGGACAGCCTGTCAAAGGCAAGGGTGAACAAGGAGAAACCCCATCTCAAACAAGGTGAAAAGCAAGGATTGACACACAAAGATATTCTCTGACCTCCACAAATGTGCTGTGATCCATACAGACCAACAGACAGGCAGACAGACAAACAGAAACACACACACACACACACACACACACACACACACACACACACACACACCATCCATGTGTGCAAAGCAAACCCATCACAAAATTATTTAAAAGGGAAAAAAAGAATTTAGAGTTCTTTCTACCATCTACTCTTAATCTCTACACTACAAATTACTATGAAAACATTATAAAGAAAGAAAGAACTGGATTTGAATGATGGTAACATGACTTTTCACTTCTTAATGAAAACTAAGCTGTAAAAACTATGTCAAGAAACTTATTTCAATATATATAAAACATCAAAAACTTAGCAATGTTAATAACTGTAACAAAATATACATTTATTGCATACCTCATGTAATAGTTTCCTAAAAGTCTATTCAAGTATAAGTGGCCATCTGCACCATGGCAAAAGTCCTCAAGAATTGCATCAAACACCTGATTAACACATCTGTTAAAAGACCATGTTGCTGCAAGCCCCCTTCCACTGTACCAAATAATCACTTATCAGCAAACAAGGCAAATAAGACAGGATTTAAAATTGAATCAACTCTAAAAATGCGAAGGGGAGCATCATTTGTAAGAACCAAAAGATATAAAGGCCCCAAATACCTGACAAGAAGCTATTGATAAATAAAAGGTGGCTTAACAGTAAATAGAAACACTAAGTGTCAATTTTTTAAATGAGATAGTGATAAATACTCCAACATGGAAGAACCTTGACTATTGGGCAGATAAAAGAATCCAGTCATGTGGTGGGCATAGTGGCACAAGTCTGTAACCCCAGCATTTGGAAGGGCATTTGGGAGGCAGAGGCAGACAGATCTCACTGAGTTTGAGGCCAGCTTGGTCATATAGTGAGCCCCAGGACAATCAGAGACAGAGCTAGAGACCTTGTTGTGAAATATTATTTTAAGATGTGTTTGCTACATATGTTTATGCTGTGGAACATGTGGTTTAGTGATGCAAAGATGTATTGCATTCTTTTATGATTCATTTGTTTAACTCTGTGAAGCTGTGTTGTTGTGCCTGTCTAAAACACTTGACTGGTCTAATAAAGAGCTGAATGGCCAATAGTAAGTAAGGCAGGAGAAAGGATAGGAAGGGCTGGCAGGCAGAGAGAATAAATAGAAGGAGAAATATAGAAGAAGAAAAAAGAAACAACAAGAGAACAAGGAGAGGAGGACATCAGGGACCAGCCACCCAGCTACACAGCCAATCATGGAGTAAGAGTGAAAGAACACCAAAGTAAGAAAAGGAAAAAGTCCAGAGGCAAAAGGTAGATGTGATCATTTAAAGCTAAGAAAAGCTGGCATGAACAAGCCAAACTAAGGCTGGGCGTTTATAATTAAGAATATACCTCCGTGTGTGATTTACTTGGCAGCTGGGTGGTGGGCACCCCAATAGCAAAGGGCCCCCAAAGAGTAAAGCGTAAAAAAAAAAACAGCCAACACCATCCTGTCTTGAAAACAACAACCTCCTCCAAAAAAAAAATCTAGTCATATAGAGCCAGGTATTACATGCTCTGTGTATATGTAATGTCTGGCATATATAAATTAGAATTAATTGCTAAACAATCACAGGACTATTATGACATGGTTTGTAGAAAAAAATCTGTAAGTTTATAGTTGGAAAATCAACCTAAGGAAGGACTCAAGGGTATTCACCAAGACGTCTATAAGATGTTATAAGAATACAAACTAGAATCCTATACATGCATTAAATATAAAAAATAAAAGGGCATTCATAGTTCTATAATGTTTACATAAAAGTCAATCACAAAGAGTTTCAAACAATACACATGACATGTCACTCAGAACTAGATATTTAAAACATGACACATACTTGCAGTTGCACTGAATTATGCCGAAGGCCTTCAACAATGGAAAAAAATCTGTCAATTTTTCTTTCTTCTCCAGCTGAAGTCAAGGCTTCTAAAACGTCTTCAAGGCTATCAGAAATTTGGAGTCTATTAATAGTCTATTAATAAATAGCAAGGATCAAGTAACAAAAATGGCATGCAATCACTTTACTCTGCTAATTAACTAAATGTGTCCAGGCAACAGTGGCATTTAGAAGTAGCTTACTGAGTTCATACCATTATTTTAAGTGCACACTAATTGTACAAATTAGTGAGATTCACTGTGAAATTTCCATGTATACATGCCGTGGATTTATCAAATACACCTTCCCTACAAATCCCTTGCCCGCCTTGTCCCTCTCTTCCGGTTTTTAACACCTTTGCTAACTTCATAATCTTCTACTGTTAACATTAGCCCCTTTTCCTCCACTGGTATCCACTTGAGGGAAGCACAGCATCTGTCTTTCTGTCTGTTCTAGCATGTATTTTGATTTATTTATTCCTGGCCAATACTTTGCATAGGTGTTCATCAAGCACCACAAGTCAGGGCTAATTTGAACCATTTTTACCAATACAGGCTCACACTGGATTTTTATTTTTACTGTTTTATTGATACATAAAAGCATACGGTATGATGTGACATTTCAATACATGCTGGTGCTGTGTAGCATAAAATCAGAAAAAGCATATATACCTCCCCAAACAAGTCATTCTGTCATGATAACAGCATTTAAAGCCATTTTTCCATCTTATTAAAAACATACATTATCATTTTCTAGAATCAAGATACCATGGATTTTAATATATGTAACCATATGCAGTGTGTATATTATAAGCCAATAAATAGGAAATCAGGCAGGAAAGGGTTGAACAACTTGTTCACAGTCTAACATCTACTTCTCCAAAGTGGTGATGTTTAGATGTAAAATCTGGCAGCCTGTGGAGGCTAAATATCTAAAATGCTCTCAGCCAACACATAATGTCCCTCAAATAATGAAACTGTGACCGTCAAAAACAAATAGTAGCAAAATACAACAAATAATTAAATCTAAAAAACAGTATTTATAAAAAGATCTTCCCTTTTTAAAAAAAAAAAGTATAAATTCATCATCTGTGAATAAAAATAGCAGTCCTAAACATTATTTAATCACTCTGACATTTACTCCAATGTCAAGAAACAATAAAAATTAAAGAGAAGGGCTAAGAATCAAGCTCAGTGGGGAGGCGGGGCAGCCTAGCATGTGTGAGGCCCTAATTCTGACTCCCAGCACTGACAGACTGAGGAGGAGAACAATGTATGAGAAAGAAGACGAAGAAGGAAGAGAAAGGGGGAAGAAAACAGAAAAGGGGGAATAGAGGAAAGAAGAGAAGGACAAAGGAAAAGGAAGAACAAGATGAGAGTTTAAGAGGAAGAAGAGTAGAGAGAAACAAGAAAATGAGGAGGAAAGAAGAGGAAGGAGGAACTGAGAGAATGGATAACAAAGAATAAAAGGAAGACAAGAGGGAGGGGTCAGAGTCACACATCAACATACATGCATGCAGGGCACATACCAACTCTTAGGGAACACCAAATCTAAACAATCTTTCTAGATGGAGAATGTACTGAAACTGGATGCCTGGCCTTTTCCATGCCTGGGACAGGTGAGCTATAAACACTCAGGACATGCGCATAAAGGACAGGTCTAGAGTGTTGTCTAACTGGCCAACTGCAGCCACAGAGTCAGCTCAGTAACACCTTCTCTAGCAGGAATGCCCCAAGGCTGGCTGCCACATGAATGCAGAAAGGACTCGGGCTAAGTTCACAATGTAACATTCATCAGAAGCCCTGGGGATTGCATGCTGAGAAAAGTACAGCTTCTAGTGTCAGGGAGGAGGTTGTCTCCTAAGAACAACTTTCTGGCAGCTCTGACCCACAGAAGAATCTAAGCTTCTTTTTCTTCTGCACACATCTTGCTCCACACTCGAACTCTTCCTCTATGTAAGCATAAAGTCAATGTCCAGCACCGTACATTAGCTACACATGAGATTGATCACTGGACACTGTGGGCCAGTATACACGTCGATGAAAGCTCTTCCCTCTGATTTTCACCATCAATCATCCCTTTACATGGCTTACTGGAAGCAGGGCCAAGCCCAGGCCTTTGTAGATCATAGAGCCAGGCTGTTTCAGTTCTCTGGCAACCATGAGCACTGTCTGTTCTTTCGATTGGTCAGGTTTTACCCATTTTTTAAAAACATTTTAAAGCTTACTTAAAATTAGAATCCTATTCTTCCTTAAGGTGTATGGTGTATATAAGTTATCATTAGGATATATGCTGAATAGTTGATTAGGTACAACCTTAATAAACGTAGCCAAGTGCCTTGAAAGCTTTAATGTGTTTTAATACTATAACCTATTCAACTCATCAACTGTCTTACATATAAATTGTCAAAAAGCAATGTACTTGTTTTTAGAAGAGATAAGCATGACTCACAATTTCAATTAATTACATTTATATATATATAGTATAATAATTAGATAATAAAAGAACCATTTGCATATTTACACCTCTGCTTTGAATTTTCAATAAGGGTTGAGCTTAAAGTAATTTAAAATAAACATGATGAGGAAATCAGTTGTTCATAGAATTATTTTAGTCCCTAATTCATAATTTGATTAACAAAATGATTCGACAAATATATGACTTATGCAAATAAGAAACTGAACTAACTGCCCAAACATATATGAACATTTAAGCTGCACGCTCTGTCCATCACAAGTTGCAGGAGTCACAGTGGACACTTACATGCTTTCCTCCCCTACAATGCACATTGCAGAAAGCAGCTTCACCACATCTGCCATCATACCCGGCTGCTTGGGATCCATGGCTTTCGCCAACAAGGAAAGACTCCTCTCTTCACTCATGATTCTTTCTAAGCCATACTGTAACATCAGAAAATAAGTTAAATGTTAGGAGTTATTTGGAAATATGGTGCATAAATTTTAAAAATTACATTTTTACCTCTAAGAAAGACAAAGTATGAAGACCTGGTAACACCATAAAAATTTCCCAAATATTAATATTAAGAGCTATGAGATTCTACCAAATGCAAAGAACCTATGGGGAAATGAAGGATTCTCAACATTAATATACAAAACAAACAGACAATATTAAAAGAGTCACAGAGGATAGGACTATCTCTGTGCTGAGAAAGAAAGTTGGTAAAAGAGCTATAGGCAAACACACAGATCAGCATTGTTAGAGAGAAAGATAAGATAAACCAAAGTAAGAATAATTTTGTGTCATCTTCATGAAATAAATGGAACTATTTTAAATACAGGTAACCAGTTTATTAAACTATTATTATTCCAGCATTTATTAAACAATGTGGAACACTTTATTTTTCTGAAAATTGAAAATCAAGGTATATTCTATAATTACATCACATCTGAATTCAGACTAGACACAATTCAAGCATTCAAAAACCAAGTGGCTAGCACAAGACAGTACAAATCTAGATCTGAACAGAGTATATAAATGCACAAAGGTAAAGAACAATCTGGAAAGGAACTGTGCAAAAACTTCCATAATAGAAATAGGTATTCTGAGTCCAATGGTATTTCTCATCAGGAAGTCAATACTGTTGGAAATAAACACATACATGATGATTTGGGAAAGGATAAAGTTTATTTGCTACAGCCACAATGTCACATCCAATTAGAGGATAAGTAGTTATATTAAAGGCATATTATTTTAAGGAAGTATATATCTCTTGGCATACCAATAATCTGCATCAGTATCAAAATACATACAATAGAAGACAGCAAATAATATATCTACCTCCCGTGTAATTTAGACGATCTTTCTAAGCAGTATGAAACTTGTGGATCAAGTCACTACCATAAATGAATGCAGCAGCATTAATACCAATTACGTAGCTTTCAATTATGGCTGACAATTGACAATAAATGTAAGTATCAAGTCAAAACTCTGACAAGCTTAAACACAAGTGCTTTATTATAAAATTTCTATCTTTAAGTTTATTATCACACATATAAGGATTTACGTAAAAAGTCAAAGAAACTAGCAAGCTAGACATTGTGCTGAAATGGTGCATTTCCTGGAAAACACCATGGTGAAGAGGAATGATTGAGGGAGTACAAGCAGAGGAGCTAAGATCCCAGAAATGGGAGTGGCCCAAGTTCTTTCTCCTTACTATTGTGAGAAGATTTACCAACAATTAAACTGGTCAGAAAAAGGCTCATTTTTCTGATGTTCTGAACTATTTCATAACTACAAGCCAAGACTTCAAAAGCTGACATAGAGCTAAAAGCCCACACTATGCCTTGGTAGTATTGCAGAAAGTTGTCAGTAATATAGAAAGCACCATTTGGACCTGACTCAGACAGTCAGAGATTAGCAAGGACCAACAGCAAGCTCTGTCCTAACAAACTTGCTGGCTGATGAAAGCTTGTCTCCAGTGCCTGCCTTCCAGATTCATTTCCATGTGGCATTCCCAGGCTCAAAAATGTCTGGGATGTACTGCATGCAGTCAGACTGCCTACCTTTCCCATCCAACCTCCTGATACTAATTACTGTTTGGGAAAGCTGGACTATGAGCACACTCTGATCTCATGCTTTGACCATCATACTGTGACACCAAAGGCATTTCCTCTAATGTAAAGGAAAAGGAAAAAAAAAAAAAATAGAGGACTAGAATGAGGCCAGATTACCACTTTTCCATAACTATTACTAAACAGGGAACTGCTATATACTTCAATAAAATTATGTATGCAAAGACTTAGAAAAAAAAGAAAGAAAATGACTGTGAGGAATAGTTCACTTACCAGTGCCAGCATCAAAGTGCTTTTAATGAAGGCTTTCACAAGTGAGAGAAATATCACCAATTTGGGAAGGTCTAAAAAATATCTTTCCTGAATGTCAGGACCCACTTGGGAGAATATGATAACTGGCCTGTTCTTTACCCAGGACCAATGCTATGTTCTATTTGCATTCCACAGGTCTATTGTTACCTAACAGAATTCCAGGCTGCTAAAGCTGATTTGTTTAGGTAAATACTCCCATCCCTGAGAAGCCACCCAACATCAATACTCTATGACTGCCTGGGATAAGCAATGATTAATGGTGAATGTACCCCAACAGTGGGACGAATAGGAGTGATGAGAACGGCCTTAACAGCAAGGTTCCCGTGTCGATGGGCACACATTCAACCCCTAAACCCCTTACAAATATGAAGTCTTCCTCTGATTGCCTCTATATTTTAAAAGATCCATTTAAAAATTACTTTTTTATTTATACTTTTAGTTTAGTATATGTGTGTTTTGCCTACACATGTGTTGCTGTACCACTTTCAAGCCTGAGTTCTCAGAGTCTAGAAGAGGGAGTCAGATGCCCTGGAACTAGAGCTATGGATGGTTGTGAGTCATTATGTGGGTGCTGTGAATCGAACCTGGGTCCTCTGGAAGAATAGCCAATACTCTTCACAACTGAGCCAACTCTCCACCCCTAAAAAAAAAAACACTTCTAGCTCCATTTAATGTGTTAAACAATTCATTTTCATATGATGCCACAGTCGTTCATATTAATAACATAATTAATGGCTGGTAGCAAATAAAAAGGCTGTATTTTCATCATCCAGTGGAATCCAGTGAAAACTTCACAGTGATGATGACAAAGTACACATCTTATAGCTGATTAAATGAAGCTTAAGAAAACTAACAATAACCTTGGGTTGGTAACCTGACCAACACTTTGGATAATAGAGTCTAGATATTAAAATATTAATCCCAAGTGTCAGCAACTAAATTTTGTGCCTTCACTAACCTATATGTCACTATCGAATTGAAAGGCAGTATTTTATGGCTCTACATAAACAAACTATGAGAAATAAAAACTGCCGGGCGGTGGTGGCGCACGCCTTTAATCCCAGCACTCGGGAGGCAGAGCCAGGCGGATCTCTGTGAGTTCGAGGCCAGCCTGGGCTACCAAGTGAGTCCCAGGAAAGGCGCAAAGCTACACAGAGAAACCCTGTCTCGAAAAACCAAAAAAACAAAACAAAACAAAAAAAAAAAACTACTACGAAATAACAGATTGCGTAAGAGTACAAATTTATAAATGTTACCCTCAAATTCTGACTAAAACCAAGTAAAGAATATAATTTTCCAAACACTAATTCATTTGAACCATCATTCTTCTCAATTTAGATTTGGTCCCGTACACCCCCTTGGTTTGAAAGAGGCACACCTGCATTTCCTTCCTGTCTGCTTCATGCCACCAGCAAAGTCACCACTACAGCCTCACTTTACAAGGGCCTCTGGAAAGTAGCTCAACCTTCATGGTGGGAAGGGCTCTCTCCACGGAGTTGCTCATCCTTTCAGTGCCTACTCTTAAAGAGCATACAGATAACCTTCCTCTTATAACAAAGCATAATTCTCCAAAAAAAGAGCTGTGGGTCTACTCATCAGGCAGTCTCCTTGGAAAGTATCAGAGTGGGCAGAAAGTAAACAATATTCTGGGCATTAAAAAATAGAAGGCTGTCAAGATAGCTGAGCAGGCAGAGACACCTGTTTAAAAAACTTAAACAGAAAACTCAACAGAATGTGTTCCCATAGGACAGAAATAGTCAGAAAGCACAGTTGCCATAATAAAATTAAATACTAATAATTTAAGCATTTATATATTTAACCCTTTGAATGGTTATTTTTAAAGAAAAAGGCAAAATATGCTACATTAAAATTAGCCAAACATGTATAGGTTTTCTATGTAACAGTCATCACACACCACAACACCATAAGTAACCTTTGTTCCCCTGATGTCTAACGACTGACATACTTACATCACACATCATGAGCTAGTTGAGCTTACACTCAGAGCTAAAGAAGTGACAGGAAATGACGCTAATATCAGCAATCACCAAAATGGGGGTGACTAGGCAGTGATGGCCTAGAGTCTTCTGTTTAATTCAACTTTGCTACACAAATGCTTTACACTACACACCTTTACTACACAGATGTGTCATATTATGCTGGCTCAATAATAAATGTATCACTGCTGCATTTCTAGAATCTTCTCACGTTTGTATATATTAATTTTATCATAGCTTTTAAATTCTCAGGCTATGAAACATGGGTCCTCACAACTTGAATCTCTGGTAACATCTATTATGATGGACTATAGTTAGTGTAATATACTAAAGCCTAGATCCGGCTGACTTTGAAAAATCAAAAGAGGAAGAGAAGCAAAAGAAGGATGAAGGTGGACAGAACAGGAGAGAAAGTTCGATCCTCTGCAGACCAGGGGGGGGGGGGGGGGGGGGGTGTCATGTTTTCAGGGGTGAGCGTGTTCACTTCCCAGCTTCTCCTAAGATCCCCTGCTCCATCAGCATTGGAAACAAACCCCTTGTCATCGCATGGCATGCAAGTAGAATTCTCCACGGTGAAGCTCTAATTCATGTAAGAATCTGTGGTGAGCAAATAGCAACTTCCCCTGCATACCTGTGTGTTCATCAGGGCTTTCAGACACTGAATGACTTTGTGCTGATTCTTCTTTACAACTCTTTCTTGGCTGTATTAACATAAAATAAAACAATACTGGATTACAGCTGGAAATTCTAACAGAGCTTAATTAAAAGTTATTAACAATACTTACATTTGCCCATTAATCAGTTTTTCCAAAATGTCCAGTAATAATCCTAGTCCCTCATGGCCAAAGCTTTGCACCCAACTGAAAAACAAAACAAAGGTGAGATGTGTGTTAAGTTGGTAATTTAGTGAGAAAAGAAATGCCATCTGCCTATAAATATGTTAAAATTTTAGAGTCACGATCATGACTACAATACAAGCAAAACACTAGATACAAAACTGTTTGTGGTTCATCTGCCTTGGCTGTCAGGGTGAAGGCATGATAACGATATAGACAGCATAGACTAGCATGGTTCACTCTGGCTTCCGAGAACTGAGCGTGTCTCTGCCGTGTTCCAGGTTCAGCATGGTGGGAACTAGGAGTCCTCCACGGACACAAGCATTTATACCAAACTCTTGGGGAAACTATCAAACAGAGCTTCACTCAGGACACCACGCACTGTCTTCACACCACTAGAGCAACCTCCGTCTGGGCTGTAGCCAACTCTGGGAACATCTGGGAATGGAAGGGGAAAACTACAGAGCAAGGAAAAGTAAAGGGAAAACTAGAGGGTGGATGTGGACTGAGACTAAGAAAAAGATAAGGGGCAAAATGTATCCACACAATGGAGAGGGACATATTAGGAGAGCTTCCCAGACTACTAAGATGAAGCTCTGTAACTATTAGGAATATCCTAAGTTTCAAAGTTCAACTTCTTGAAAATTAATTAAATTTTTCATGTAAGTATTTCCATCATGACTGCACGTTACCTGACCCATGAATCAGTGATGCAATCATGATGTTTAGAGAAGTAGGACATTATTGGCACTAGACAATATGTCGTGTTGATGACAGAAAAATCACATTGAAATGAATAGCACAAGTGGTAATCTGGAAAAACAGGTCAACACATAATATAATGATAACTCTGTCTCCCAAAAAAGGCAAAAAAAGTAGGATTTCTATGTGTATATTTCTTTACGTGCCTCCTTTCCTGTTTGGTTTGCCATGTGCATGAAAAGTAAATGCTAAAAATAGACTTTTGTCAAATAATCAAAAATAGGCACCATGGAGCATAAAAACAAGTCACATGCAAGTAAATACTGTCACTTTCTCAAATAGGCTACAAAGCAACTTCTCCAATGAAAACAAGCAAAAGCTAGAGTGACCACAGCATAGTATTACCCTAAAAACAGAAAGGTAACTGACAGGAAAATTGTATAAAGCCTAGAGGTAACCCTTTACTTCCACAACTGAATAGGAATGGACTCATGGATTTGAATGCTTGGCCCATAGGGAGCGGCTCTATTAGGAAGAAGTGTGTCACTGTGGGGGTGGGCTTTGAGGTCTCATATGCTTAAACTACACCTAGTATGGGACACAATCTTCTGCTGCTGCTGCGGATTAAGATGTAGAACTCTCAGCTCTTTCTGCAGCACTATGTCTGCCTGCATGCTGCCATGTTCTCACCATGCTGATAATGGACCAAACCTCTGACGGAAACTTTAAGCCAGCCCCAATTAAATGTTTTCCTTTATAAGAGATGCCAAGGTCATGGTGTTTCTTCACAGCAATGAAACCCTAATTAAGACAGAAGTCAAGATATTTTGCGCAACAGTCCTAAGCACATGGTGGGGGAAAAAAGTCTTCCCATAAATGCAGCTGGGAACCTTGACATCCATGTGCAGAATGAAGCCAGATCTTTATCTCTAATTTGTTGCAAAAGTTGACTGTAAATCATTTAAAGACTTATATGTAGGAGATGAAACTCTAAGTGACTGTGTTACAAGAAATAAGAAGCACTTGAGGACACTGGAACAGCAAGACTTTTTTGTAATAGGTTCCCAAAGGTACAGGAAACAAAAGCAGAAATAACCAAATAGGATTACATCAAACCAAAAAGCATCTGGACCACAGCAAAGGAGACAAGCAGCAGAGAAAGAGACAGTCAACCCACTGAGAGAAAGTATTGGCAAGTAAGATGTTACACCAGAGCCTAAGACCCACACATAGAAAGGGCTCCCAAAACTCAACTGCAAAAAACAACAATAACCCCATTACAAAAAGAAAAACCACCTAAATGATACTTCTTAAAAGAAAACAAAGAAATAGCCAACAAGTAAATGAAACATATTAGCATGACTAACAGCCAGGAAAAAAACAACAGGAAGCTAAAGTAAGGTATAGAGCCATTCCAGTAAGAACAACTCCTGACAGACACAACAAACACCATCTGTCAAGGATATGGGCTAAAGGGAAGGCTTACACACAGCTGGCAGCAATGGGCATAAGTACAGCCATTGCAGGAAACAGCAAGAGACCTCTTCATCATTTAATAAACTACAGTATGAACAATCAATTATGAACAATCAATTACAATATTAGAATAGTATCCAAAGGAAATAAAGTTGACCAGTCAGAGACATTTGCACTCCCATGTTTACTGCAGCACTGTTCACAACTACCAGGATACAGAAGCAACTAAGTGCCCAGAATCTGATTCCTAGATGAGGAAAGGTGGTGGAGAGACACAGCAGAACATTAACCAGGCATGAAAAGTGAAATCTTGGTATTTGCAACAACATTGGTAGATCTGGAAATCCTTGTATTAAGTGAAATGGGTCAGGCACAGAATGCCAGGCACTGAGTCATCTCATTTGTTAGTGGAATCTAGCAATGCTGATCAAATTCAACCTAAGGCACTAGGGGTGGCTATCAGAGTGGAACAGTGGGCGGTATGGACAGTTTGCTGACTGGGTACTGACAGAGAGGAACAAGAGCTTCTGTTGCCTGGAGGCTAACAACTATCTGCTACATGGCTCTAAAGTCAGAAGAGTTTTGAATACTGGTACCCAAAAGAAATGATTAATGTTTGGGGGACAGATGTTCAACCTGACTAAATATCGCACAGTGTAGATAAGTATTAAAACTGCACAATACACCCCATTATACATATAGTTTTCATGTTCCTGTTTAAAACTTAGCTTAAACGATGTACGTTGTTTGAAGTTCATCTTCTGCATTTCACACTGTGGTCACAGCCTCACCACCTGTAGTTTTCAGAAGTTCTGACATCCCAAAAAGGCAAATGAATTTCTGCTTTGCACATTTCTTTGCATTTCTACTGGCAGTCTCCAGTCACCCCATCTTCCTCATCTCTGCTCTGTCCAGTGAAAGCCACGAACTACCTAATTCAACAATGCCAGGAACAGCCAAGGCACGCCCCATCAAAGACCGAAGACCACTATCATGGCTGAGATGAGGGAAACAGCTAAATAAATGCCAATGCTTTCAAATGAAGCTGCTACTTCAAAAGTGAAGAGTTTACTTTCTCCTATCAGCTACAGACAGATTACCCACAGGCATTTCAAATCTGGCTTTCATGTTCATGAAAATACCTGCAGCATCTGCTTAGCTGTTTCCCTTGTTTACATCTTCTTCTGTATTTATGCTTATTTCACAGGCACTGCAGAAGCTTGAAATCAAACACATAAAGAGTAATTTGTAAGCTTTACTTGACCAGTATTGGGATGTGTGGAGTCTCTCTGCTCATCGCAACCTCCTGTGTTAGTCTTTCCCAGTAGGCCTTCAGTATTTTATCTAAAGTGGATTTTCAACCATACCCATATTCAAAAGTATATCCATAAAGAGATTCTAAAGGTGATACGAATGATCTGAGATTATTTATACCGTTTTTGCCTTCAGTCCCTGACAAATAAAGTCACTATTCACAAAACTACCTTAACCATAATATACAGAGTAACTTAAAATTATGTTAATGTAACAAAGACAGTTACACATAATATGCTAATGGTGTGATGAAGGGTAGAATTTAGGAAGCATGAAAACCATATGCAAAACAGAAAGTTCTCGGATCTGAGTAATTAATAACAGAACATGACTATGTAAACTTTATCAACCCTAACATAACAATTATAACTAGAAAAAGGGACCCACGGTTGTCAAATCAACAATTTCTAGATATCCCAGCTATGTCTTTTCTAGACTACATAGTTGTTAAATGTTTCAAACACTCGTATATATTACATATAAACTAATAGTCCATGAAACAAAACTTCCTAAGCTAACAAGAGAATAAGCAAATCTCAAATCACACTATCTTAGAATCTTTTCATTATGGGAATTAATTTATGAGGAATAACAAAATCAAGGCCGACACACTGTAAAGTGAATAACTATGAATACTGTAAGATGTAATACAGTAACATGTTAGCCTTACAGACTTCTAAGAAAGAAATTGCTTTGTCTTGTGTGTGGTTTCTTTTGTTGTTGTTGTTCTTATTTTTGGAAATACAATTACATCATTTTCCATTTTCCGTTCCAACCCCTTCACAATGTTATTTTTGTAATTCTTTGAGGATTTCAAACAGTGGATTTTGATCATCACACATCCCCAAACTCCTGCCAGCTCCAGCCTCCCCTCCCAGCCTATGTCCTCCTTCTCCTTACATCCAGTCCAGTCTGTGCTGCCCGTCTAGTATTGGGGGGAGAGGCACCCACTAGGGCAGAGCAGGCCAAGAACAGCAAAACGTTTTATGCTTCTTTCCATGCTGCCTTTTTAATGAGTAATTCTATCAGTTTTCTATTTTAGTCTAAGTATTGTTATGTAGTAAACATGTACCTAACAAAGCTATACTTTATATGTCATAAAGAATATTTTAAAAAAAATGGAATGGGTACATGGAGCGACAGATAAAGGAGAAACAAACTGTTTAAACATAAAAACTAAAGGAAGAATTATCAGAAAGGGCAAATAAAAATATACACAAAGTCAAACCTGGTGTAATGGCACATACTCCCAGCACTGGAGGTAGACACAGGTGTACATAGCATTTCCAGTCAAGGCAGGGGTATGTAGTCAGACGCTATCTCAAAAAGTACAGTTCCTTTTGTGACATTTGCGTAAGTATTTGCATCCACTGTTATAATACTTCTCCTTAGCAAACTCTAGGTCACATTACACTCCAATTCTAATGATTTTCTCAGTCATTATTTGGGAACAGAAAAACCACATCTTGTCTTCTGGAAGAGAAAATGAGGTACTGCATATACAGCTCTGTAGTCCTGACAGAGGTTAGTTGAAATCCACAAATTTCTACAAAAAAGGAAAGTTTCTCATCATTTGAGAAAAAAAAAAAAAACTGGAAAAACATTACCAACTGATCTAAGAACGATCAATCTTCAGGAAACACAAGCAGCAGGCCTTGATCTGCCTGGCAGCACAATGCCATCAGATGCCATCTAACTAAACTGCAGCTGAGGATGAATAAGCAACAGGTAAACATTGCTTCTTCATGAATGAAATTTACAGAGAACATTAGGACATCTGCGCTTGTAAGAAATGCTTCAAAGTATAAAGAAAATGCATGTGGTAGATACTAACTTAACCTGCCTCTAAGATTCTGTAGCAGAAGATGATCAAAATCCCAAGTGCCTTGAGGAAAGCTATATAAGGCCATGTAGGACCTGCTGGCAGGGTCTCGGTGTGGAAGACGGGATGAGAGGAACCCTTGGCAGACACAGAAAGAGAGGGAATTGGATGCCAATTCTCCAGAATTGGAGTCCAAACCACCTTCAAATATTTAAAGGCAGTCTAGGTCAAAAAAAGTAGTAATTGCTTCCAAAGACACAGAATGAAATCCAAAGCATATAAAGTGGTTTCTGAAACTTGCTTTAGGAAGCAAATATACCCAGTCACCTCACTGGACAGTGGGGACAACAGTCAGATCTCAGATGGGTCACACAGAAATTCACAAACCATCAGCTTATGATGTTTGAAATTACTGTCTCTCTTTATATGTGTTTCCTTAGGAAAGGAAGGACAAATGTATTGATTTCATTGGATAAGATAAGATAATCTTGCACGCCTTTAATCCCAGCACTCGGGAGGCAGAGCCAGGCGGATCTCTGTGAGTTCGAGGCCAGCCTGGGCTACCAAGTGAGTCCCAGGAAAGGTGCAAAGCTGCACAGAGAAACCCTGTCTCGAAAAACCAAAAAAAAAAAAAAAAAAGATAAGATAATCTTATCCAATGCAATTTTCTTAAAGTTAGGAAATATTTCTCATTTGCCTGAACTTGGTGATGAGTTCAAGATGCAACAAATAGTTTATAAGAGAATGGAGGAGCTTTTGTCTACTGCTCTTTCCAAAGACCCAACTTCACGTCCCAGTACCCACACCAGGTGGCTCACAACTGCCTTTAACTACAGTTCCAGGGGGATCAAGGGTTCTAGGCTCCCTAGACACCTGTACTCACATATACATACACACAAACATACAATTTTCTAAAAATTTTAAATTAAAGATAAAAATTTCAAGATAAAAAATCTTGAAAAGGTACTTGTAAAATGAAATAGAACCATATTTGGTTATTATATGTAAGAAAAGAGTTATGTAGTAGGAAGTTAAGGTCAGATAATGTAGTACCTCCTCATGCTGGTGCCCAGATCTGTACCTTTATTTTACATATGGAGAAGACAGCACAAGGAAATACTGTCTTTGTAGCAATACTGATCTTGTCCCAGCCTTCATGCTCCAAACATCAATTCAGCTTTCAGATCGAGTATGCATCTACAGTGAACCAAGAATGATGGATCTGGAGTCACTGTACTAATTCACATTTTAGGACTTGTCTGACTACTGCTCACAGGGTGATGTTTTGTTACTATTAAGCTTATGTTCAAGTGTTCACTAACAAAGGCAGCCAGCCTTTTTTAAGGGGCTCACTGTGTGCATGATTCTGCATTAGGTATGAGAAATACAAAAATGAATAAAATATGTTCTCTGCCCTTGAAGCGATCACAGATTAGTAGCTGAAACAAATGCTGAACAAAGTTATTTCCATAATGTAGTAAGTGCCATCACTGTGGTACTATGCGAACAGAAAGACGTCGCAGTAACTGATGACTGACCTAAGTACTGAAGGTTAAGTCACAGAATGGGAGGTTTTTATGCAGGTGAAAATATGCACAAAGGCATTAGCCATAAAAGGGGTTCCAGTGATGAATACCACAGCAAGCTCTATCAGAAATGACATAGATGGGCCCTGAGTGCTAGAATTAAGAACTATATACACCACACCATGGATATCAGAGAGCCACCAAACAGCTAGGCATGTAGGGAAGATATTAGGGGTTTAGGGCTTCAGAAGATATGGCATGGTCCAGAGAGAGGATGAGTCTGATCATCCTCCAGTCAAAGCATTTAGCAGGCATGAAGGCAGATTGCACAGCACAATGGAGTCTGATGCAGAGTTGCAGGTACAGAGAGACAACCTTGTTCAAGGTCCCTGTGAGAGAAGAAAGGATGAGGTAGGATGGGTAGTGTATCACCAGGAAATGGGTCCAAGCCTGGCAAATATCACCTAAACAGATTAAGAGGAACTATGTTTTTCTGTAGTTCTCCTAAGGCAGGTTTCAAAGGCCCTGTGGACATGACTGGGCTAGGGGCATCTGGAAAAAAGAAGGGCCTGGTTAGCATGCAGCCTAACAGTGATGGAGGAGAAGGGAACACCAGTTCTCTGCCTATGTGACCCCTATCTACCTAAAGAGACATGCATCCTAACACCAGGAACTATGAATATATCATAACATGCAGGCAAAGAGGATTAAGGTTACCAACAAGATAATCTTTGAATAAAGAGACTATCCCTAGATTACCTAGTTGGTTCAGCCTAATCTTATGACACTGAGAAATTATAAGTCTAATTCTACTAATTAGAAGATCAAAGTGGAAAATTCAAAACAGAATAAGGAATCAACCCACCTTTATGTGTTATAAATGTGGGGTGTCTCTCCATTTACTTGAATTCATTGTTTCACAGCTTTCAGTATAAAAGTACTGAACTCAATTCTTTAGAATTACAATATTTAAGAAGTTATAAGTGATCTTTTTTCCCAAGCTAACAGCTAATACATAGATATAAAATTGATTTTTATATGTTCACCTTGAATCCTTCACTGCTGCGGAAATTACTGATAAATTCTAAGAACACTTGGTAATTTTGAAATTCTCTTTTTAAACAATCATGCCTTCTGCAAACAGAGACTTTCGTTCTTCCATCTGTGATCAGTAGGCTTTTCATTTTCTACTCTTGCCTCTGTGCTCTGAATGTAACCTACAGCATGGTGATGAATAATGCAAGTAGGTACCCTTGTCTTATTCTCAATCTTAAGGGGGAAGGATTTAGTCTTTCATCATTAAATGTCATGTTAAATGTAGGGTGCTTTTTGAATTCTTTATTTTTTTATTTAATGTGCATGGATATCTTGCTTACATGTATGTCTGTGCATAACATGCATGCCTGGTGCCCATGAAGGCATAAAGAAGGCACCAAATCTCCTGGAACTGGAATTGCAAATGGTTGTTAGCTACTATGTGAGTACCCGGGATCAAACCCAGAACCTCTAGAAGAGCAGCCAGTACTCTTAAGCCCTGAACCATCTCTCCAGCCCCTTATGAGTAGGACGTTTATCACTATCAAGTGGACCAAGTAACTAAATGTAGTATTTCCTTAGAGCTATGACAATAAATCAAGAGAAAGGGGGTGGTCTAAAACAACTTAGGTATTTGCTTATACAACGTCCATTCTATTGATAGACTGTTACGTGTTGTTTAAGCTCACTAAAAAGTTGCCTTTTGAAGCAATGCTCTCAATTACTCATTTTAGACCTAAGTATTTTTGGTTTTACAGTTTTATAAAGCCCTTTATTTGGGTATGGGCTATGCCCCCCTCCAAGTGTAAAAGCATCATGTCTGTAAAAATAACTGAACAATAAACCATTTTAGCAAATGTAAAAGGATAGGGATATAACTGAGAGGGAGAGTGTTGGCCTAGCATGTATGAAGCCCATGTTCAATTCCTAGCTCGATAAAAATCTAAGAGTTTCTAGTGGAGGAGAGAGGCTAGAGCTAGTGCAGCCATCTGTAGAGAAGCTTATCTGTATAGAAAACGCTCAATTGAAAACTCCAAGGGATGGCCTCAGCTTCCCCAGTGCTTTTCTACGGGATGCTGTCACCACCAGTGGGATGACATTACTCTATAGTTTACTATTTATTCTTTTATTTAGAGGCCTCACCAAAGGGGACACACTGCTCTTCCCAGGACTCTGAGTTTGAGCTCCATCTGGCTGCCATCACAGTGCTTCCCTGGTGGCTTCTGATTGGTGTTTGTATGCCCCCTCTGGGGATATTACCTTCCTGCTGTGACTTTTTCTTTTGCTTGAAAGCTTCACTGGAGGGGACTCTCCCTACCCAGAAGTCCAGCTGACTAGCTCAAAGAGACTTCCTCAACCAGTTTCTGTAGCTAGAGTTTTCCTGCCTGGCCCACAGTCAAGACAAATCTCTCTCACCTGCCAGTCCCACAGCCACTCAAACCCGACCAAGTAAACACAGAGACTTATATTGGTTACAAACTGTATGGCCGTGGCAGGCTTCTTGCTAACTGTTCTTACAGCTTAAATTAATCCATTTCCATTAATCTATACCTTGCCACATGGCTCGTGACTTACCGGTATCTTCACATGCTGTTTCTCATCGTGGTGGCTGGCAGTGTCTCTCTGACTCAGCCTTCCACTTCCCAGCTTTATTCTCCTCCTTGTCCCGCCTACACTTCCTGCCTAGCCAATGGCCAATCAGTGTTTTATTTATTGACTAATCAGCAACACATTTGCCATACAGAGCATCCCACAGCAAGTTTCTACTGGCTACTCTGAGCATTCAACTGGACGATGTTCTGCTATCATCTGTCTATCCCTTACTATTTATTATACTGTGTTAGCTTACTGCACAGTCATTCAAAAGTCACCCATTTAAAGCCAAAATTAGGTCTAGCATAGATCATCCTCTGCACTCAAAAAAAGTGTATTTCCAGAGGGTTCAAGTGCAAAATTAAAACAGCTTGTGAAGATTGATTCGTGATTCCCAGAGAGATTACCAGCTTTGCTATTCCTATTCCTCAGTCGCCAAATGAGGACTCTCTTGTGAGTACACATTCAGTCAAGAGCTCTGCCGGAGTCTGCTTTTCAAATATTGTGCTAAAACATTCCAACCAAAGCAACTTGGGAGAGGAAAGGGTTTATTTGCATTACATATTCTGAACATAATTCATCGTTATGGAAAGCCAGGTCAAGAACTCAAACAGAAACCTGGAGGCCAAAACTAGAGCAGACACCATAAAGGAATGCTATAATTTAGCTTGTTCCCATGGCATGCCAGTTTGCCTTTTTATACAACCCAGGTCCACCTGTCCAGAGGTAGCACTGTACACAGCAGGCTGGGCCCTTCCCACATCAAACATTACTCAAGAAAATGTGCCACACGCTTGCCTATAGGCCAATTTGATGGAGGCAGTTCCTCAACTGACAGTCCATCTTCCCAGATGACTCTAGCTGGTGTCAAGTTGACAAGCTCCATCATGCTTCCACATTAATTACATCAAAATAATCCTATTTCTAAATAAGTGAGACATGGAGATGTAAACACATATTGCCACTGCACCCTCTACCCTACTTTTTCTGGGATTTTTAATTTATTTTTTAATCAACAAGTGTTAGATTTTGGTCAATTGTTACTCTGGAATAATACACTTGATTATATAACTTTTCTTCCTTGGCTTAGAATACAGTGCCTTAACTAACAATTATTGTATACGTATTTAAGATGGACATTGGTCTATAGACTATTCAGTATACTTCATTTTCTTATGTGCATGATCTTCATCTGGTTTAACTATCAGATAATAACTAAATGAAATAAACTGAAATGTTTCCTAATGGTTCACTTCCTTGAAAGCCTTACAAAATTGGTATTAATTCTTCACTAAATGTGTGAAACATTCTCCAGAGATATCATCCATACTTGAACATAATAATCCTTCTTCCCTCTCTCCAGCAGCATTCCCTGAGCTCAGGCTAATGACAGGCTGTGGGTCTCTATATCTGTTTCCATCAGTTATTGGATGAAGACTCGAATAACAACTAAGGTAGTCAACAATCTGATCAGAGGACATGGCCAGTTCAGGCTACATATCCACTATTGCTAGAAGTCTTAGCTGGGATCATCCTTGTAGATTCCTGGGAGTTTTCCTTGCATCAGGTTTCAACCTGACCCCAAAATGGCATGGGATGTGGTTTATCTTGATAAGCACTTCATGATCATATTAGAGGAACTCTTGTATTATTGTTTGGTTGAAAGGATTTAAATTTATGTTTTATATCCTGTCACTTAAAGGGGTTGAGTTCTACATATTTGTTAGCTTTCAGCCTCATCCTGTTTGTGCTCCACGTCTAGTTACTTTGTGCTTCTCCCCCACCCCATCCCCCGCCCCCCCCCCCACTTGCCACCACATCCACAGAAAGAAAAGAAAAAAAGGTATCCACACCCAACAGGAGCACAGAATAGCATCAGACTCATTGGTATGGTATCGGCTAGCTGCCCAGCACTGTGTGCACACCTCTCCTGACCCCACGGGCTGGGAAGCACTTGCAGTGTGGGGGCTTTCACTCCGCCGACTTCCCAGGCATGAATTCTGGCTTCTTACTTGAATTTCCAGTATTCTCCTGCACCTGGCTATGGATTTAACCGTGGGGTCAGGCCTGTTATTTCCCTGGGTGGGCTTCCCCGATAAATCTGTAGTCATGGAGCAGCCGACACTGACTCAGTTTCGTGTCACCATCTCTTTTGTGTACTCTGCTCCTCACCATCTACACAGTCCAAGTCAGCCCCCTATCACCTCCTTCAGAACTCCAGATGTCTGTAGACAGGCCTGAGGATTGACCCGAACAGGGCTAACCATGGTTGTTCCAGTCAATGACCTTTTCAAATGGAGTAGCTCCACCCACTATTCACACAGAACTTTGCTTCACTGAGAAGAGTAAAGCTCTAAGAAGTGAATTACCTTGGCTTTTACTCAAGGGAGCATATTCCCCCTGTGGATATTCATCCGTTTACAAAGAAAGAAAGAAAGAAAGAAAGAAAGAGAGAGAGAGAGAGAGAGAGAGAGAGAGAGAGAGAGAGAGAAAGAGAGAGAGAGAGAGAGAAAGAGAGAAAGAGAGAAAGAAAGAAAGAAAGAAAGAAAGAAAGAAAGAAAGAAAGAAAGAAAGAAAGAAAGAAAGAAAGAAAGAAAGAAAAGAAATTGCACTATCTTATTCTTGAAGGCTTGATGTAGCACAAATCCTAAATGGTCTTATAATAAACACCTAGAGCCAGATATTGTAGTAAATGCTGAAAGATCAAGAAAACAAACCAGCCGGGCGGTGGTGGCGCACGCCTTTAATCCCAGCACTCGGGAGGCAGAGCCAGGCGGATCTCTGTGAGTTCGAGGCCAGCCTGGTCTCCAAAGCGAGTACCAGGAAAGGCGCAAAGCTACACAGAGAAACCCTGTCTCGAAAAACCAAAAAAAAAAAAAAAAAAAAAAAAAAAAAAAAAAAAAAAAGAAAACAAACCACAGCCACTTCTCACCTCACCAACTCCACAGATCCTCTGACTGAATGCCCCTGAGTCCTCAGCCGAAAGGGTCAGAATTCTTGTCTCTTCATGACTTATATGCCTTTTTCCACCCAGTCATTTCACTTCCTATCTCAATCTTCCTAGTGCTGGGATTAATGATGTGCTGCTTTCCAAATACTGGGTTAAAGATGTGTGCCACCACTGCCTGGCTCTCTTTCTCTCCTAGACAGGATCCATCTCATGTAGCCCAGTGTGGCCTTGAACTCACAGATCTCTGCCTCAAGAGTGCTAGGATTAAAGGTGTGTGCCACCACCGCCTGCCCTCTATGTTTAACGCTGTGGCTGGCTCTGTCCTCTAATCTTCAAGCAAGCTTTATTTCTTAGATTACAAATATATCACCACTGCCTTTAACCCTCAGCCACCAGACTGATCCTAGCACCTATCTGGCTTGTACTATTCTCTCTAGCATTTGCTTTCCTACAATTCCCTTAACTAAACCCATGCTTGCACTTAAACTTCCCTATACTGCCTCTCCAGGAGCTGCTGATTTACTTACTTCTATGCTATCACTAGTAACACCTGAACAGTGCACACAGCTGCAGCTTCACTACCACCTTCTTCTCTAAATACTTAACAACAAGCACTTCCCAGACCTGGGTACCATCATTGTAGGCTCACTCTGAGAGCTGCTGTCTTGAGGAACCCTCCAATGAACAGCTCTGTGCTCAGAGTTCACCAGCTGCCACCCTGGAATAACACACTGCTACTTGTCTTCTTCCCACTTGGCCTGGTCTACACAGTGTCCAATGAGAAGCTCACTGCTCTGGAAATGGTTTCCTCTAGCAGTCCTCTCTTTCTGCTTTCAAGACTTTCAGTCATACTTACTTACTGTAATGTTTCATAACTGCTTTAAAGGTTCCTGTTGGATAATTCTAGGCTCTTTGCTATCTCCTGATTGTTTTCTTCCTTCAACTTGGAATGTTCTGGTATGACAGGTTATACTAAAATGTGGAGATTTAGGGTATTAAGACTCTGGATCTTACTTAAATTCCTTATTTTAGCTGATTTCTTGTAGCACAACACCAGTGAAAGAGAAGGAAGACCTCGACTGCCAAGTAGGAATAGAATTTCAAGCTTCCGTGTATACACCATAGCCAAAGGAAAGTCCCTAACATGACTGGGAATTCAGCTTCCATGGACTGCTCTCCAGCAGGCAGGAGCAAGACTGCCTTGTTAATCTCAACCATACAACATCCAGTGGCAACGAGGAAACGGGTTAAGAGGACTGATACAATGATGTTAATGAACTGAGCTGGTGGAACTGATAGTGTCCAGTCTAGTGTAGAAATGAAGGTCCAAGCTCCCTGCCATATGCTGTTTCACATGTGAGTAGGATGGAGCCTTGGGTTTCTGTAGTGTTTTTCAGACAGATGCTTGCAAAGGGCTACCTGACCTGGCCAGAGGCAAGAGACAAACACAATTAAAAAAAACTAGACCTACAATCAATTTGGAAAAATACTCCTATATGTTAGATATAAAAATGTGGATTGTATTTCCTATTTTATTTTAAAATGTTTTTTGTTCTCATATACAAAATGTATACAAATATATGTAGCTACACAAACATTCTTAACCATCCTTCACCTACTAAGATACCTCAATTACTGGTATTTCTAATATGTATAGGAAACATTTATGAATGCCTGTGGAGTAACAAAACATTTGAAGCTAATGTTCTAAACCATCCACATACTTTGACTCCCACAAAAAGTCTTTGGGGTTTGTTTCCTAATCTGTTTTTTAGCAATTATGCTGCTGCTGCTGCTGCTGCTGCTAATGATGATGACGATGGTGATGATGGTGATGATGAAGAAGCAATATTAAATCATATTGGACAACATATCATTTGGGGGGAAGTTGTTGCTTTTATAAAAGCTCAAAATTGTCATATTTTAAATTACTATAGAAGCAGATGTGAGTGGTACTATGATTGAGTGGAACAGAGTCCATAAAAGATTATTTCGTGTTCCACATCTAGTATCCTCCTATGAGTGAGTACATACCATGTTTGTCTTTCTGAGTCTGGGTTACCTCACTCAGGATGATTTTTTCTAGATCCATCCATTTGTCTGCAAACCTCATGATGTCACTGTTTTTCTCTGTTGAGTAGTATTCCATTGTGTATATGTACCACATTTTGTTTATCCATTCTTCAGTTGAAGGGCATCTAGGTTGTTTCCAGGTTCTGGCTATTACAAACAATGCTGATATGAACATAGCTGAACAAGTGCTCTTGTGGTGTGGTTGAGCATTCCTTGGGTATATGCCCAAGAGTGGTATAGCTGGATCTCGGGGGAGATGGATTCCCAATTTTCTAAGAAAGCGCCATATTGATTTCCAAAGTGGTTGTACAAGCTTGCATTCCCACCAGCAGTGGAGGAGAGTTCCCCTAGCTCCACATCCTCTCCAGCATAAGGTGTCTTCAGTGTTTTTGATCTTAGCCATTCTGACAGGCGTAAGGTGGTATCTCAGAGTTGTTTTGATTTGCATTCCCCTGATGATTAGGGATGTTGAGCAATTCCTTAAATGTCTTTCAGTCATTTGAGTTTCCTCTGTTGAGAATTCTCTGTTTAGTTCTATAGCCCATTTCTTAATTGGACTGTTGGGCACTTTGCAGCGAGAATGAGGAGGGTTTATATGAGCGAGAATTATTGAGACCAAGGTTGGATAAAGCACAGGGACAAATAGCCAAACGAATGGAAACACATGAACTATGAACCAATGGCTGAGGGGTCACCAACTGGATCAGGCCCTCTGAATGGGTGAGACAGTTGATTGGCTTGATCTGTTTGGGAGGCATTCAGGCAGTGGGACCGGGTCCTGTGCTCATTGCATGAGTTGGCTGTTTGAAACCTGGGGCCTATGCAGGATCGCTTGGCTTGGCCTGGGAGCAGGGGACTGAACCTACCTGGACTGAGTCTACCAGGTTGATCTCAGTCCTCGGGGGAGGCTTTGCCCTGGAGGAGGTAGGAATGGGGGGTGGGCTGGGGGGAAGGTGAGGGGGGCCGGAAGGGGGAGAAAAAGGGAATCCGTGGCTGATATGTAGAACTGAATTGTATTGCAAAATAAAAATAAAAAATTAAAAAAAAAAAGATTATTTCAAAGAACAGTAACTCTGTGCTCAGATTAATCTATTTCCAGCCTCTTTAGGTTCCTGCTCCATGTTAAAACACCAACATCAGGAAGCTAAAGGATCATGTGTGTAGCTTATGCAATCAGCACACTCAAACACACCAAAACAAGTTCTGGGTCCCACATTAAATGTCTAGATTGTCAATAGCTGTTTCAAGCAAATACAGCAGATGGCAATAGATAATTCGGGTGTAAACCCACCAGATGAGTAATTCTCTGATGGAAGAATCCTGTTCAAGCAAGGCTTATGGAACCACAGACTCTGGAAACTGGCTGCTTCTGTCTGTAAATTCTCATGTGCAAAGACAGCTATGGAATCTCCCCATTACCATGCATTTTCATGTAATTTGTATATATAATCTCATTTCAATCTTATGGCCACTTATATCTGTGGACTGTCTAAAGATGACTCATCATTAACCTGTGTAATTTTGATAAATATAAATATACTAGGATATGCTTCATATTTAGATCTATTTTCCAGGAGGACTGTGAGATATTTAGAAGCCTTTTTATTTCTTTAGCTCAGGCTGACAAAACAAGCTACATACAACTGGCTGACTTGGGGACTTCAGAACAAATTCAAACTAGACTGAGTGTCTCTGTAAACAGATCATAATTTATACTTTCACAAGACACAAGGAGAGGATTGCAGATGTCTGGTTTGTTGAATCAAAATATTTTAGACACAAAAGTGACCTAAATTGCTATGTCAGCTTCCTTTGCCAGGTCTAGATGATAATGTGGGCAGGGATGCTCCCTACTCAGACCCTTTAGCGATTAACATTTTGTATAAATCGCTAACCTCAGTTTACGGTACAAGACTCAAGGTTTAGCTAACTAACTGTTTATTGCTTAGGACCAGAATAACAATTAATCAATTAACCAAGTCCAGAGAGTTTTATATCCAGTTAACTGTGAGTAATGTTTCACAAATAGCCAGGGCTACAGAGGATGATCTGGCCTCACATTCTTGAATAATGAGTTACAAGTTCCCTTCTCTGTGACCTGAGGTTGCAAGCAGGATAAAGTGTGTGTGTGTGTGTGTGTGTGTGTGTGTGTGTGTGTGTGTGTGTGAGAGAGAGAGAGAGAGAGAGAGAGAGAGAGAGAGAGAGAGAGAGGGAGGGGAGGGGTGGGGTTTGGGATGCTTTCAATGCCACTGTCTGGGAAAGTGCTGAACACCATGTCCCCACCTATGTACTGGCATGGTAAATGGCTCTGCTCCTTATCATTTACTAAAGGAATGCATTATGACCCTGACATATAGCTTTGTAACCTGTTTTTACTGCAAAACGGTTGTTGTTGAATATGTTTAGATGCTATATGAACAGAGGGAGAAATTAGAACAGAGAACTAGAGCCAAAGAATTGGAGCTGGAAAGAATAAGGTGAATGACCCTCAGTTCGTGTCTGAGTCTTTTTCCCTCAGATCAATAAGAAATTTCCCCAAGTCCCACTCCTCTGAAAAGCATTCTTTTTATAACCCTGGGTGCACTCCTGGGAGCTGGTCTTGCAGAGTGCTGTACTGGACAACTCAGGTGGGCAAGAACCTGAGACTACATAGACCAGGGATCTAGAAGAAAACCAAATACTACTGTCTGCTAAAGGAACCTGGCAATAAAATGACTCCTGAAGACATTCTGCTATACTCAGAGATCAGTGTCTTGCTAAACCATCAGAGAAGACTCCTCCTGAAGTAGAAAGGAACAAATAGAAAGACTCACAGCTGGACAATGTGCAGAGAATAAGAGACCTTGGAACATTCAGTCCTAAATGGGGTGTCCCCATCAAATCCCTTACCCCAGGACTCAGGGATCCTGCAGAAGAGGAGGCAGAAAAAGTATAAGAACTAGAAGAGATGGAGTACACCAAGGTAATAAGGCCTTCTAAACACAGCAGGACTGATGCACATATAAACTCATAGAGACTGTGGCAGCATGCCCACAGGGCCTGCAAAGATATGGGCCAGATGGGGTCCCAAGGCTGAGGAGACACGGACATACATCAACAATACTTAACCCAGACACAATCTCCCATTGACAACTGTTCACAAATGAAAAATTAGTTTTCTCCAAGGAGTTTCACGGAGGATACAAACCACAAGTAGTAACTAGGCCCCAATGCCCAATAGTATGTGGCCAAAACAAAACAAACTCAATGTCACTTTTGAAAGTTCTTTATTTTATAGTGCTTTGTAAGTGCCTTTGTGTATGTATTATGGTTTCTGGTTTTGTGTTTTTATGGGATTACTATATGTATGAAAGTCTGTGACTCTAAGTCTGTTTGTGTTCTTGTGCTTTTTTTTTTTGGCTCTTTTTCTTGTGTGTTTTGTCCTATTCTGTGTTGTTGTTGTTGTTGTTTTATCTTATTTTATTTTACTTTCTATTTTTTTTATGCTTGTTTTCTAAGAACACAGAGAAAGAAAGGGTATAGAGTTAGATGGAAGGGGACCTGGGAGGAGTTGAGGGAGGGGAAACTATAATCAGAATACATTGTATAGGTAAAAAACCTATTTTCAATAAAAGAAAAATAGAAAACAATGAAAAAATAAATAAATGAAACTGTAGATCAGTGGTTCTCAACCATCTTAATGTTGCAACCTTTTAATATAGTTCCTCATGTTATGGTGACCCCCAAGCATAAAATTATTTCATTACTACTTCATAACTGTAATTTTGCTACTGTTATGAAATGTAATATAAATATCTGATATGCAGGATACCTGATGTGTGACCCATGTGAAAGGGCCATTCAACCCCCAGGGTTCACAACCCATAAGTTGGAATCATTGGTCAAATGAAGAATGTTTATGTTTTGAACTGTAAAAATGTTTAGAATATATCTGAAGCATTTGTTTTATATCATGCTATCAGAAACTTTTCAAATCACTAAGCCAAGGGGCTAGGGTAGGAATTCCTTGTAGAAATATCTCCTACCCCATCTCCTCACTCCTACTCTCACAAATACACATGAAGTCACTGTGCATAATCAGGAATTATATACTTTCCATTGTCTTTGGTATAAGATAATATTTACTTCCTAGAAAGAACAAATACTGTTACAAGGAAAATGCTAATTTTTCATAACCCAAGAGAATAATCTAACATGAATATTTAGAGAGACAAAGTATATGTTGCTAAAAATCACCAGAAACTTAAAGACAGAGGTGGGTGGGATGCGATATTGCATACATGTGACAAACTGAAAAATTTCACATCTTCAACTTAGAAGGTCAGCATTAATCCTGTATAATATCCAGACCTAATTTACATTCCTCTGTCAGTTTAATGCATCAGTGCTGAATACAATTATGGCTGATTTTAAGCTTTCATTTTCACCTACCCTGTGCAAGGTGACTAAATACTTGAAGTGAACTGCTCTGAGAAGACATGGAAAGCAACTAGCATGCCCTGCAGGGCAAAACACACAAACACACACATCCCATTCAATGACCAGTTCTCAAAAATTACAGTGAATTAGCGAAGAAGCCCCAAAAAATCAGAAACTAAAAAATATTATGATTGTAAGTTAAAAGAAAAAAAAACTTCAAAAAGAAACTGTTAATAAGAATATTTGGGGAAACTTCCTGGGAAAATTACACATTTAAAAATAACACCTACATCACACATTATGCGAGAATGTAGAGTAACAAACAGTGGTCCGTTCTCTTCGGGCTTTAACTAGAACAGACCCAAGGCTGTGATGTTTCTATGAGTACTACAAATCAGATCAAGGAAAGCAGGTGAAAAGCAGTGGTGAAGCAGGTGAGGAGATCTAGACCTATATGTGAGAGCTCAGGCCTGCTGACAATAGTACACTACACACACCCAATGAAAGCCAAGCCCACAACTCAGAGAAACACCAGGAACACAAATGTTCCTATTCAGTATACTAGCTCGTAGCAAGTAGGCTTCCAGATATAAAATGGAGCTTCTTTAGTTCCTGAAAGAACTGACTAAATTATGCACCTTCGCCATATGAGGAAGAATCTCCATCATCTCTTACAGTCCTACATCCATGTCAGTACAGACCAACATGAGTCAGATCAGTCCTGATTAAATCTGTGATCTGCCCTTGACTCTACACATTCGTGACTTTTGTGTCTTCAGCCATGAAGCCAGCTTGGTCCACAGAACTGTCTCCTATGGAACACACGAATCAATTCCATCTGTCAAGGACCCTTTCTGTTTCCTTCTTTGTACCCTGACTAATTTAAACCCAAATCCACTCCTGTCAGTGCCCACTTCTCATAGGCAACTTCACTCCAAAATGGTCAGTTTCTTTTAAACCCATGGGTTACTCAGTATTCAGTCTACCTTCTTCCAACCAGACTACCAAAAACTGTTCTTCTCAAAGGTCAAAAACTCTCCTGTCCCCAGAAGCAGTGTTGTGCCCGTAGAGCACTGCACTGTGTGTTTTGTTGTTTCCTTCTTTTGGAACACTTCTCTTTGGTTCAGAGAATCAGCCTTTCCGGTTCTCATCCTCCCCAGCTGGCTATACTTCATCTCTTATTCTGGCTCTTCTTCTCCTACTAAATGGTTTCTTTCTGGACCCTTGTGAAACTGGAATCCTTGAACCTTTATCTTTACTCTCTGACCTTATGCATAACACCTGACCTGTATCCATTAAAGGAGTGCTTTAATTAACAATTTCCATTACAACTACCAACACTATTGTCTACCCATTTTGTTCAAGTCAGGAAACATTTTGTCATTCTTGATTCCTCCTTTTCATCTATAATTTATATCACTCACCAGTAAGTTCTGCAGTTTCTACCTCCAACTTATCCACACTATCTACTCACTCCTTTGTCATCCCACATCTGTACAGTCCTTATCCAAGGCACCCTTGCCATTCCGATCACTATTGTGTCATACTGCTGAGGTCCTCATTTTGTGTGTATGAGGCTGGGAGGCAGAGGTGGCAGGATACAGCTAAAGGAGTGTTGCACATGTTGGGTAAATACTTCTCCACTGAGCCACACCTCCAGTTACCAAGAGATGTTCTTTCAAAGGGTTGAATATCAGTATTTCATGTGTTGGAAATTCTTCACTAATTTCAATTGGAGGGAAAAAAATCTAATCTTCTTGTTGTGACCCAGCAACTGCTCACCTCTAAATGTCTCTCAGATTCTACCCTGCTCTCTCCACCTTCCTGCACACTGCTCCCCATCTATCTCAGGGTCTCTCCACCTTCCTGCACACTGCTTCCCCATCTATCTCAGGGTCTCCCCACCTTCCTGCACACAGGTTTCCCATCTTTCTCAGGGTGTCTCCATGTTCCTGCACACTGCTTCCCCATCTCAAGGTCTCTCCCAATCAAGATTTACCCAGTCCAGCATTACTTCCTAAGTTCCTCATAAATTTTCCTTATTTGTTTGGTTTCTTAAATTTCAATAATAGCTTGCATCAAAACACCTCTCGATTTTCTACTTTTGGTCCCCTTTATCTTTCTTTAGTGAATTGATAAGACCCTTTATTTACTTATGTAATTGTTTTCCAGGACATAGTCATTCATATTCTCCCTACCTGTTCACTCTCTCCAACTCCATCTCATCCTGATTTATGTCTCATATCTCAGATGACCGTTGTTTACTGTGGTCATTAGCATAGGCAGAAGAATACAAACAGCATCGGTAGATGGACAAATTCTTCCCTCTACTCTAGGCATCCTACCACATACTCCAGTTCTAATTAGATAAGAGTTTGTGGTATCACATATTCTTTAATATAGGTTAGGTATTTCTTTGCACATAAAATATCAATAATTAGAAGGCAGAAGAAGCCCTTGTATCTGGTCTATTTTTCCAACAGGACAATGCATAAAGACACACTAAACATTTGATCCCCTATCCACAAAATGAGCACTCTAAGTTTGTGCATTTCACTTTATTTCATGCATCAATTTCCCTATTCTTGTGTTACTATTTAACATAGACTCTGGTCTTCTGGGTCCTATATTAAATTTCCAAAACAACATATTTCTCAGAAGTGTGCAGTATCAGAAGGACAGCAGCCAGAAAAGTGGACTCAGAAGTGTAAAGGCTCTAAAGCAGTGCACATGGGAAATCAGTTGGAGAACGGTGCGGATCAGGGTTAAACCCAAAGCTCTCACACGTGCTAGGGAAGTACTCTTCACCATGAGAGGTAGGGCTACCAGAAGAAGGTCCTAAAACAGCTCAATTTCTATTTCCTATGCCTACAACCTGTCTATCTACCATGTACAGCCTACCCTGCAAATCAACTTAAAAATAGGATGGCTTGTTTAACATTATCTCAATAAGGATAGGATGTCTTGATTAGCACTCACTCATGAAATGAGATCATGAGTTTAACCAAGTTGTAGATGAGAACGTGTTACAGGTGAATAAACTTTAAATGCAGCTTACTTTTGAACCAACAGTATGAATAGAAAGGGAAGAATGAAGTGGTAGTGTAGCTAGAGTTTTCCTGCCTGGCCCACAGTCAGGACAAATCTCTGTCACCGGCCAGTCCCGCAGCCTCTCAGACCCAACCAAGTAAACACAGAGACTTATATTGGTTACAAACTGTATGGCTGTGGCAGGCTTCTTGCTAACTGTTCTTACAGCTTGAATTAATCCATTTCCATTAATCTATACCTTGCCACATGGCTCGTGACTTACCGGTATCTTCACATGCTGTTTGTCATCGTGGTGGCTGGCAGTGTCTCTCTGACTCAGCCTTCCACTTCCCAGCTTTATTCTCCTCCTTGTCCCGCCTATACTTCCTGCCTAGCCAATGACCAATCAGTGTTTTATTTATTGACCAATCAGAGCAACACATATGACATACAGACCATCCCACAGCATGGTAGAGTACCATGGGGGAAGATAATGGAGCATCCTGAGACTACAGATCATCCTCCAGTGGAGTACTTTCCCTTTCATAAACCTCTTTGCTGCTTCCTCCATTGTGTTTTGTCAATTTCTCCTCGATGAAGGTATAATTCTGATAAAACGATCATGGAGCCATATCCCTGACAGAGATAATATGACTTTTTAATTGTTAAAATTGTATAGTCCAACAGGGTTGCCAACAGATAGCAAGTTCAATTTCATGTTCAATTGCTCAGTCAAACTGGTACATATTAAGTACTCACAAGCCACATTTGATAAGTGGCTACAGTACTGAACAGCATAAACAAACACGGATTCCATTCTTGCATCCAGCTCTGTTGGACAAATGTCTAATTCATCTCTATTCCTGCAGAAGTGCTGCAGGGCATCTCAGTTGCTCTAAGCCTCAGTTGGGTGTTTCTTTACTGTTACTAACTATAAATCAAGAGTGACAATAGATAGCACTTTTTTTGTTTTCAACATACATTGTCCAAGTTAAAAAGAAATTACAAATCCATGGCCAATAAAGATGCTAAAATTGAATTTTACTTTAATAAGGTTTTCTAAATTGAAGAGTGTCTTAGTTACAGTTTCTACTGTTGTAAAGAGACCACAGCCATGGCAACCCTTATAAAGGATGACATTTCATTGGAAATGGCTTCCAGTCAAGACAGGAAACACAGAGGCAGACATGTTGCTAGAGAGGTAGCTGAGAGCTCCACATCTGTATCAGCAGGCAGCACAAATAGGCCTGACTTGAGCTTCTAAAACCTCAAAGTCCACCTAATAGTGAAACACCTCCTCTAACAAAGCCACACCTACTACAACAAGGCCACACCTCCTAATAGTGGCTTTCCTTATGGCACTATGAGGGTCATTTTTATTCAAACAGTAAAATTTCCTATTGTTAATGTCTAGCTCACCTTTGTAAGGCTTTTTCTGATATATGGATAATAATCTTTTATATACACACATAAAAGAGAAGACAAATGTTTTCATAAAGTCTTTTACACAACTTAACTAGCAATACACTAAAACACTTTAGAAAGCTCAAACAATTAGGATGAAAACAATTATGCTGAGTTTTTGTATATAAAATACTAGGGACTTTTGTGTTTCAAGTTCAATATTTCTCTCATTGAAAGTTCCATCTTTGAACAGGAAATCAGAGAACAAAAATTATCAGGGAATAACTCAGTATTGATAATTGTTATGGTCTCGAACATACTTTTATATCCATGGGAAATTACATAAGTATAATAACCATTTTCCTTAAAATGGTGAAGAATATCACTATGCTTAGTTACTGTATCTGTAACAGTAAGGTCATCATTAGCTTTCATTTACATGTTCTGTTATATTTGAATATGTGTAAATTATATCTAAAATATTCATTGTTCAAGCCCAGTCATCTATGACTCAACCACACCACCCACTTTTCAAAGGGCCAATAGTCACATGGGGTTAAGTGGCTGCTGCATCAAACAGTGTGGATACTCCATGTCTATTATCAATACAGCAGGTCTACAAACTACATTGAAAAAAAAAAAAAGGAGGCTTTTTACAATGGCTAACATTAAAAATACTGACGACAGCTTATGCTGGAGAGGATGTATAGCAAGGAGAACATTCCTCCACTGCTAGTAGGAGTGCAAAATTGTACAGTCACATTGGAAATCAGTATGGCACTTTCTCAGAAAATTGGAAATCAATCTACCTCAAGACCAGCTATAGCACTTTTGGGCACATACCCAAAGGATGCTCTGTAGTTGGAAGTTTTCCTGTGTCCCACCTGGTCCTGTGGCCACTCAGACCCAAGTAAACACACAGAGGCTTGTATTACTTATAAACTGTATGGCCATTAGCTCAGGCTTATTACTGACTAGCTCTTACACAAAAATTAACCCATCATTCTTATTTATGTTTAGCCACGTGGCTTAGTACCTTTACTACTTGGTTCTTCTTTGTCATCTTGTTTCCTCTCTGTCTGGCTGGTGACTCCTGACTGAGCCTTCCTCTTCCCAGAATTCTCCTTGTCTGCTTACTCTGCCAATATTTCCTGCCTGGCTACTGGCCAATCAGCATTTTATTTATCAACCAATAAGAGCAACACATACTCACAGCATACGGAACTACATCCCACAGCAATGCTCAAATCATACCACAAAGACAGTTGCTCAATTATGTTCATAGAAGCTTTATTCATAATAGCCAGAACATGTAAAACAACCTAGATAGCCCTCAACTGAAGAATGGATAAAATGAGGTAGATTTACACAATGGAGGATTACTGAGCTGCTAAAACAATGAAATCAGGAAATTTGAAGGCAAATGAATGGAACTAGAAAAAAAATCATCCTGAGTGAGGTAACCCAGACCCAGAAAGACAAACATGGTATGTACTCACTCATAAGTGGGTATTAGCTGTAAAGGATAACCATGCTACAATCCATAGCCCCAGAGAGGATAGGTAAAAAGAAGTGCCCAAAGTGGGGATGCATGGATCTTCTGGGGAGTGGAAATAGAAGAGATCTCTGGGTGGACTGGGGGCAGGTAGTGATGGGAATGTGAGGGAACTAGTTGGGGCATGGATGGAGTGGGGGAGTACTGAAAGAGATGACTGAAAAGTAGCGGGGAGGGCATTTTGGCATCAAGTAGAAACTTCATGCAAGCAAAACTCCCATGAATCTATAAGGATGACCCCAGTTAAAAATTCTAGCATAGTGGGTATCTATGTATATATGGGTATATATGGGTATCATAGTCTAAATGGCTATCTCCTATGATCAGATTGGTGACTACCCCAATTGTCATCAGATTGATAGAAACAGATGCAAAGACCCACAGCTAAGCATTAGGCTGAGCTTAGGGAATCCTGCTGAAAAGAGGGAGGATTATAGGAACCAAATGGGACAAGGACAACACAAGGAAAGTCACATAAACAACTAACATGGCTCATAGGAACTCAGAGTCCAAACAATCAACCAGGGAGCCTGCATGGGATGGATCTAACCCTTCTACATATATGCGACAGTTGTGTAGTTTGGTCTATTTGTAGAACACCTAACAATGGAAGTAGGAGCTGTTCTTAATGTTTTGGCTGGTTTTGGGGTACCTAGTCTTCATATTGGGTTGTCTGGTCCACCAAGAATACAAGAGGAGGAGCTTAGTCCTCCTGCAACTTGATATGCCATGCTTTGTTGATACCCATGGGAGACCTGCCCCTTTCTGAACGAAACCAGAAAAAAAATTGATGGGGGTGAGGGTGGGGAAGAAGAAGGGAATAGGAAGAAAGGAGGGAAGAGAAACTGCAGTTTGGATGTAAAATAAATAAATTAATAATAAAAAATGGTTCCCACAGGCATATATATTTAAATGCTTAGTCACCAGAGAATGACACTATTTGAAAGGATTAGAAGGATTGGGCAATATGGTTCTGTTGGAGTGGGTGTGGCATTGTTGGAAAAAGTATGTCACTGGGGGTGGGTGTTGAGGTTTCAAAAGTCCAAGTTAGGCCCAATCTCAATCAATCTCTCTCTCTCTCTCTCTCTCTCTCTCTCTCTCTCTCTCTCTCTCTTTCTCTCCTCATCACCCTCTCCCTGTCTCTGTCTCTCTCTGCTTACTGTCTAAGATCAAGATGTAGCTCTCAGCTACTGTTCCAGTGCCATGTGTACTGCCATGATGATAATGGAGTATAAGCCCCTGAAACTGTAAACAAGCTCCCAATTATGGCTTTCTTTTATTTAAAAGAAAAAAAAATAGAAGCTTTGAACTCTGTTATATTCTGATTGATTTTGTGTTAATAGTATTTTTTTAAGAAGTCTATCTTGGTCATCCAAACAGCAATTTATATTAAACAGACTGACTAGGAAATACAAATATACATATGTATTTTTACATAGATTAGGAAGACTTTATAATTCTAGGAGCTTTACGGTTAAGCATAAAGTAAGCTGAATGGCTCTATCTACAGAAAATATAGATTTGTTAAAAGCAATTAGTAGATTTCCAATGGGCTCTTCTTTGATTATTAACTTTGCATTCCGTCAAAACTTTGAAGGTGCTGGTAAAGTTAACTAGGAAACCAAGTATCTAAAGCACATTTTACTCCAACTATAAAGTCAGAACAAAGCTACTGTGTGGATGACAATACACAAAGAGGAAGCCTCCCCAGGTTGAGAATCCTCAGTCCTCTTCAGTCTCAAACTGAGCAGGACAAGGAGGTAAAAGCATCAGCATGCACTCTGAAAACATGGCGGGGGGGGGGGGGGGGGGGGGGGGGGGGGGGGGGGAGGACACATGGTATTTACATGGAAACACTGATACATTCTCTTCCAGAACATTTTACATTAATATTTGATTCATTTAAATAACTTTTAGGCAAGACAGCAAAATTGTCTTAAGTTAAAGGATATTTTCTTTTTTTATTTAATATAATTTATTTCTTCAATCTTTGGGAATTTCACATCATGCACCCTAATTCCACTCATCTCCCAGTGCCTCCATATCCTCCCCTCACCCCTCCAGCACTCCCCCAAAAAAAATTTTTAAAGAAAAATCAAAACAAACAGAAAAAGAAAAGCAAAATTACAAAACAAACAAAAACCAAAAAACCTCATTGCTCCTCCATCTTCAGCACCTTTCCATTCGCCCTGATGGCATTGGGAGCCATGGTGTGTCATGTAGTATACCCACTAAAGGGTATTTTCAACAAACATTCTTATAAGTAGTAAAAAGCTATAAAAATTATAAAACCTGGATGTTAAGGCAAATATTAAAAGGCATATTCTACGATGGATGGCAGTATGTAAAGAAAAGAACAAAAATAAATATTAACACCATACATTATGATTTTTTTTACTCATTATAAAACAATTCTTTAATATGTTTTTAGAAGGTAAAAGCAGATAAATCTCTCCGAGGAAAACACTACTAAGAAAGGCGAAAAATGTGAATCCCACTAACATTTTTAACATACCTAAGGGAACGTTTCCACCACTTTTAGGATATTAATGATTCCCTTAGCCTCTCTATCAGCAGCAACACTGAGGGCATCAAAGGACTACGACTACATCTCTGCCTGGCGGGCACACCTCCTTTCTCCTTATTTGTCCCTCATAACTGATAGAAAGCCCATTCATTCATTATTCTGCAAATAGGACTTCTTGCCAAAGGCAACCTCCCAAGACCACTTTTTTCTTCTCTTAGGGACTTCTTGATATGAATGCCCAATTTTCCTTGAGGGTTTTAAAACTGTTCTTGGAACATCAATTATCTCCTTTAAGAAGTATCATCATATTTCATTAAAGACAGACACTGGGATAACCAGAGACTGTGTAAATGTATCAGTGGACACACATAAGAACTACGGTCCCTAGAGAGTGCTATCTAGTAGAATTCTTATTGTAACAGAAAGGGCTTCTGCATATTGGCCAGGACAGCAACCACTAATCACATGTGGAACCTGAGCAATTAAAAAGGTGGCTTTTCTAATTCAATGTTAATTAACTATATAAATAATCACAGTGACTATCAGGTATATGTGTACTAAGCGAGAAAAGGAAGTAAGCTAGCATCTTCCAAGAATTATAAAGAAACCACAGAAAAGCATACAAGTTTGTGGGTCACCTAGAGAACTTCTAGTGCACCATTTCAGAAATAGTCATTACAAACACTACCATAAATCTGGACATTTTCTTCTCTGATACTTTTTAACTTGAATATTAATGGCTGACTATATCCAGGAAAACTGGCCACTGCACCTGCTCATTTTGAGCCAGTCGGCCTAGGACATATTATTAATAAGAAGGTAGTAACCAAGTAACATAAAAAAGCATTAAAAAAATATGAATGCAAGAGCAGAAGCATTAAAAGAACAGAAATACACACAAAAAAGCAATGAACACCTTACTATTGAGAGCACTCCTGACGATTTAGTGATCAAAAGAAGTTTTCAATTTTCTAATTCAGAGATATTAGGATTTTATGGGTTTAACAGATTTATAGTTCAAAATTCCACATTCATTATCATTTTCTAGTCTTAAACTGGAAGTTCTCAATAGACCTCCAAATATTCACTAAAATACAACTTGAAACTCCAACCTACGGTGACAAGAAGAAACTTCCTTACAAAATAAAAACTATAAGTCAATTATGGTGGAACATCCCTATGATTCCAGCACTAGGTTAGAATAATGAGTACAAGACCAGTCTGGACTACATGGGTAAGACCCTGTCTCACTAATAATAGTGATGAGGAGGAGGAGGAGGAGGGCTTTAAATGAAAACTAAACACAGAGTAGAAGAAAAAAGCCAGCCGCAAGGCCCCTTTATTCCATGGGACAGGTACAAAACTCTAGAAATCTAAAACCTGCTGTGAGACATGTGTGCAACACACAAGGAAAGATATGTAGCCTGGAGTCCACCATCAAGCTGAACAGAGGGGGAATACTGGGGTCTCAAAGACACACACCTCAGTAAGATGGTGAAGCCACGGTCCAAGGAAAGCAGAATATAAGAGAACTGGTGCTGAGAACTGAGAATGAGTAATGTAGTAGAAAAAAAGGAGCAAGTGTAAATGACAGGATTAGATAGAAGGTGTATGTAGTTAAAAAAAGTCTTATGTATGCACACTAGATAGAAAAAATCTATTTTATTTGGGGGGCAGGAGGAGTGGGTATGACAGGGTTTCTCTGTGTAGCCTTAGCTTTCCTGGAATTCACTCTGTAGACCAGGCTGGACTCGAACTCACAGAGATCTATCTGCCTCTGCCTCCCAATTTCTGGAATTAAAGCCATGAACCACACTATTTTAAAAACAAATGGCTGAAATTTTCAGAAAAAAAAAAAATGGCAAAGACAAATTATTGAAAGAACTTAAAACAATCTCTTAAAATGTAAATTCTATCACCACACATTAAAAAAATACTCTGCCATAGCAAAGACAGAAAACAATCGAGAGACAGATATCCTACAAAGGAGTGTGCTTTACATGAGGGTCAAACTCTGAGAAACAGCAAAAGAGGAGGAAATATGATGGACATGCTAAGAAACATATCTGTACCCTGCTATCCTCCCTGGGAAGGCAAAGGCAAATAAAGCTTAAGGCAAGAATTAGACATCAACAAACTCAAAGGTATCCGAAGGAAATACTTGAAGCAATATCTCATACTATTAAAAAGAAAAGGATACAATTAAAATATCACTCAAATTAGCATCCAAATTAGTAAATGATATTCAAAGATTCTTTTAACTCAAGAAAACTAAAAAATACTACTTATTTCTTTCCCTTTTTAACTACATAAGTTCTGGTCTATTACAACATCAGAAGAAAAATCTAATAGTAAACAAAGAAAAATGAAATGAGAAATCAAAAATCTATACAAAATAAGGATAAAGAAGAGGAAGCGGAAGAACATAGAGAAATAAGGAGCAGGAGTGTTGCAGGTAATCAGAAGGCTCAAAATAAAAATTCAAAAGCAAGCCGGGCGGTGGTGGCGCACGCCTTTAATCCCAGCACTCGGGAGGCAGAGCCAGGAGGATCTCTGTGAGTTCGAGGCCAGCCTGGTCTACAGAGTGAGATCCAGGAAAGGCGCAAAGCTACACAGAGAAACCCTGTCTCGAAAAAACCAAAAAAAAAAAAAAAAAAAAAAAATTCAAAAGCAAAAGTAGAATAGAATTCCAATCCATTTTAAAAATCAATACAAAAAGATAAATAAATAAAACTACCAGGTAAAAACAAAGATTATCAAACTATTAACAAAACATATTGCTAACTTGTGATGGTATAGCCAGCTACACACATCAACATGAGCAAATCTAAGAAAAAAGAACCTTCAGAAGGATATGTGGGAAAGAAGTCCACGTAAATCAAACGTGGAAAAAAACAAATCCAATCTGGTTGGGGAAATGGCTTCACGATTAAAGTCGCTTGCATGATAGTCTGAGTTTGATCCCCAAAAGATGGCCAGAGAGACAACTCCTTAGATGTCACTGACCAACACACATGTGACTGTGTACACATGCACACACGGACATACACATACACAAGTACAAGGAGGGGAACAAACTTTAAAAATAAATGAGATAAACCAAGTTATCTGTTACTCAAGAATATGTGACTGGTGAAACTGCATTGGGGAGAAAAGGAACGACAAATTCCAATGCTAGGACAGAACTCACCACAGGACAGAGGGTATAGGAATTTTTTTTCCCAAGGGATATGAAGATATCACGGTTACAATATTCCATAAGTCAGCCCTGTTGATAGGTATTTTACTGTAACTACAATCATTCCTTTAAATACTTTTAATATGTTATTCTGTTTTTAAATAAAACCAGACCAAAGTACTAGTGATATCAAAACCTTTCTCTTAAGAGACTTCTTCAGATCATGTTGGTCCCAGCGGGCCCATCCAATCTATCAAATCTAACGCTTGCCACCAGCTTTCAACACTGAAGGTACATGCTTTGTGTTGTCAAGCCAAGAATGTTGATAAACTAGACTATGGAGTTGACACTCAATACAATCAATAATGACATGCAAACACTTTTACTCTTTGGATATAAATGTATTTCCCTGAAAAAAATCCACTAAAATGATTTTGTCAAAGCTTTATTTATCAATTCAATCAAATTTACCTTCAAAAATAGCCTAAGAAATTGTCTATAAAAAATGAGAAACATCTCTTATAAAACTGAAAAAGCAAAATGTACCTGTATATAAAAGAAAATATTGCCTAAAATGAGAAAACAAAGATTCCTTACATTGAATTTCAGGAGCCAGAAATTTTGCCCCTGACAGGTACATCAAACTTAGAAAACAAAGATACATTCTGTAACTAATTTGGCATATGCGTAAGTGGGTAAGAACTATAAATGCTTGGAATCAATCATAATGATGTTAGTGTCTACCTGTTTCTGCTTTTACCCAATGCATTCAATCACTCAAACATAACTATTGCCTGTGTCAAGATTCACTGAAAGTTATATTTGGTAATTTGAAAAAGTTAATCTTTTCACCAGTGTTCAAAACTAGCTACAAACTGTCACAAAGAATAATGAATAATCAATGAACCTCCTCAAACAGAAGAACTTTACAGTCTTCACATCAAATCTTCAGAAAACAAGGCAAAGGAGCTGGTCTTTAACACCTTGTTTTTGCACGCTTTCCTATCTAGGTGATGAAGGTTAACATGGCTCATCCTTGGCAGGCAGCTTCAGAACTTGACAAACTGCTCTGAAATATCCCATGGCCAGAGGCTCGGAGAGGCAAGTCATAATTGGGAGGGCAGGAAGGCTATTTTTCTCTAAATTTGGTTTAAATAAATTCTGATCCTGAAGGAATATTAATAGAACAAGCACCGATCAGTTCATGGGATTTTAGCCACAGCATTCAAGAATTTTAAATTTTGTATGGAGACAATTTTAATCCCAGAACTTAGGAGCCTGAGGCAGGAAGATTGCAATTCCCAAGACAGCTAGACCCCATCTAAACAAATAAGAAAAAAGCACCACACGACAGTAAAAGAATGACATCCATTCAGTGATATATATCTAATAATGATCGGAAACACTTAAATCGGAGTCACATCTTGTACAGACAGAAGCAAATATGAAACGCTACCTTGTGGGCAGATATAAGAGTAAAGACCAAAGAGTTGATCTTAGGCACAATGCCAAGTTTTACAAGGCATTCCTCTAGTAAAACACTGAAAGAACAAATATTCGAGAAACTTCTCTTCAGAAATACTGTTTCTGACAAGACTTTGGATTCTTATCAGTTGAAAAGACTTCATGGAAATATAATGAATTACAATAATACTTTACTAAACGTACCTGGGAAAAAAGATTCTACAAGAATTTGGTGGTATTTTAATGATTCTCTTTAAATAAGAATATAGAACATTATTTCTCAGTATTTGGAGGTAAAATTTCAACAAGTTACCCATTTTATTATACTACACATGAATTCGTACAAAATCTTTCTCTTTTATCTCCTCTTTTATCAGCATCATCTGATTAAAAGGGAGGAGGGAAGAAGCTGTTGGGTGATTAGTAATGCTGGGAAAGGAGTCGGCACACCGTCAATGACTTCCTCATGCTGGCCTTTAATCCACCTTTTACACTGAAAAAATTCTGAAGACCCAGTGCCCTATTCCTGACATGATGAGCAGAAATGAATGTAGTTGTCTCCTCCAGTTTACCCCAAAACAATTAAACTTAATTGCTTGCTCCAATTAAACTCCATAGAAACATTGTTTTCTCAAGCCACACTTTGAATATAACACTTGGGCAAACAGCACGTTCTTAATAATATTTTTCTATGTGTGTCTGTGTTCAGTATATTCAGTGTATGTGTTTATACATATAAATATGTATGTGAGCACAAGCATGTGGATACCACAGGTTCATATCAGACATCTTACTCATCACTTTCCACTGTACTGGCTGAGACAAGGTCTCTAACTGAACCCAAAGTTTGCCACTTTGTCTAAACTGCTTGGCCAGATCTTCCTGGTTCTGCATCCTCAGTGCCAGAATTACAGTCATACACCACCATATCCCACTTGTCACATAGGCACTGGGGATCCAAACTCAGTACCAATTGTACCATCCCTCCAGGCTCCTAATAAATATTCTTAAATTAATGTATTTTACATGGATAAATTAAGCTGGAAACACAAGTTGCTCATTTTATAAATGTATCTATTAAATTCTCTAAGTTTAATCTCTTAACTAATAAAAGGCAAGCTAAGACAAAAGAAAGTAAAATGAAAACTTCCTTGTTTCCATCAAGAACTCTCTCTTGCACTTCTCAAACGTCACAGAATGTGAGCACACAGACAAGTCTTCAGTTAACAGCCATCCTTGAGCCACAGTCTAACAAACACACTGGACAGGAAAACCCATAAAACTGAAAACCAACAAAGATTTTGTTGTGGTGGTTTATTCTTACTAACTTCCAGGTCTTAAAACCTAAGTCTTTTATTTTAAATATTTCTATGGCCAAAGACTTTCTCCTCTTGTGTTCAAGCTTGAAAATGTCCACAAAAGGACTCATTATAGAGAATATTCAGGGAAATTATTTTTCATACCACTACCAACAACTGCACTACTCCATCACAGCTTTCCACCGATTTACACATATCATGGACATAAATATGCATCTATATATTCTATCCAAAAACAACTATCCCTTACACAATAAAAAGTCAACAGCCAGCTTTCTCAAACAGATTTTTTGACTCTGACTACACAAATATTTACTGACAACTTCTGCTTAAATTTTTTCAAGAAAATTCTGGTTAAGACATTAAGCTAAATCAGGGTTAGCATAAAGCCTCTATGAAAACTGAATTCTGTCCTTTAAAGTATCAGAATTAACACTTCACCTAACACCTTCTTTGATTCTGTTTTGTGTTTTAACAAATACCTCCTACATTGCACTAATCTGGTAATTTTAAATGAGAACATTTTTTCATCATTACTTTGCCTTTTAAATTTTTCACACAAGATTTCTCAAAGGCATGAAAATGTAGCCCAATCAGAAAAAGTATAAAATTGATCTATAAAAATCATATGGTATTGACGTCACATAAAAGATCTGTTAAATTAGGATTTCAAATAGGTTTTGTTGTTTTGTTTTCTGTCAGTTAAGTCAAAAATTGTTAACTTTACTGTGCACACTATGTTCTTTATTTGTTAAATATAGCAACATTAATCTAAGGGTCCCCACATAAGACACCATTTTCAAAAGAGGGACAAGAAAGAACAAGTGGTAGGCCTTGCTCTGTCACACAAGAATCAGCAAACATTTGAACAATATGAAGATTGAAAGTAAAACTTAATTGTATTAGAGTAATAGATTTTTATCTTGATTGTTCTTACACAAAATAGGTTTTTTAAGAACTTCATAAAATGGCTTTAAGTCCATGAGTTATGTTTTATCCGTAACACAAAGACCCATTGAGGCCTTTCTTCATCCATACAGTTTGTATTCATTTTTCAGATGATCTGTTTTTGCTTTTGAGACTATAATATTATTGCATCATTGCTTCCTTTCCTTCAATTCCTCCAAGGCCTCCCATGTCCAACCCCCTTGCTCTGTTTCAAACACATGGCTTCTCTTTCTTTTAATTTACAGTGTGTGTGTGTGTGTGTGTGTGTGTGTGTGTGTGTGTGTGTGTATACACACACAAGTGTATGTGTTTTCATATTCCTAAATACATAATTCATCCGGTTCAGTCTGTATAATGTTACTTGTATGTATATGTTTTCAAGAGTGACCTTTTGGTATTTGGTTCTGACCTCGAGAAACTGGTCATATATACTAGCTATTTGTAGATGGACTAAATAAAAAAGGAAGATTAGTGATTATCTGTTTAAGTAACATGCCACAGTGACATCCAGGAGATGAATTACCTACCTCACAGGATTACTGGTCAATGATACTCGGAGTGACTCCAGATATGTGAAAAGCCTCTCATCAGTATACCCCATTTTCAGCTCATGAATAAATTCCTGAGGTGAGATCTGTCGGCTACTTCTAAGACTTCCCTGTAAAACAAATCAAAAAAAAAATTTTTTTTAACTCATGTTCCATGAACATTATACGAAATTCATCATACCTAGTAACAACTAACAAAATGACTGTTTTGAGGTAAAATGTTATAACTAAAAATCTATAAATTCATAATTGATTTTTATTCACAAATGATATTAAAAAGTACACTGAATGTTGAGAATGAAAATGGTTCCTTTTTCAAATGAAACATGCCATGGAGAATTATTAAGTATATACTACTAGAAACATAATAAAATAAAGTAATATTTAGGCACTTTCAAATATTAAAACTCAATAAAAATGAACTTATTAAACAAGCACTCTGAGCAATACAGAAAAAGCTTTTAGTCACTCCTTCATTCAGTTGCCATTGGAAATGTAATTCTAGACAATAGAGACAAGCACACTATTAAAACTTCAGTTAAGAAGAAATGGAGCACAAAGGACTGATTTCGGTACAGTCTAATTTCTGCACAGAGATCAGGCCCTCAAAGTACAAATGCCTAACCTGACCTGGCAGATAAGGAAAGCCAAGTAAGGAACAGGAGATGCAGGGAAGAAATGAGGTAAATACTGAACCAGAAGATATCTACCATTGAGCTCTGGTGGGCAACCAAGAGCAAAGGTGAACAGCCTGCATTGCTTTGGGGATCTCAGGATGTCTCTTGTTTTTTTTCTCTTTTGGGGGAGGCTCACCACACAGCTACCAAATAAATCACACACACAGGCTTATTCTTACTTACAAATGTCCAGCCTTAGCTTAGCTTGTTTCTTGCCAGCTTTTCTTAACTTTAATTATCCCGTCTAACTTTTGCCTCTGGGCTTTTCCTGTTCTCTTACTTCTGTAAATCTTATTCTTACTCCATGGCTTGCTGTGTAGCTGGGTGGCTGGCCCCTGGATTCCTCCTTCTCCTCTGGCTCTTCTACATCACCCCTCCATCTCTTCTTTCCCATCCCAGATTTCCCCTATATATTCTCTCTGCCTGCCAGCCCTGTCTCTCTCTCTCTCCCCTGCCTTGCTATTGGCCATTAAGTTCTTCATTAGACCAGTCAGGTGTTTTAGACAGGCAAAGTAACACAAGTTCACAGAGTTAAACAAATACAGCATAAACAAAAGCAACATGCCTTAAAATAATATTCTACAACAATCTCTAACAAACAAGTCAACAGGAACTTCCCACATCTGGCTGGCAATGGGTTTTGAATTGGCAAACCTATAGCTTCCAGACTGATTATAAACCCCTGTGCAGGGTAATTCCAATGAAACTTGTAGGTGAAAAACTATGTGTGTGTGTGTGTGTGTGTGTGTGTGTGTGTGTGTGTGTGTGTGTGTGTACATATGGAGCTTATAAACACAATTCCAATATGCTTTATCAAACATCCTTAATGTTAGTTATCCCTCCCCCAACCTCCTTATAATTCCCTGTTCCCATCCTTATCACTAGTGTTCCACTATACCCCTCCCTTAAGATCTTGC